>NC_091454.1:202810582-203177457 GCF_027789765.1 Dendropsophus ebraccatus
CTGCTCAGCTTATGAAAAGTCGTATGGGCAGAAAACTGGCAACCTGGAGGGGCTTTGATTTCGGAATAAGGTGGCAACATGAAAGCTCCAGGATGATGGGTCTCCATGATCGTAAATTATTTTAGCTCAGCTGCTCTCCTAATAGGGTACCAGCGAAACTGCTGGAGGAAATTTCCAGCATGGATCAAACCGTGGGTCGAACTTTCTCCTAAATTTTGCTGGTTGTCCGGTGAATATATTAAATGTAATCAGATGTAAGACGGCTAAACCTCTCGGAAGGTCTAATTTTCGTACTTCTAATCTACTGTCTCATTTCCCCTTCCTGGCTTTTTACCTCTAGAGTTACTTCTCTACTATAATGTCTTAGTTGCACTTGTCTTCTTCTCGCTCTCTCCTCTCTAATCCCACTGGCTCTCCGTCTCACCTTGTTCTCTCTCCCTGCCTGGCTGTGTGTTCCTCACTATCTCTCACTCCGTCACTGTCTCTTTCAAACTCTCATTTCTCACTTTCTGGCTCTTTCAGCGCGCTCTCTTTTTCTTCCCACCTCTGTCTTGTTCTCTCCCCTTATTCTCTTCCACTCCATCTCACTCCTTTTGCAATCATCATTTCCTTTGTTCACTTTCCTTTCTTTCGATTTCTTCACCTAGATTCCCCCAAGCTCGCCCTTCGTCTCTGCTGAATGTAGCTGTCTTACATCTTATTATAGAAGTTCCCCTGTAATACAGCCGAATCCCTAAGCCTACCCCCTATACCTCCATTCGTCGTACTTTTCTTCCCTGCTTTTCGATCTAGTTGTCTTCTCTCCGATGGTTATATCTTATTCCCTGCTATCTGGTCCCAATAACTTACTTTCTTCTTATAGCCCTGCTCTCCAATTGATAAGGATACTATTCAGGTGAGCTGTATTTCGCATTGGCTCACCTCCCCCCCTTAGTCACTCCATGTAGTTATTGGCCGAGGTGATGGGTGATGGCCAACGATTGGCCGCTCCCCGCAGCCTTCGCACCCTGCCGGACGTCCCTAGATAAATTGAACTTTAAGATAGGGAATTAATGAGTTTGATTTTTCCACTGAGATGTTTGTCCACAAGCTGACAAAGCCGATCCCTTCTCCACAATGGGATTTATGCCTAGCAAATAGATCACAGAACACAAGCCTGGATCTCCGATTTGGTGAATCTGTCCCTATTATCTTTTTTTATTTTATTGGAGGCTTATAATCCTATATTGTTAGGGTGGGGTATACTAGGCTCGGATTTGAGTTTCCACTCGGTATCTCGCTCAATTAAGATAGGAACATTGCTGATAAGATGTAATACGTTGCAGAAAAGACAAAGGAAATGTGTCAGCCGTGAAAGGCAGAAGAGATGAGGAAGCTGGTGTAGAGGTTTAGCGTCTACTAACATTTCATTAACTTTCTATTAATATTTCTTGAATGCTTTATTATCGTGGAAGGCAAATAAAGGTAAGAAAGTAGGCCTAAGACCCCATGTATGTAGCATATACGGAGGCACAGGGAGCCCTTGTGGTTCAGTGTTCAGTGCAGTGGTAAGCATTTATTTACCGCTATATAGTGCTACCTGAGTCTATGGTTTACAGCAATGTTTACAGAATACTTTGGCGCAAACCATAGCATGCTTCAGTATGAAATTGAAGACATATGGAGATACAGCATGATACAATATAGACTTACGAGTAGAGTGTCGGGAGACACCCCCCCTCATCCCTGATTGTTGGATCAAAGGCCGAGAGGTCTCTTTGAGCATTCCTGACCATCAAGTGAATAGGGCACGAGTACAGTTCCTTACACAGCAGGTTGATGGGAATATTGCGGGACATAAAACCTTCAAGTACTAGTAAAGGCCCCATCCATGTATACATGCGTTGGTCAAACCAGTATCTAATGCCCTCCAGAGTCTATCTGGCAGCGGCCTTCCCCTCCTTTGTGTCCAACACTCGCATGCTTGGTTTGCTCATATGTATAGAGGAATCAGAACAGGTTGGCTAAATTCTCCTATTGAAGGTCAACAACTAACTTAAAGAGACTCTGTCAGTAGGTTTATGGTGTCCTATCTAAGGGTAGCAAAGTAGTTACAGAGAAGCTGAGCAGAATGATGTATCACTTATATTGTTCTGTGCAGCTGATCCAGAGATATCCTCCTGAATAACATGGACAATAAGTAGTCCTCTTCATAATGTGCAAGAGCCCAGTGGTCCTGGATATTCATGAGGATCAGAAAACTCCGCCCACCAGCTGCTGATTGGCAGTTATCTATCCATGCTGTGTATAGGCAGTCAACTGTCAATCAGCAGCTGGGGGGAGGGGTGTGGCAAGAAGCCTATTCTCCTGCATATTAGGAGAATGGCTGAACAGAATGATGTCAGTAATACACTGATCTGCTCAGCATTTCTGTCAGTGGTTTATGCTGCCCTCATTTAAGGCAGCATAAACCTAGTGACAGATTCCTTTAAAAATTCCTATACCCCTTTAATAACGGTCAGGGGAGAGTTATTATTCCTGTCTTCTTCATGAACATTAATGTTCAGCACAGTCAAACATTCTTGTTTTCTCTATAGGGAGGGGTATAATGCAGCTGGACAGCTCTGGCAAGCAACTTATCTCTCTGAGAACAAAAGGGATGGGACAGGGGGCAATGAAAATCCATCATGCCTGACCCCTATCTCCACTGACATCTTCTGTTGGTGGATGGCCAAATCTTGGTGAATGGCCAAATCTTCTGCAAGTGGCAGTGTTTTTTTTGATAAGTTTCAGTTCCATTTCTTTACAGAATTTATGAAAAATTAGACCTTTTGTCCGATCTAGTTCAAACCCTATAATTGCTCATCGTAGCATTTTCTGATATGATGTAATGGAATCTGTGACAGAGCCACCAACAGAGGCTAACAGTAGTACGCTCTCGTCCTGTATTTACGGCAATGGCTATAGATTAACCACAGTCATAACAATCAGATTCCACCTTACATTTTCCAAAAAGTCTGTGAGGAATGAAAGGTGGAATCTGATTGGTTGCTAGGGGCAACTGAAACACTTTACACCATGTTTGATAAATCTCCCCCCATGTGCCCAAAGTTATACATACAGAACAAATTAAAATAGGCCAGCCCCACTAAAATGTAATGTATATGGCAGCCTCCTGGGAGATATCTGGGAAGAGAATGTACAGGCCTGTTGGATTTTAATATGCCTGGTCCTTTTGTTCTTGGGCAGATAAGCTGCTGTCAGAGGTGTCTGAGCATGTATGTAAAATTCAAAATACTATTCTATTCTGTATTATGAGGGGTTTTCTGATGCCACATAATTGTCATAAGCAGGCTAAGACTTTGATAAAAAAAAATGCTCAACCGCCCCAATCCCCCATTATGTTTGTCGCAATGGTCCCCAGTTCCAGCTGAGCAGCGCTTCCTGTTTTAATTTTAACAAATAATAAGCACCCACTCAGCCAATCACTGCCCATAACAGTGACCTTAACCTGCCTTATTCCAGACTGGGGACCATCAGGACTGATGCTGTCAGGGTTCAGGATACAGGAGAGGAGTATTCATTTTTTATTGTATCCAAGCCCTAACCGATACATTACAATTGTGTATCCCCTGGGCATTGTATCCAGTTAATGATGCAGCTGATACCAAGCGAGGAATCATAACAACAGCCATTGGCAGGGGCGTAACTAGAAATGGCTGGGCCCCATAGCAAACTTTTAATTGGGCCCCCCCCCCCTCAACCGACCACTACACCGTCAACACACCCAGCTCTACACAGGGTCTGTACTACATATAAATTACAGTGCAAATATATTTAGTGACTCACAGGGGACGTCTTCTCTGATCTGAGTTCTTCCCTTTTCATCTTCTTCTCCATCTGTCCTGGGCCATTATGAGAACTTCTCTGAGCCACGAATCCACAGAATCTGCCAGACAGACATATTAGTCTCCTCGCTCTGGCACCATCCTCATCTCTATACACACTGCACATCTGTATTGGCCCCTTTAAGCCCTCTTTCAGTGGGTAGCCCTGGCTCCTTATAGATGGTCCCTTGTTCAGTCTTCCACATAGATGGCCCTGTGTGCATCTACTATAGTAGAGAGCCCCTCTGTGTTTATAGTAGATGACAACCTCTGTGCATCCCCTATACCAGGGGTAGGGAACCTCCGCTCTCCAGCTGTTGCAAAACTACAACTTCCATCATGTGTAGACAGTCAAAGCTAAAGCTGTAGTTTTTAATCAGCTGGAGAGCCAAGGTTCCCTATCCCTGTCCTGTAGTATATGGCCCCCTCTGTGTAGTCCCCTTATAGATGACCCCTCTGTTTAGTCCACTAAAATAAATACCCCCCCTCTGCGCATGCCCTATTATATACATCCCATAGTGTAGTTACCCTTATAGATGCCTTCTCTGTGACGTCCTCCTTATAGATTGCCCCCTGTGTTGTTCCCCTTACAAATGGCCCCCAGTGTTGTCCCTCCCCATATATATAGCCCCCAGTGTTTTCCCTCCCAAATATATATAGCCCCAAGTGTTTTCCCTCCCCCATATATATATATAGCCCCAAGTGTTGTGCCTCCCCATATATATATAGCCCCCCGTGTTGTGCCTCCCCCATATATGCAGCCTCCAGTGTTGAGCCTCCCTCATATAGCCCCCAGTGTTGTCCCTCCCCCATATATATAACCCCCAGTGCTGTGCCTCCCCCATATATATTGCCCCCAGTGCTGTGCCTCCCCCATATATATATAGGCCCCAGTGCTGTGCCTCCCCCATATATATAGCCTCCAGTGCTGTGCCTCCCCCATATATATAGCCCCCAGTGCTGTGCCTCCCCCATATATATAGCCCCCAGTGCTGTGCCTCCCCCATATATATAGCCCCCAGTGCTGTGCCTCCCCATATATATACAGCCCCCAGTATTGTGCATCCCCCATATATATATACAGCCCCCAGTGCTGTGCCTCCCCATATATATACAGGCCCCAGTATTGTGCATCCCCCATATATATATATATAGCCCGCAGTGCTGTGCCTCCCCCATATATATTGCCCCCAGTGCTGTGCCTACCCCATATATATAGCCCCCAGTGCTGTCCCTACCCTATATATACAGCCCCCAGTGCTGTGCCTCCCCCATATATATACAGCCCCCAGTGCTGTCCCTCCCCCATATATACAGCCCCCAGTGCTGTGCCTCCCCCATATATATAGCCCACAGTGCTGTCCCTCCCCCATATATACAGCCCCCAGTGCTGTGCCTCCCCCATATATATAGCCCACAGTGCTGTCCCTCCCCCATATATACAGCCCCCAGTGCTGTGCCTCTCCCATATATATATACAACCCCCAGTGCTGTGCCTCCCCCATATATATATATACAGCCCCCAGTATTGTGCATCCCCCATATATATATATATATATATATATATATATATATATATATATATACAGCCCCTAGTGCTGTGCATCCTATATATATATATATATATATATATATATATATACACATACAGCCCCTAGTGCTGTGCATCCCATATATATATATATATATATATATATATATATACGGCCCCTAGTGCTGTGCATCCCATATATATATATATATATATATATATATATATATATATATATATATATATATATATGGGGGATGCACAGCACTAGGGGCTATATATATATATATATATATATATATATATATATATATATATATATATATATGTATATATATATATATATATATATACAGCCCCTAGTGCTGTGCATCCCCCATATATATACAGCCCCCAGTTCCCCTCTGATGAAAAATAAAAAAACTCACAACTCACCTAACCACACGATCCCCCGTCGGTCACAAGCCTCTTCTTCTCTCTTCATCTGCACCCGACAGATCAGCAGCTTCCAGGCGAAGTCCCGGGCAGCACCACCACTGAGCTCAGTGTGCGCCGCGGCGGCTGGGACTTCCGGTACAGGGTGCGCATCACTTCCTGTACCGGAAGTCCCAGCCGCCGCGACGCACACTGACCTCAGTGATGTCGCTGCCCGGGACTTCGCCTGGAAGCTGCTGATCTGTCGGGGGCAACACTCTTGTGATCGCAAGCAAATGCTGCTTGCGGTCACAAGAGTGATTGACAGGGCGGGAAGCCTATGGCTTCTCGCGCTGTCAATCAGAACACTGAACACCCGGGAGGCCCGCTCGGCCACCGGGTGTTGTAGGCAGTAAGCTCTGGGGGCCCAGGCCACGGGCCCCCCGATGCTAGGGGCCCCGTAGCGGCTGCTACAGCGGTAGTTCCGCCCCTGGCCATTGGCACTTTTTTCCTTGAAAGGCACTTGTCAACTGTTCCGAAAACCTCCTGCTTCTTTATGCCTTTGCAACCTGTAGAGACGGATGCTGAGGAAGAGAGTCTTAGGGGAGGGGCTCATGCAGGAAGGGGAGGTAAAATCCTTGAACAAGTTATGTGTTCACTGCAGTATAGAGAGTACTATACTGAGGGGAGGCAAATGACAAAGAGGAGAAGAAATATATATATATATATATATATATATATATATATATATATATGCCCATATACTTGGCCCATCATCGTTCAATACCCTAAAATTCATACTTTTTTGTGAGTGTGTACTGAACTTAGATTTGAGCCAGACCCTTCTGCACTCCTACAAGACTTAGGCCGCATTCACACATTCCGTGTTCTGCATGGAACACGGACGTGGAATGCCTGTAATGGAGCCCCCCTCCCTCCGTTACAGGCATTCCACATATGTTTTCCTTGCAGAACACGGAACATGTGAATGTGGCCTTAGGTGTAAGTACTGCGCCATAGTGTAGGGAGAGCCACAAGGCCCCCTGCTTATAGGGGAGGGCGCAAAGAGAGAGTATGTAAGAGAGAATATATTCTGATATAACAAGCTACAATTTTCTTTCACATTTATTTTAAATTGGACAATGTACCCCTACAGGTGCCATAAAGGTGCCATGGAATCATGCACCAACACTTGCTGAAGTACACAGATAGTTTACCCCCTTACAATCATTGCTGTATGCATAAAGTCATAAAGGTTTTATGAAACTTTAAAGGGGTATTCTGCTAAAACAAAACTTTTTTTTTTACATTTCTCTCATAAAGGTATATAACAAATATATTTATATAAAGAGAATGTAAACCCCCAACCCCCCCATTTCTATTAACTGCAGTTCACACTACCATTGGTTGGCAGCAGAGTGTTGCCCCTTACTGCTGCCAGTCAATGGAAACATTTTCTTTAATAAAGTTGTATGACTTTATTAAAGAAATATTTAAAAAAATGTTGTTTGGTGGAATACCCCTTTAACAGAGTGTC
This sequence comes from Dendropsophus ebraccatus, assembly GCF_027789765.1. Taxonomy (NCBI): domain Eukaryota; kingdom Metazoa; phylum Chordata; class Amphibia; order Anura; family Hylidae; genus Dendropsophus; species Dendropsophus ebraccatus. The sequence continues at coordinate 202,817,931 of NC_091454.1, forward strand.
ACGTAGGAGGAGGGGTTTAGTGGGGTGGAGGCGGGAGGAAATACGTCATTGCCCACCTAATCAGGAAAGAGAAAGTACCACCCACCCTGGTTGATTATAGTGGGCAGGGGTTGGCGGGGTAGAAGGGGGCCCCTTGGAGGCAAATTGTAGGTGCATGAGTGGGGGACATGCATCCACCTTGATTAATGATGGGTCCTGTTTGGGCAATACGCCCACAGGGGATGGTGCCTTTGGGCCGGTGAGTGCGGTTGAGGGCAGAAAGAAGTAAAATGGGGTCTCCAAGATCAACTCATGTCTTTATACTGTGTGCTGTTATGGGGATTTTTGATGTTTATGCACAATTTCTGTATATGCTATTCATAGTTATGTTTTATTAAAAATGTTATTTTATTAATGTTTAATAAATATTGCCGACCTGGCCTTTTCCAATATGTTGTCAGGTGTCGTTACTGGATACAAGGTGGTAGTCTTGGGAATCTTGGGTGAGCCCTGGGAGGTTTGGTTATTGGTAAGTTATGGTGGTTCTTAGGGACGCCAAGTATAACATACTGCAGTCACGTTATCCTAAGGATAGGCCTTCATTAAAATCCTGGAAAACCACTTTCCAAAATGTATACCCTCTGTGACTTCACATTTTTCTCATTTGATCCCGTTTTCCTATGGTATATCCCCTAAGCTGTGTGTAACAAATCTCTCTAGACCAGTGATTTTCAACCAGTGTGCCGCAACGCATGGTCGGGTGTGCCGCGGGGAAAGTTCCCCAAACTATGGTGCCCCTGTGTTTTGGTCCCCGGCAATGCGCAGCGATCAGTGGTGGATTATAATGTGGGCGGCTGCGTGGTGCGCAGCGGCGGGCCGTGATGCACGCATCCAATCAACGTGTGCGCTACGGCCCGCCACGCTTTCGGTCTCCGCTGATTGGAGGAGCACGTCCGGGCCCTACGGGCGGCCAGTAGGTGAGGCGGACAGCAGCGGCGACCATCTCGGAGGTGAGGAGGAAGGGAGGGGGGGGGGTGGGGGGGAGAGAAACCTGGGGATGGGGGAGAGAAACAGCGGAAAGAAGCAGGGGGGAGAGAAGCACAGTAGAGAAGCATGGGGGAGAGAAGCACAGGAGAGAAGCAGGGGGCCGAAGTATGGTGGAGAGAAGCACAGGAGAGAAGCATGGGGGAGAAAAGCACAGGAGAGAAGCATGGGGGAGAAAGTATGGTGGAGAGAAGCACAGGAGAGAAGCATGGGGAGAGAAGCAGGGGGGAGAAGTATGGGGGAGAGAAGCACAGGAGAGAAGCAGGGGGGAGAAGTATGGTGGAGAGAAGCACAGGAGAGAAGTAGGGGGGAAAAGTATGGTGGAGAGAAGCACAGGGGGAGAAGAAAACAGGCCCAGGTTTCACACTGAGTGAGTATAAATACATTTAGAATCTATATTATTAACTATATGTATAACAAGTACTGTTTTAGTGTCATTTTGTGCCATTTTGGTTGGTGGTGTGCCCTGGGATTTTTTAAGTATAAAAAGTGTGCCGCGGCTCAAAAGAGGTTGAAAATCACTGCTCTAGCCGACCACTATCCCCTGTGTACAGATGGTTGATTCTTCCTTTTTGAGGAAACTCTGGTTCGGCTGCTATAAGTTTTGCAGAAAAACTAATTTGCATATTTATTTCCCATGAAGCAGTGCCTAAAAATAAATCTCCTCAATGAATTTCAGTAGCTCACTGAACTATACTATCCCACGTCAGGTTTATAAACAGTGCTCCATATTCTGTCTTCTGTGTAGCAAGCGGTATATATCTTTATATACTTTTCATTCAGGATCCATAGCAGAACATCTTCTTTGTCTCCCCGCCAGGACATGCTGTGACAAGTAGTTCCCCCTCATCTGTACTCACCAGTGAGAACATCCCCCCCACCCCCTTACTGCAACCTCCTTCCTATAGAAACCCAGCTCAGCAGCACCATCTTGTGCTCATTCTGAAAATAACAACGTGCGCACAGACTGAAGGACTCGGAGTAAGATTATATTGCATAGTATTTATTCCCATATGAGCAGTTATTGTACAATCAGCTTCTTATGCATATCAGAAATTGCATCTAAAAAGAGCGCTGGAGAGGTTGTGAAGGTGAGTGCTTTGTCTCTCCGGAACAGGGCTGGAGGGTCTGGACTTGGGATAACTGTAGTGGGGAGGGGGGTCGCTTAAATCCTTAATATATAGAATTCTCCCCTCCCCCCCTAAAGCTGGAACCACATTCCTGAGTCAGGGGGGCAGTTGAATCCCCGCACCCCCCCTACCCCTAATGCATTGTATAAAGACACTGAGCATCTCTACGCACTTTCAGCCCCTGGTAATGGAACATGCTGCACTGTATAAAGATGCTGAGCATCTAGTGACCATGCTGCACTGTATCATGAGAATGAGTATCTCTATACACTCCTAGCCCCTGGTAATAAACATGCTGCTCTGCAATGTAATGGATCTGGTTATATCTATACACTTCCGTTCCCCCCCTTTTATAAACGTACTGCACTGTACAATAATGCAGACTACCTTTATGCACTACCAGTAGCTTGAGAATAAGCATGCTGCACTGTATAATGGTGCCGAGTGCCCCTAAAAATGCCATAGCCACCTGAAAAGAAGAACATGCCGCGCTGTATAATGGTACTGAGTATCTACATACACTTTTTTATTTTTTTATTTATTTTTTTTTGTAGCCCTCTTGGGGGGTAAAGACGCGTCCCTGCGTAACGGTACGGAGTATCGTGTAGCCCTTTCGCTTTTGGAGAGAATTTTTTAACATTTTTTTTAGCGCAATTAAACTGCAACATGCAGAACCCTTGCCTGGTCTGCCCGGTCAACATTGTGCTGTGCCCTGTGGCCTGGAAGACAATACCCAGGCTAGGGAGACTCCTATTGCTGTTTGTCGACGGACAGACGCATATAATATAAAGTTGACGAGGGAAGGGGGGGGGGGGGGTAGGGGGCTCCCTTAATGCTGCTGTATAGAGTGTATAGACATACTCAGTACTGATATACATCTGAGACACAAAGCGTTTGCAGCTGGGATAGGTGTAGAAGGAAAAAGGTTGAGTGTCACCCACTTTTTTTCCAGTCTGATTCCTTATATGCCCCCCGCTGGGATATGATGGGTAAAAGGGTTATTGGGGGGGCAGTCGAATTTGAAGGATGGGAGGAAGGGAGGGGGGCAACTCTATCCTCTTCCCCAATGTCATCTCATGCATATTACTTTGTAACATGCAGGGTGCAAATCTTCATGCCGTGAGCATACAGGGGGGTCTGCTTCGGACTTTGGAGGGGGAGGGACCCCTCAGTGATTTACTCTTCCGGGAGGGGAGATGTCTGCTAATAGATGAGCGAGGAGAAGTTCCTATTCTGATTCGTATTCTGTTGGGTGCAGTAAATGGCAGTCAGGTTCGGCTTCAATAGCTTGTACTTGAGGTGTAGTTCTGGGTAAAGACAGGGAAAAAAAGAGAGAATTAATGCTCCGTTATAACCAATGGGAATAGTCGTCCGTATTCATATAATACCTGGAAAAGCTGGGGCTCAAGCAATAGGGCTGCCACTGGGACGCTCATCCAGATGTGTTATACCCCTGTTTAGCAAAGATATGAAGTTATACATCCCCCTGCTCCCATACCAGTGCATCACTGGGCCAATATGCCATTCGTGTGATGGTGGCCATATTGGTTGTCACCCAACTTTTCCATAAAGTTAAAGAGAATATAAAAAAGGTGGACAGAGCAACTCTGGCCTAGGTTCAGAAAAGGTGCACAGTTACTAATAGATAGATATAAGCTAGATAAATATAAGATGGACAGGATATAGATAGATAGATAGATAAATATGAGATAGATAGATAGGAGATAGATAGATAGATAGATAGATAGATAGATAGATAGATAGATAGGAGATAGATAGATAGATAGGAGATAGATAGATAGGAGATAGATAGATAGGAGATAGATAGATAGATAGATAGATAGGAGATGGATAGATAGATAGATATGGATAGATAGATAGATAGATAGATAGATAGATAATAGATAGATAGATAGATAGATAGATAGATAGATAGATAGATAGGAGATAGATAGGAGATAGATAGGAGATAGATAGATAGATAGATAGGAGATAGATGGATAGGAGATAGATAGATAGATAGATAGGAGATAGATAGATAGATAGATAGATAGATAGATAGATAGATAGATAGATAGATAGGAGATAGATAGATAGGAGATAGATAATAGATAGATAGATAGATAGATAGATAGGAGATAGATAAATAGATAGATAGATAGATAGATAGATAGATAGATAGATAGATAGAAGATAGATAGATAGATAGATAGATAGATAGATAGATAGATAGGAGATTGGCTTCATTCTAATGTAGCAGGCCGCAATGAGGAAGGGCTCTTGTGGCAGGCTCTTTGGGTTTTTTTTTTAAGGTTTTGGTGAGAGGAGATTTGGCTACTGGGGAAAATACCTACAGGGGTACCCAGCTACTAGAGGACCTGACTATTGGGGAGACTGCTTACAGGGGGCCCCAGCTACTGGGAGACTGTCTACAGGGGGACCGGTAACTGCCTACAGGGAGAACTGTCTACTGGGGCAGTCTCCCCAAACTACCTACAGGGGGTCCTGACTACTTGGGAGACTGCTCACAGGGGGACCCAGCTACTGGGAGACTGTCTGCGGAAAACTGACTACAGGCGTATCCGGCTACTGGGAAGACTGACTACAGGGGGATCCGGCTACTGAGGAGACTGACTACAGGGGGACCTGGCTACTGGGGAGGCTGACTACAGGGGGATCCGGCTACTGGGGAGACTACCTACAGGGGGATCTGGCTACTGGGGAGACTGACTACAGGCGAATCCGGCTACTGGGGAGACTGACTACAGGGGGACCTGGCTACTGGGGAGGCTGACTACAGGGGGATCCGGCTACTGGGGAGACTGACTACAGGGGGACCTGGCTACTGGGGAGACTGACTACAGGGGGACCTGGCTACTGGGGAGACTGACTACAGGGAGACTGACTACAGGCGTATCTGGCTACTGGGAAGACTGAATACAGGGGATCCGGCTACTGAGGAGACTGACTACAGGGGGACCTGGCTACTTGGGAGGCTGACTACAGGGGGATCCGGCTACTGGGGAGACTACCTACAGGGGGATCTGGCTACTGGGGAGACTGACTACAGGCGAATCCGGCTACTGGGGAGACTGACTACAGGGGGACCTGGCTACTGGGAAGGCTGACTACAGGGGGATCCGGCTACTGGGGAGACCTGACTACTGGGGCAGACTACCTACAGGGGTACCTGGCTACTAGGGGAAATTACAAGGGGACAAGGCTACTGGGGGCACTACCTATCTACCTAATAGGGGACCAGGGTGGTGGAAGAGTGTGGATCTTAGGATATTATCAGTGAATTAGTATATTATAATGAATTTCCGGGCCCCCCTGTGTATATTACAATGAATTTCAGGGATCTCATTAGGTGATAAAGAACAACCATAATCTGCCGCTCCCAGGAAAGCTGGGTGACAACCCTTCTGGTGGCAGCCATATCACCCAGCTTTTCCACAAGCCAATGTAAGTATCTAACACCCTGACAGAAGTAGGCGAGCTGAGGATTAATATTTGGTGGGTTTTATCCTCTTTCCTGTGTATGGGCTATAGATAGGTCTGTGCCTGTGAGCGGTGATTAGAAGCGGCCTTCCCCGCGGTGACACGGCTTGGTGCATATATTTAGCTGGATGGGCTGGAATTAGAGCGGCTATTGTCTGTGTGTAATAGCGGCAGTGACATGGAGCGGACGTGGCATTGTGTTCTCCTTATAGTAATTAATCCTGTTCTGCCTCTCAGGTCCTCATTCCGCCCTATCACTTCTTACAAACGTGTCCTTCATTGCCCTCGCTCTAGTACAATGCCGGACCTTGTTGTTGTAAATGAACCCCAGTTGGGCCTATTGTTAAGTGTCCTGCTGTAATATACCTCTATCTCTGCCAATTGTTCACTGAATGCAGACTAACCCATTCTCTTCTTCAAGCTACGTTACTTATCTACCAACATGTAAAAAAGGCAAAATCAGGACATTTTAGCCCTCACCTATCTTCTAGGAAGGAATGCCCTCAAACTACCCTGCCATGCCTCCAAAATGGCCACCATAGCGTGGCAACCATCGCCTTTTGGCTATTATGGCATCCATTTAATCCGTATGCCCTAGAAGTCTATGGAAAGCTCATAGTCTGCAAACTATACTGTACATTGCTTAGGTATTATAGTTGGGTTACACAATGCAAATGCCACCATACAGTGCCCAAAAAATACAGTACCAACCAGGGTCATTCCTAGCACCAGGTGGGATGTTCAACAACCTGGAAGTTTTCAAATTTCTTCTGCCCGAGCACCCTTTACATCTTCCCATGCACCTTTCCTCCTTCCTGCTCTTGCAGAGGTGCACATTATTATGTCAGTTGGGAAGAAACAGAAGGTGCGTGGGATCCGGGAGAAGGTTAGGTGAAGATCTGGCTACTGGGAAAACTACTACCTACAGGGGGGCCTGGCTACTGGGAAAACTACTACCTACAGGGGGGCCTGGCTACTGGGAAAACTACTACCTACAGGGGGGCCTGGCTACTGGGTAAACTACCTAAAGGGGGACCTGGCTACTGGGGAAACTACCTCAAGGGGGGACCTGGCTACTAGAGTAACTATTTACAGGGGGGATCTGGCTACTAGAGAAACTACCTCCAGGGGGGACTGGCTACTAGAGAAACTACCTCCAGGGGGGCCTGGCTACTAGAGTAACTATCTACAGGGGGGACCTGGCTACTAGAGAAACTACCTCCAGGGGGGACCTGGCTACTAGAGTAACTATCTACAGGGGGGACCTGGCTACTAGAGTAACTATCTACAGGGGGGACCTGGCTACTAGAGAAACTACCTCCAGGGGGGACCTGGCTACTAGAGTAACTATCTACAGGGGGCACCTGGTTACTAGAGTAACTATCTACAGGGGGGACCTGGCTACTAGAGAGACTACCTCAAGGGGGGGCCTGGCTACTAGAGAAACTACCTCCAGGGGGCCTGGCTACTAGAGTAACTATCTACAGGGGGGACCTGGCTACTAGAGAAACTACCTCCAGGGGGGACCTGGCTACTAGAGTAACTATCTACAGGGGGGACCTGGTTACTAGAGTAACTATCTACAGGGGGGACCTGGCTACTAGAGAGACTACCTCCAGGGGGGGCCTGGCTACTAGAGAAACTACCTCCAGGGGGCCTGGCTACTAGAGTAACTATCTACAGGGGGGACCTGGCTACTAGAGAAACTATCTACAGGGGGGTCCTGGCTACTAGAGTAACTACCTCCAGGGGGGACCTGGCTACTAGAGTAACTACCTCCAGGGGGGACCTGGCTACTAGAGTAACTAACTACAGGGGGGACCTGGCTACTAGAGTAGCTACCTACAGGGGGACCTGGCTATTACAGAAACTACCTACAGGGGGACCTGGCTACCAGATTAACCAGGGCTGTGGAGTCGGAGTTGAAGTCGTGGAGTCGGAGCTAGTTTTGGCTGGAGTCGGAGTTGGAGTCGGGAAAAAAATGTACCGACTCCGACTCCAGCTTTAAAAAAATCTTTAAACAATTTAGAATTGAGTTTTGATATGAATTTTATAAGTTTTGCTCATCAATATATTTTATGAGCAACATTCTAATAGATCACTTGCATAAGGGTGGTCGGGGAATATATCAGTAATAGGACACTGGCCCTATTACATAAGGGTGGTCGGGGAATATATCAGTAATAGGACACTGGCTCTATTACATAAGGGTGGTCAGTGAAAAGTTGTCGGCCACTATTTGGCAGTTTGTTTCTGAGCTGGAAGAGTCCATTGTGTGTGGGGGGAGATCTGTGCCGTTCTCTTCCTGGATGCTGGATGACTGTATTTGAGCAGTAGTGTAATATGAAGATATCCTGTGTAATATAGAGGAGGAGGAGAAGACATAAGTAGTGTAGCAGTAACCTCAGTCCTCAGTGTGGTGTTTTCTCTCTGGGAGAAGATTGTGTGTTGTTCTTCAGTGTTCTACGGCAGCAGCTGTGTGTGTGTGCGCTATGGCTGCAGCAGGCTGTGTGTGTGTTTGTATGTATGTATGTATGTATGTGTGTGTGCTATGGCTGCAGCAGGCTGTGTGTATGCTATGGCTGCAGCAGGCTGTGTGCATACCTCCCAACTTTTGCAAAGAGCAAAGAGGGACATGTGCGCCGCGGTCCCCATAGCCACGCCCCCATAGCGACCCTCCATAGCCACTCCCCTACAGTCACCACATGCTGCTGACTGAATAGTGCCCTATACAGTATCCAATCCCCCTAAAAATGCCCTATATAGTATCCAGTCCCCCATTATAGTGCTCCACATAGTATCCAATCCCCCACATAGTGTTCCACATAGTATCCAATCCCCCACATAGTGCCCCACATAGTATCCAATGCCCCCATATAGAGCCCCACATAGTAGCCTATGCCCCTATATAGTGCCCCACATAGTAACCAATGCCCCCATATAGTGCCCCACATAGTAGCCAATCCCCATATAGTGCCCCACATAGTAGCCTATGCCCCTATATAGTGCCCCACATAGTAACCAATGCCCCCATATAGTGCCCCACATAGTAGCCAATCCCCATATAGTGCCCCACATAGTAGCCTATGCCCCCATATAGTGCCCCACATAGTAGCCAATCCCCATATAGTACCCCACATAGTAGCCAATCCCCCCATGTAGTGCCCCACATAGTAGCCAATCCCCATATAGTGCCCCACATAGTAGCCAATCCCTCCATATAGTGCCCCACATAGTAGCCAATCCCCCATAGAGTGCCCCACATAGTAGCCAATCCCCCATAGAGTGCTCCACATAGTAGCCAATCCCCCATAGAGTGCCCACATAGTAGCCAATCCCCATATATGCCCCACATAGTAGCCAACGCCCCCATATATGCCCCACATAGTAGCCAATGCCCCCATATATGCCCCACATAGTAGCCAATCCCCCATATAGTGCCCACATAGTAGCCAATGCCCCCAAATATGCCCCACATAGTAGCCAATGCCCCCATATAGTGCCCCACATAGTAGCCAATGCCCCCATATAGTGCCCCACATAGTAGCCAATGCCCCCAAATATGCCCCACATAGTAGCCAATGCCCCCCATAGTAGCCAATCCCCCATATAGTGCCCCACATAGTAGCCAATGCCCCATAGAGTGCCCCACATAGTAGCCAATCCCCCATAGAGTGCCCACATAGTAGCCAATCCCCATATATGCCCCACATAGTAGCCAACGCCCCCATATATGCCCCACATAGTAGCCAATGCCCCCATATATGCCCCACATAGTAGCCAATCCCCCATATAGTGCCCACATAGTAGCCAATGCCCCCAAATATGCCCCACATAGTAGCCAATCCCTCCATATAGTGCCCCACATAGTAGCCAATCCCCCATAGAGTGCCCCACATAGTAGCCAATCCCCCATAGAGTGCTCCACATAGTAGCCAATCCCCCATAGAGTGCCCACATAGTAGCCAATCCCCATATATGCCCCACATAGTAGCCAACGCCCCCATATATGCCCCACATAGTAGCCAATGCCCCCATATATGCCCCACATAGTAGCCAATCCCCCATATAGTGCCCACATAGTAGCCAATGCCCCCAAATATGCCCCACATAGTAGCCAATGCCCCCATATAGTGCCCCACATAGTAGCCAATGCCCCCATATAGTGCCCCACATAGTAGCCAATGCCCCCAAATATGCCCCACATAGTAGCCAATGCCCCCCATAGTAGCCAATCCCCCATATAGTGCCCCACATAGTAGCCAATGCCCCATAGAGTGCCCCACATAGTAGCCAATCCCCCATAGAGTGCCCACATAGTAGCCAATCCCCATATATGCCCCACATAGTAGCCAACGCCCCCATATATGCCCCACATAGTAGCCAATGCCCCCATATATGCCCCACATAGTAGCCAATCCCCCATATAGTGCCCACATAGTAGCCAATGCCCCCAAATATGCCCCACATAGTAGCCAATGCCCCCATATAGTGCCCCACATAGTAGCCAATGCCCCCATCTAGTGCCCCACATAGTAGCCAATGCCCCCAAATATGCCCCACATAGTAGCCAATGCCCCCCATAGTAGCCAATCCCCCATATAGTGCCCCACATAGTAGCCAATGCCCCCATATAGTGCCCCACATATTATCCAATCCCCCATATAGTGCCCCCATAGTAGCCAATCCCCCATATAGTGCCCCCCATAGTAGCCAATGCCCCCATATATGCCCCACATAGTAGTCAATGCCCCTAAATATGCCCCACATAGTATGTATGTATGTGTGCTATGGCTGCAGCAGGCTGTGTGTGTGTGTGTGTGTGCTATGGCTGCAGCAGTGTGTGTGTGTGTGTGTGTGTGTGTGTGTGTGTGTGTGTGTGTGTGTGTGCGCGCGCGCTATGGCTGCAGCAGGATCTGTGTGTGCTATGGCTACAGCAGGCTGTGTGTGTTTGTGTGTGTATATGTGTGTGTGCTATTGCTTGCCTCCACAGTGACCCTCAACATCACTATGTGTGACTCTATCAGTATGGCTGACCCCTCTGTATCACAGGGATTTGGCAGTGTTAGCAGTGTTTCTTTGTGTATGGTGAATATTAGTTAGAAACATCGAAGATTGTCAGCAGGAAAAACCACCTGCTCCATCTAGTCTAGTTCTGAGTTGTTCAGGACATGGAGGCTGGAGACTGGCTGAATCCTCTGCACACACAGGAGAAGCTGCTTTATATACAGTATTCCTTTATTCCCTCAGAAGTTGCACCAGGATCATGTAGGACATTAGGGAGAAGCTGCTGAACCAGTGTGATAAATAACTCCCCTGGTATCTGACCGGCCATTTATGAAGGAGCAGGAGTCTGAGTCGGTCCTGATAAGATTCAGGAGTCGGAGTTGGAGTCGGAGCTGTGGCTTACCGACTCCACAGCCATGGGATTAACTACCAACAGGGGGGACCTGGCTAATAGAGAAACTACCTACAGTGGTACCTAGCTACTAGACAAACTAGCTACGGGGGGGACCAAATAACAGCTCTGTACATAAAACAATCTCATAAAAGTGCTATGCAAAGCCTGAGAATTGTAATATGAAACAATATTTGACGTCCACCATCAGTAGGAGGAGTGGACATGGCGTACGTGACGTACCTCCCTAAGGTCGGAGTTTTATTTGTTGTATTTCTCTGTATGGTGTAACTGTACTGGTTTATAGGTTTGTACAGTAGTAGTGGACTCTGTCCATGTCCCCAGGTGCACAACGATGCAACACTTAAAGAAGATGCAGCCGCTGACACCGATCATCCATCTATATTTATCTCTGCCCGTCCCTGGCAGTATCATATAGCATTGCCCCATGTGAGGGGAGGGGGGGAGACCAGGTCTAGCCTTCGGATTGGACAGGATGAAGAGGAAAGGACAGGACACAGATTATCAGAGGATAAATCACAGCCACAAAGTGACAGAGTGGCCGAGAGGCCTAAATGTAACTAGGTACGAATATCAGTGTATATTTAGATCATACGGAGGCAGGAAGAGGAACATGAGCAATGGAACATCCAAGATCCCATCATCAATTCTACCGCAGTTAAGGCCATTTACAACCAGACCAGTGGTGCGATTATTAAAGTACCATGACCTCTGCGTCTATCTGTAGATAGGGGGCGCTAGGGGAAATATTTCATCAGAGCTAGAACCAATCACATGACAAGCAAAAAGCTGCAGAAATATAAAGGGAACTCTTACAACTAGGGTTTGCATTGCCATCAGAATTGATTATGGGGTCTCCAGTCTCCTCTATACAACAAATCATGGAATGAGTAGATTCAGCAACCCCCTAGGATCTGGATAACATGTGAACAAGTTGTCAGGGGCAATGTAGTGCCTCAAATCATCACGCAAAGCTGGAGGATGTGTTAGGAAAAACGTCTTTAATAATCACTGTGTTACAACGCGTTTCGGGGTACAGTGTCTCCTTTCTCAAGTGTACAGGATGGCAACCATATACCATATACCTGTACCCTGAAACGCATTGTGTCACAGTGATAACTAAAGGAGTATTCAACTCAAACATAACTTTTGATATGTTGCTGCCCATGGTGAGACTAACATTTCCTTATATACTTGTTATTATCTATTCAGTCTCCTTCCGCCAGTTCTGAGCTGCTGCTTTCTGCTGAAGACACAAAAATCTGTGTGTGAGCTTTACTCTCCATCTCCCCCTCCCTTATTAGACAGCTGATGTAAACAAGTCCCTGACTGGCTGAATCTGTAACATTGTAGCTTCTTTGTAATGCTGGGAGGGTAGTCTGAGGTCAAGTTGCAGATGAACTCACTCTTATTAACCCTCTCTGCATTACAAAGAAGCTACAATGTTGCAGATAAAGCCAGTCAGGGACTTGTTTACATCAGCTGTCTCAGAAGGAAGGGGGGAGGAGGGGGAGACAGAGAGAAAAGCTCACACACATATTTTTGTGTCTTCAGCAGAAATCCGCAGCTCAGAACTGGGGGAAGGAGACTCAGTAGATAATAACAAGCATGGAATGAATTGTTAGTCTCACCATGGGCAGCAACATATCAAAAGTTATGTCCAAGTGGAATACCCCTTTAAAGAAGCTTTTACTATCACATCCTACAGCTGATGATTTGAAGCACTGCAGTGGTTCCTGTGCTTATACCATGGATCACCAGCACTGAATCTTCCATTTTCTCCCTTCCAGTAACTCCTGGCTTGGGCACCGGACGTCAAACAGAGTTTGGCTGCTAAAGTGCCATAAATTTGCTGATTGATGTTGTGCTCTCAGTACATCATCCATAAGTCAGTCAAATGGATATGGATAGTTAATAGATACATTTACATTCTATACATTGGCACCATAAAAATTTCACTGGTTGCCCTCGGAGTCAGACAACAGTTTGTCCCCCTCTGCTGTCAGACATGTGACCTAACAGCTTAGATGTAAATATCATGTGATCTCTCAACTGTAAATACAGTAGAAACAATTACGTATCTTATAATTTTAGCTAGGGCTACATGGTCGCAACACACGGCTGATGATCTAAGTGTCGCAAAGTTACTTTGACAGTTCATAGTGTGGCACTAAAACAACTGTTGATCTAAGAGAAGCCGAGCTGGCAATGGTGGATGGGTAAATCCTACTAGACTAGTGAATAGGTTATACATATAAGAATTCCAGCCTATATATTAAATGGATATGTAATGAGGTGATAATGTCCCTGTAAAGTCAGCTCTCTAGAGATACGGCTTCCCTGTCCCGCATTACAGAGGTGCCCTTGAGCAGTATGCCCCTGGGCAGCTGCCAGTTTTGTCCTATTATTAAAGCAGATCTGTTTGGTCTCTCAGGATGGTCCTGCCTCTCAGATTTCTCCTCTCCTCAGAACATAAATCCTCTATAACCTGTATCCATACATTCTGTTCTCACACTCAGCACATGACATCACTTCCATAGTGCACACATGCTGGTGTAAAGCTATATGGCACCAAGACGGTAGCACCAAACTGGTATTCCAAGAATTCACTGATAATTTGTCCTGCATCGCTGAGCTGCCATATACTGTGAGCCATAGGGCAGCTGCCAGCTCTAAAATTAGATGCCCCTTTGTGTTAGGCATCACCATAACCAGTACCTAGGAAGATCTATTGCATTTTGACTGCTCTCCACAGGTGTAAAGGGTAAATGTTACAGCTTTCATTACTTTTTTTATATCACACCTCATGGTTCTTGTTCTGGTAAAAAGTCATTTTTATCACATGTGGATTGGTATAGGTGGGCAGGTCCTTGCAGGCTTTGTGCCACATTGCTCCGACCATAGCGCAGCTTAGCCCCGCCCCCATCCATGATGTCTTAGCCCCGCCCACATATACCAATCCACAGGTGATAAAAACTACTTTTTACCAGAACAAGCACTATGAGGTGTGATATAAAATAAGTAATGAAAGCTGTAACATTTACCCTTTACACCTGTGGAGAGCAGTCAAAATGCAAATAGGGGGTGACAGTGTCACTTTAACAGTCTTTAAAGGGGTTGGCCCCTTTATAACAACATTGTTCAGTGTACAGTATTAGTAAGTGTACTCACTGTATATACTGACAGCAGCTCCCTGTGTACCTCATAGAGCTAAAATCCCCTCCTCCAGGCTGGGCTGTCCTGCTCTGTGGTGAGTCTGTCCATGAGATGGCCGACATAGAGGAGCATGTGACCATGCCCCACCCCCCAGTGTTCACCATAAGCGTATACAGCCTCAGTGGTGGACACTTGGGGGCAGGATATGGTCAAATGCTCCTCCATGTCGGCCATCTTTTTGGACAGACTCCCCACAGAGCAGGACAGCCCAGCCTGGAGGAGGGGAGTCTGATTTTAGCTCTATGAGGTACACAGGGAGCTGCTGTCAGTAGTGCAGTGAGTACACTAATTATAATGTACCCTGAACCATTTTACTATAAAAAGGCCAACCCCTTTAACAACTCTTTTACTTTCTTTAAATGACTGATGGTCTGTAGGACATTTGTTGCCCTGAGTGTATATGTTATAGCCCCTGATCCATACTACCTTGTACTTTGTGCCGTGAAGACTTGATCAGTGGGTGGAAAGGTCAAGGACTGCGTCAGAAAAATATCTGCCTACATATTGGTGCCCAATAAGTGGAGAGTTATGAAAGTAAGGAACTATGTATGGGAAGGTCATGTCAGGTGTATCAGAGGGGATCAGGTTCATGTAGGATAGTGAAGTAGCATGGGATGGTGGGGAGGTTACACAATTGGTTGACTATTGTAGGATAGAGAATCAAGTGTGGGGAGTTCCTAAAATGAAAAATAAACAACAACGTTGTATGGTCTTAAACATTTCTTTGATTTGGTTGGATAAATCTTTAGCTCTTTTGGGTGCTATTGTTTCCTCCTTGACTGTCTTGGTGTTTGTCTAAATATAGTTTTACACCTTTTAGGTCTAGTGTGGAGCCAAATTCTGGTACCAATTGGGAATTATACACAATATCTAATAAAATATCAAGAGGTTTTCTTGGTTTCTGCCAAAGAACCCCAAAACATATGGTCGTTTGGATCAGCCCTAATCTAGTGTCATGTACAGCTACCTTATACTGTCAGCCATATTTTCAAGGGAGGTGGAGCTCAGCTACAATATGGCTTTGTGCACCAGGAGATCTCCTTCTATACAGGTAGTAGAAATCAGAAGTGTGCTATGGGTCTATACAGTAGCTTAGTGTGTCTCCATAGTCATCTCTATTGTGGAGGATTTACCTTGTCTTTCTTTGAGTAGCAGATAATAGGTAGAAAATTTTTAATTAAGACAGTTGATTTATTTTTTATTCAAGAAACAAATGACCAATAACAAAAAACTCAATGCAAAAGGAGTCCCTAGCCTTTAAAGCGACTCTGTACCCACAATCTGACCCCCCCCCCCCCCCCCAAAACCGCTTGTACCTTCAGATAGCTGCTTTTAATCCAAGATCTGTGCTGGGGTCCGTTATTGTCCTAAAAAACTACTTTTAAACTGGCAACCCTGTGCCCAACAGGCGTCGCCCAGATTGTGTATGCATTAGGCTGGCACAACCTCTCTGTCCCTCCTCATCATTAGGAATGCTCCAGGCAGATTGTCTCCTATTCCTCACCAGTGTCAGCACATGAGCTGGGTCGTTAAAGCACCTGTGCAATGTTCAGACAGGAGAAGATGTTCAAGGAGCATTCGTAATGATAAAGAGGGTGGAGAGGAGGGACGGAGGGGTGGTGCCGAGTTAGGGCACGGATATTCTAGGCCATGGTCGTTTGACTCAGGGCTGCAAGTTTAAAAGTTGTGTTTTAAGACAATAACTGCATCTCCTGCTGAACGGACCCAAGGACAGATCCTAAATTAAAAGCAGCTATCCGAAGGTACAAGTGGTTTGGGGGGGGGGGGGGGGGGGTCAGATTGTGGGTACAGAGTCGCTTTAAGCAGAAGATGGCTACATGTGACACTGCTGAATTGGTGGTATAATGTACTAGATCCTAAAGAATATAGATCTAATGCCCTGTTAACACTACAGCTCTCAGCTATCCTGCTCTATGATATGAACGGGAAAACAAAGGTCGAGTGCAGGTTGGACACCAATGGCGCCTAAACTTATGATGGGGTCCATTCTCCCAGTCAAATATGACGGATGTGTGAACAGAAACTGGGAAGGTCGGAAATGTTACAAAAGGCGAATAACAACCTATACATGGACTGTAATAAAGGAACATATCAGAGACGGCACAGAGAAGATGAAACAGAATGAGTGAAAGGTTCATGCAAGGGAGGACTGCCAGAATAGAGGCAAGACAAGAGGGATCAGTGGAGGTGACAGACTGAAGGAAATTATAAGAAGGAAAGAGAAGACCTTGTTAGGAAGAGGTGTCCACTGAATTAGAAGTCAAGATGGATGAATGTGTGAAAGATCAATGAGAGTAGAAAGCAGTAATAGCCTTTATTAACTAAGTACAAAGGATCCGTCAATGTGTCTTATAAAGTGGTTGCCCTTGGTTAGAAGGATTCTTTGACGGCAAGCTGATCATCAAGTGTCCTCCAGCTGGGACCTCCAGTGATCAGCTGTCATCTGTGGTGTAACCTAGCAGGTAGGGTATGTTCACACTGAGAAATAAGCGAGGAATTGAAGAGGACATTTTTCTCAGGAAAATTTCCTTCTTCTTCAGTTGGTGGGGAATTTGAGAGGAATTCAAGCTGAAAGTGGAAATTCAAAGCCCCAATGACTTCAATGGGATTTCTCTAGCGGAGTGTCAATTCTTTGGACGGAAAGCGGATCCACAGTGGAACATTCCGCACATAAATTCCACCAGAAATCTCATTGAACACAATGGGACATTTTCAAGGAAAAAACTGGTAAAATTAAGCACGGATTCAGCTTGAAATTCCTCGCCTATTCCTGTGTGAACATACCCTAAGGGGGAGATTTATCAAACATGGTGTACAGTGAAACTGTCTCAGTTGCCCCTAGCAACCAATCAGATTCCACCTTTCATTTTCCAAAGAGTCTGTGAGGAATGAAAGGTGGAATCTGATTGGTTGCTAGGGGCAACTGAGACAGTTTCACTTTACACTATGTTTGATAAATCTCCTCTTAAGTGTTCAGTTTTCCTACAGTGCCACCACAGGGGAAAAGAGAAAATTACAAAATGTCCGTTCAAATCAATTGGCCGTCTGTGTGATGTGGGACAGAACAAGAGGAGTTTTTTTTTTTGTAAGCACTCTGCTAATAGGTGATATATGTGACCTTGGGTTCCTAATTTAGACAAATCCTTTAAGTCAAAAGAAGGAGCTAAACATGTAGGTTACCTGGGAAGTTGTTCTTATCCCATGATTTCACTTGTAGCCCCTGTACCTCAATGCATAACGTTTAATACAGTAGCCCCCCAGCCATCATATATTATTCATAATGCTGGTGTCTTCTAATGTGCAAGAGAAACCTTTGTACACCCGTAGGTGCCAAGCCTCAGGTGTGACTTCCACCTCTGAATACAGCGACGCATATATTTATCATGCTGCTAGAGCAGAGCTGGTGCCCATAGGATGATAAAGGAGACAGGGAATTTACTATTACAGAAAAAGACAGGAACAAGTGGGAGAACCCATTGTATCAGACAACATCCATGTTTTGGGGGTCTTTGTTGGTGATGTTATTGGAGCCTAGCATGCGGATCTAGATTATGGGATGGGAAGAATTATGGTGGTCCTAGTTAGTGCTGCTGTTGGTTAAGCTATTACCTGGGATGGTCATTTATTGGTAGTTATTACCTGGGTGTTTCCCAGTATTTTGGCTGTCTCAGTTTTGTGGTCTCACTGTTGCACCCGTTTGGTGCCGGCTCTTTTCACAATCTGTGCCCCTTTCCTCCCGTCTCCGACCTCTGATCTCAAAGAGTCAAACTCGTCCTCTGCCTGCCAGGGGGCAGCCCGGATGGGGTGGGGACACGAGGTCAGGGGTGGACATTAAGGATAGGCATTAAATGACACACGGAGACGACAGAGGGAAACAAAGGGTGAACGAAGACACGGAAGGGTAAAATAACAATGAGATGGGATAGAGAAAAATATAACATGAAATTTCGTAGAGACATGAAAATCGAAGACAGAAAAACCGAGACAGAGGAGAGAAGTCTGTACAGTACATCAGCATCACTATAATTTAACCTGTACTATTGCTACAGCTTCAAATGTACTCCAGAGCTGTAGTCATAATTCTGCTGGGTATCATCTAAACAGTCAACCATGTTCTTGACAGACCCCCCCCCTTACAAATACATGTAACACACACTAACGGAAATGGAAAACGGCAGTTCACATCTCAACACGTCTTGGTGCATTTTCAGGACACTCTTTGTGACCACGGCATAGTGAAGGGACCAAGTTGCTCCTTACTGCTGCCAGTAAATAATAAAAAAAAATATATTCTTCAATAAAGTTATATATTTTTTTATATTAGTTATATAACTTTATGGAAGAAAATATATAAAAAGAAATTATTTCTTCGGAATACTCCTTTAAGGGAAGGGGATTTTTAAGCCAATCAAGTTAAACCAGTCTGAAGATGTGACACCAAGCAGCATGAACCACTGTTATAAAAAGCATAGGTAAGTATAGTACGTAAGTAAGTATAGGTAAGAAAAATCAACTGGTAAAGTTGTACAACCTATAAGCTTAGCACTATTCAGCAAATTCTGACCTACTACAATTCCACCTATTTAGCACCATTTTACAACAGAACACAACGCCCAGACAAGACTTTTCCCGTCTCACAGAGACTACAATGGACTCTAATGGATGTTTTTTACCTTTTATATTATCTACAGGGTTGTATGACCCAGGTTGGCTGTCTGTGGTTGTTAAAGGGGAACTATCAGCAGGTTAGATGAATCTAACCTGCCGATATCTCCCTATAGTGCACGAGGTGCTGAGGATTGAAGTATGCCTCTTACCTTCATCCACAGCGCCGTTCCTGTCCAGTTTTAATGTAGTGCTCTGTCCAGTAAGACAATGTGGAGCACTGCCTAGCCCCTAGGCTGCAGATCTGTTCCACTCTATTGATAATCATTAGTAGGAGCATGCCAGACGGGGGCAGATTGGCACTCTGGGGGCGGGCAATGCTCCACATGGTCTGATTTTACAGAGCCCTACAGTAAAACTGTGCAGGAACGGCGCTGAGGATGAAGGTAAGAGACATACCTTCAGTCTCAGCACCCAGTGCGCTATAGGGGGTTATCAGCAGGTTAGATTTGTCTAATCTGCTGATAGCTCCCCTTTAAGGTGACCATACACCTTCAATAAGTGTTGACAGTTATCTCTCCCGTCCTTCCTCCCCATATACAGGGATGTTCAGCATGGCCGAGCATATTGTGTTCTCTATGGGGAGGGGAGAGTTAAGCCACAGCCAGGCTGCTCTCACTGCGGCTTATCTCTCAGAGAACAAAGAGGTTAGGCAGTGATTTTCCATCAGGCCTGGTCCCTATCTCCACCATCATCATCAATTGGTGGACTGTCGGAAAAACCAAACACTTTATACTGATAGCCAAACCTGCTGCGAGCATTGGGTATGGCCCACAAAAGTATATAGTGTGTGTGGACCTTTAGGGACTATACCCTTTAATTCCCTTCTGATGTTGCTATATGAATACCTAAATCCACATGATGTTTCACCCTGCCACAGTCACCGATATCCTTGCACAGCAGAGACAACAACTTTTATCTGTGTATGGCTAGCTGTGAAAAAAAATGGCGGATGTCTATATATCTAATAAGGGAAAGCTAGCGAATAGAAGGCAGGAAAGAGGAGAAGTGTGGAGGAAAGATATAAGAGCCCCTTACCTCTCGATGCAGTACTGCGTACTTCAGGTAATTGGGAGTCTCACTCTCAAGCTCTTCTGGTTCTTGCAATGACCCTTCAATAATCAAGTCTTCATTGTCCCCCAAATCTGTGGACCCTGGTGGCCCCACCCTGCGCAAGACCTTCCGAACTGTCTGTAGGTGACATAACAATAGACAAATAACACAATTAATACTCTATAGAACACTTGAGGACCAGGATTAATAAACACTACCATCCATCATATTCAGGAACTTCCATATAGAATGAATGGAACAGAAGCCAAGCACTGATGCTGCCGCTCCATTCACTGTGTGGTCTTTTCAGGTGATGAGTGGAGGTCCTAGCAGTTGGACCCTTACTGATCACCTGATTCCCTATCCTGTGAATAGGAAATACGTTTCAATCTTTGGATAACCTTTTTAATGACAGAAATCTTGTTGAGCATAGGGATGCATACCTAGACAAAGCCATTAGCTGATTTTAATACAGACAGCAGGCCAACTAGAAAATAACAAAACCTGTGGAGAAATAAATGAAAGAAGAAGCTGACTACACTCAGGGTTTGTTTGTAGTCTGTAACTATGGAAACCCTTTGGAGCTGCATACAAAAAAAGTTACGTTTTATGATGTGGTTTACTGGCTGTTACATAGTGCTATATTTATGCACTTTAGGGCTATGTTCACACTACGTATATTTCAGTCAGTATACAACGGCTGTTGTATTGAAATAATGGCAGTTATTTACTGTTATATGGCGGTCATCCACTCAATTTCAACATTGTGTGAACAGATCCTTTCTGTGTTTTTAATCCACTCCTTTTTTTGGTTGCAATATGAGGACCACAATACTGACTGAAATATACGTAGTGTGAACATAGCCTTAGGCTGCGTTCACACTATGTATATTTCAGTCAGTATATGTATATTTCAGTCAGTATATTTCAGTCAGTATTGCAACCAAAACCAGGAGTGGATTGAAAAAACAGAAAGGATCTGTTCACACAATGATGAAATTGAGTGGATGGCCGCCATTTAATGGCAAATATTTGCTGTTATTTTAGAACAACGTCCGTTATATTGAAATAATGGCCATTATTTACTGTTGTATAGCAGCCATCCACTCAATTTCAACATTGTGTGAACAGATCCTTTCTGTGTTTTTAATCCACTCCTGGTTTTGGTTGCAATACTGACTGAAATATACTGACTGAAATATACGTAGTGTGAACGCAGTTAAAGGGGAACTATCAGCAGGTTACAGTACTCAACAAGGAGGAAGGCATGTGTCTTATCTTCCTTCTTGAGGCTGTTCCCGTGCAGTAGGCAGTTGAATACATGTCCTGGAGCACTGTACTGTTCCCATCCTGCTGATCTTGCCTGACCACTCCATTAATTATCATTAGAAGGTGTGGGCCACTCGGCCCAGTTGGGGCGGGGCAGTGCTCCAAACGGTGCTCCGGGCCATGGTTTCAACAGCGCCAAGGAAAAAGGTAAGAGACATGCCTGGGGGTTATCACCTGGTTAGATTTGCCTAACCTGCTAATAGTTCCCCTTTAAGAAACCTAATGAGCTCCAGGTGTCTAACTTCAGGGACTGCAGCAATGATCCTGCAATTGGTTTTCCTGCACCAAGGGGGTCCTGGTGGGCTAGATGTGCAGTGAACTGCAGCCATCTTCCCTACATATAAACTGACACGGGGCTGCTGTGCTGGGAAGCAATGTGAAGGGGCCATAGCAATGAACTTTAATACTCAAGATTAGAGGGGGTCCCAGAGATCAGATCCCTACTGATAATGAACCATTATAGGTTACAAATACCCCGCTAAGATGCTACTGCATATTACCAGGGGACCATGGACAACAATACACTGCTACCCAGAGGCTCAGCTGTTACATTTGTTGTCTGCCCCTCACAAAGAATGCGGCAGGGTATCTCCAATAACTGCTGGAGAGGCCAAAGGTCCTTCCAGATAAATTTCCCCAATGAAGCAGACTCACAAAATATAGTATAAAATAAAGCATATAATAAAAACAATTACACAGACATTACAATACCAATGTATTGCTCACTATTGCAGACCAAGCTAACACACTCACCTTCTTTGTTACTATGTTCCCTTGCTCATCTGTGAATTCTTCCTCTGTCACTTGCTCCCCAGGAATGTCAGGGACTTCATTCCCCTGAAATAGGTGAAGACATTACATAACTAGATTCAGCCAGGCGGGAGATCGGTGTATTTCCTTGTTATGGTTTTTCGCTTTCCCTTTGCTGTACTATTTTTAACTATTCTAATTGGAAATTGCATTAGCAGACACTCACGATGACAAAGCCATATGGCCGAGGCCTTTTATGTGAAACTCCAGTTTAATGGAGCCTGACTAGATTGGCCTGAAAATAGCTCACGAGATCCAAAGAGCTATTTACAGGTCAATGGGTAGTTATATGTGGTTGCTGCAAGTAGATGGTTTAATCTGAGAGTGCCGTCATTTTACAGGCTGCCTCCATTCACAACTATTCTGACCGACTTCCAGGACTGCGGAACAGTCCTACTGTATAATTGATAAGTACTAGAGACTGTGTCCACTAAGATACAGACTGGAGAACAGCCCTATTATTTAGATGATGTATATATACACCAGAGACTATGTCCTACATACTGAGATACAGACCAGAGAACAGTCCTAATATACATATATATATATATATATATATATATATATATATATACCAGAGACTGTGTCCTATATACTGAGATACATAGGCGAACATTCCTAATATATATATATATATATATATATATATCCAGAGACTGTGTTCTTTACACCGAGATACAGACCGGGGAACAGCCCTGCTATATAGATGATATGTACACCAGAGACCGTGTTCTATACATTGAGATACAAACCAGAGAACAGTCCTATTTTGTAGAATATATATATATATATATATATATATATATATATATATATATCAGAGACAGCGTCCTATATACTGAGATACAGACTGGGGAACATCCCTATAATATATATCAGAGACAGCGTCCTATATACTGAGATACAGACTGGGGAACATCCCTATAATATAGATTATCTATCTATCTTTATATATACCAGAGACTGGGTCCTATACACTGAGATACAGAGCAGAGAACAGTCCTATATGTATAGATCATACATATTTATACACCCGAGATTGTGTCCCATATAGTGATACACAGACCAGAGGACAGTACTATTATATAGTATATATATATATATATATATATATATATACACACATATATATATATATATATATATATATATATATATATATATATATATATATATATATACATATATATATATACACCCACATGTATACACATACCAGAGACTGTGTTCTATATACTGAGATACAGACCAGACAGCCATATTATATCATTAATATACAGTATATAAAGACTGGAGACTGTCCCATACACTTAAATACCAGATAACAATCCCATTGTATATATATATATATTACACAATTACACTCTAGTCTGTGATGCAGCCCCTGTACAGCACACCCTTTTACCTTCACAATCACTCTCCGTCGTACCACCTTGGTGGTCAGAGTCTCCTCGTCGTCATCCACGCCTCCTTCTCCCAGTTCCCGGTCTAGCTCAGTATGCAGTCGACGCAATACAAACTTTGCGGCTCCACGTACTATATGCACCACATTTTGGCAGCTCACCACGAAAAAGCCAATCAGGACTATGCAGACCCCCAATTGTGTCAGGAAACCCCACATTCTGCCTTACTTTGTTGAACGCAAATACTATGACCAAGCAATGGGATAAAAATACACTTGTGGTTTCAAAAAAAAATAAATAAAAAAATTGAATAAAAAGCAAAATGTTGGTCTCACCCCCAACTAAAATAAGGCGTATGCATACTTATACATATGCAAAGCATGCCCTAAAGTAACGCAATATTCTAGATCAAGTCCTACAAAATAACGGGGTGAAACCAGACACGTAGTATTCACTACTGTAAGTGATGCTTAAAAATAACCGTCTCCTCTCTCCTGAGATTGCAGGAAGATGTCGTTCTATCATAAATCCCCCCGATCAGCACTTCTTTCAGACAGAATCCAAGTGTCAGCCCTGAAATCAGCAGATGTTTTCCCCCGTTCAGGTCAGGGGGCTGGGGGGACGCCCCATATGAAAGCCGCAGGGTAGATGTCAGTCTGTGTGTATGCGAACGTCTCAGCTGTTTCATGGGAGGGTCTGAAATTGGACCTGGTGGGAAGCAGGGCAGAGGGACACTCTATAGCCCTCAAAATGGAAAGAGGAGGTGGGAGAAGGACATATAACCTCCGAGCTGTACTGAAAGTCACCACAAGTCTGACATTTCACCGGTATCACCGTACATGTAAAAATATTGGATTTCCATAAGATGTGTACCTTGTTTATTGCCCCTTAAGTACTGGATTAGTTGGGGTACTTACCCCTCCCAGCCGGCTTGAGCTGTATATGGTGCTCTGTGGTGTGACTCGTATCCTTGCACTGCCCTTAAAGGTTGGGTGAAGCTCTTCGTATGGTAAGGGAGCACCATTGTCCTGGTGAGGAGATCGACGAGGAGAAGAGGGTGAGGGGGCGTCTGTGCTCCACTCTAGTATTCTACAGATTGGAAAGACAAATAGAGTTAATAATGTGATGTGATAGATTAGGGCACATACTCCCGGACTTGTAAGATTGCAGGGATTATAGGTATATAATCTATGACACTGGGCATGGTCACCTAGTGCGCCCAGGAGGAACTATGCGGGTAGAAGGCATACATCTGGCTCATCCTCATCTACAGTAAACTGCCACCAAGGACCTAAAGCAAGGATAGCCAGACCAAGAGTTTTGGCTGTGACAGAGAAGTAGGGGCAGCAGTATGCAAAGAAAAGAGAAGGTCCTAAAGCAAGGATCTACAGGGAGCCACCAATATGGTGCCAGGTTTTCCAAGGGTCTAGTACTTGTTTCCCCATGCACATCTGTCCAGTGACCCTTTGGGATGACTAACGTCCCCTTGCTTGATTTTAAGAGCCCCATCACAATTATTGGCCAAACAGGCTTATATCACCTTGAGTAATAAGGCCAGCGATCAGCCGATGAATATGTAAAACTGATAGCCTATAAGTCTCCAGCTTTTTAGCACTCTGCTCAAGAAGGCCCTTTACCCCATAAGACTTATGACAATGGCCTCTCATTAGTTGGCCAGAACCCTGCTCTGTACTGATGAGAGGGAAGAACCCCCAAACAGCTGTCTACAGAAAGAAACTTTAACGTCAAGTTTAAGTCCAGGTTCGGCATTTGCCAGGCCGAGGTGGGACCCCGCTACGGCTGCTGACTGGCTGAGTGGGCCTGGAACATCACGCCCCAGGTTCCCTCTCTAACCAGGAAGTGGCCAGTGATCGAAGCTGCGGGATAGAGGCATCAGCGTTGGGGCGGGGAAGGTAAGTCCATGTTACTTCTTTAATCCTCCACTGAACTCTGACAAAAAAAAAACCCTGCTCAAAACTGCTCTTTAACTCCCTGTGTCTGGAAAAGTTGGTTGCTGATGGCTGTATCAGTGTTTACCAGGACTCGCGAGGGTGGCGACCAACTTCTCCAGATGTGAGGAGTTAAATGTTGTCTGTTCAGGTTCGGAAAAGTTGCCAACCCCGGACTTAAACTTTGCTCATCTCTAATTCCCAGTCATTTTCAAAGGGTCCTGAATGAGTCACACAATGATTTTACATTGCAATAGGTGGCACCATAGAGCAAGCTCTTTCATTCTTTTAGAGGTAGTCACTTAGTATATTTTTTCCTCCAAAAAGTTTTAGTAGAGCAAGTACGGACTTTACGTCTCTTCGTGCCTTTTGGCACTCTCCTCAAAGAGAACGCTTAAAGTAGGTGTTATATTAAATTGTGTTCAGTTGACTTCCTGGACTTTGCTGGTGGTGTCAGCAACCAGGACACCCCAATCTATGATGGTTTTTGGGACCTGTGATTACGTGTGACATCTTCAAAGCATTGTGTATGACGTAAGATGTGAATATACAGTATGTAGCCTTGTCTTTACTCCAAGAGACAGGGGTTAATGTCTGTCATGTCTGGCTATCTCTAACTTTAACATCTATTGCAGCCTGTGGTGTAGATGCATGAAGAACAAACATACAATTCAATGTCATCTTCCATTGATCTTCTCGAGTTTGGGAAGATCATTTTCAGGCAATATGGATTGCTGCAAGATGATGTGTGTATTGCAAAAGAATACATGGGCATATGGGATAACGTTTGGGTACATTAAGCCCCACCTGTGTGCAACTTATGTACAAAAACAGTTCTTTGGCTTATGGGATGAGCCTGTTGGTATGAGGTAATGAGAAGAGTGGTCCCATTTCCACGATTATTCTATGTCAATCGGAAACAGATAACACCCTGCTAGGAAGTCCTCATGTTGTGGTCCTTACCTCTCTACTTTACCACCTGTCACTCTGCAGGCTGTTGGGGTCTCAGTGATCCGGGCTTGGACCCGCTCTGGTCCTGCAATGAGACGTACAGATTGTTTAGGTACCACTGTCCATCCCCTCGCTCTCTTTGGTTTTCTCCCACCACAATCTTTAACCTCTGACCTCCAGCTTCAGTTTCCTCCTCATCCAGATCAGGGGAGCCCGAAGACGGACGTGGCGGGGCATCCCACTCATCCTCAGCTTTGCTGCAATCCAGGGATGAGTCTTCAGGAGCCACGAGGGACGGGGACAGGCCAGAGGCCCAGAGAGGAAGATCAGGCAAATCGAGCACCCCGTCTGGCTCAGCTGTTGCCATAGGTACTCCATCCAAAATGGAAGCTTCACTCCAGTACGGCTCCAGTCGCAATGGGGAGGGTAGGGAGTAGTTGAGAGAGGCCGGGGAAAGCAGCTCATCCTGCGTCAAGGGGTTACCTATGGGAGGGTAGGATGGGGAAGGGGATGTCACACTCACTCACTCTGAATACATGTTGATACAACTATATCCCACTTGCCTCCCACACCTATAAGGGTTAATTTTGTGACCCAGGGGTGAACTTAATAATGTCTTAAAAAGTTTAAAGAGCATTGGTCCCAAAAATTAAAAGAATCACCAGAAAACAGAAGTTGGACAAGTTTTTCAGTCATTTTGTAAGGCTGGGTTCACACCTCTAAGCCAGAAACCCAATGGACCCCATTAACGTCAGAAGGATGTCAGCTGCCATTTGTGTCCAGTGTGTAAGGGGTCCACTAAAAATGCATTTTTGGTGGTCCGCTCCAATGACTCCAAAGAAAGATGTAAAATACAACATTGGTGTGAACCCAGCCTTACATACAGCTAATGATGGGTTTTAACCCATAGGGGGATATTTATCAAACATGGTGTAAAGTGAAACCGGCTCAGTTCCCCCTAGCAACCAATCAGATTCCACCTTTCATTTTTTAAAGAATCTGTGAGGAATGAAAAGTGGAATCTGATTGGTTGCTAGGGGCAACTGAGCCAGTTCTACTTTACAACATGTTTGATAAATATCCCCTATAGTGCCAAAAGTCTAATCCACCTAGTCGTGCAGAACATAGGTAGGTAGACTAGGAGAATAAGACCTGTGGTGCTTTTCTGGATGATATTTTGATTTTAGGGGTGTGCTCTTTAATATTGCAAATATGTAAGATGAGCGAGGACACATGTATGGTGAATCAATGAAAATAATGCCTACTTATCCAATTAAAGTTCCTTTGCCATGTAAATTCTCATTGCCATTGTGCATTCACTTTTACGGTTTTAAATGCAGCACAGGTAGGAAATATTTTAATTCTTTTTGCCTTGCTTCATATATACATTAAAGGAGTAGTCCAGTCAAGACAAAATCTTTTTGCTAGAAGGGTCTTACATCTATAGGCTGATCACAGGTTGATTTCCTAATGAAACCCCAGTGATCGGCTCTGATCTAGGCAGCAACCAAGTGTCCAGTTTTTCTGAAGTGCCACCACTGGTGGAATAAAGTATTACAGTTCTACTGAAATCAGGGTGTGAAAGGCATTATTATACAAATTCATTATCTATACTCATATATATCATCTATGCTTTTGAATGAAAGTACACAGATGTATATACATGTGTTTGGACATAGCCAAGGCAACCAGAATGAAAATATGAAATGCTGGCATTGCTGGCTACATTTGGAGAATTGGAGAACAGACTAAATAGGCAGGTTTTGCACTCCTAACATTGGTTTTATCGTCATGAATATTGACGTAGCTCCTTCCTCTCCATGTAGAGGTGACGTGGTTTGCTTTTCTGTCCAGAGGACTGCGCTGGGGGTAACTGCTTACAGTGAGATATATTAGGGCCAATTCCCTATATAGAGTGTGTGATACTCAATGTGCAGGCTGTAAAGCTCCTTGTCACCGCACTGTTACTCAGCTGTTTGAGCCATCAACAGTGACAGCCGCCCGGCCACGTGTCACACCCTGTCTGCTGTTTTTAGAAACATGAGACCCCCAGAACAGGGAGGGAGAATCCCACCGCCCTCAGGTTTTTCTAATGCATCAAAATAACAGCACTTGCTGAAGACATACAATCGCATTATAACCAGCAGGGTGTTAGCAACATAGCAAACACATCACACATCATATCCTCCACAAATCACAGTATAAAAGAACCAGCTTACACCACTGCAAGTACGCCACAACACACACTGACATGCATGCAACACAGATATACGGAACACAGAGGCCTCCGCCCGACCACCGACCACCTCACCAGGAGGACCTAAACTGATCCCAAAGTGCTAAAGCGGAGATCATCTATGGGAACGTCATTCTCCATTTTGTAATTCTTCTGTAGTAATTGTGCAACTCGAAAAAAACTAATAAAATTGTGTATCTAAGAACTTGTTGCATAGCTTGGATATCCTAGGCAAAAATTTACAAAAATTGGAAAAACCTGAGAGAATACCAGTGTCGGCAAAATTGCAACTCCTATGGAGATTGTAAGTGACATGAACCAGGGGTGGGTGTATTTACCATTAATTAGCCCAAGAAAGTAGGGTGATTATCACCCATAATGTTTTTCACATGACTGAATGAACAGAACATTAGACTTAAAGGGGTTGTCCGGCGCTAAAAAATTATTCACAGAATAACACACATTACAAAGTTATACAACTTTGTAATGTATGTTATGTCTGTGAATGGCCCCCTTCCCCGTGTCCCACCACCCCCACCCGTGTACCCGGAAGTGTGGTGCGCTATACTCACCTGTCACGTGCCGACCACGGTCTCCGATCCTCAGCAGTGACGTCTTCTTCGGGCGGCCGGCGGATCTTCCCGAGTGCCGGCCGCCCTCTGCAGCGTCATCCGAAGCTCAGCCGCGATTGGCTGAGCATAACTGTGCTCAGCCAATCGCAGCTGAGCAGCTGATGACGTGGACGCGTCATCAGCCGCGATTGGCTGAGCACAGTTATGCTCAGCCAATCGCGGCTGAGCTTCGGATGACGCTGCAGAGGGTGGCCGGCACTCGGGAAGATCCGCCGGCCTCCCGAAGAAGACGTCACTGCTGAGGATCGGAGACCGTGGTCGGCACGTGACAGGTATGTATAGCGCACCACACTTCCGGGTACATGGGTGGGGGTGGTGGGACACGGGGAAGGGGGCCATTCACAGACATAACATACATTACAAAGTTGTATAACTTTGTAATGTGTGTTATTCTGTGAATAATTTTTTAGCGCCGGACAACCCCTTTAAGGATTGTTCAACATTTTTTTTCTTTCAAATTAACTAGTGCCAGAAAGTTATATGGATTTGTAATTTCCTTCGATTAAAAAATCTTAAGTCTTCCAGTACTTATCAGTATGTCCTGCAGGAAGTGGTGTATTCTTTCCAGTCTGACACAGTGCTCTCTGCTGCCACCTCTGTCCATGTCAGGAACTGTCCAGATCAGTAGCAAATCCCCATAGAAAACCTCTCCTGCTCTACAGACTAGAAAGAATACACCGCTTCCTGCAGGACATACAGCAGCTGACCCCAGATTTTTAATAGAAGTAAGTTACTAATCTTTGGCACTTTCAGACACCAGTCGATTTGAAACAAATTTGCTAAACTACCCCTTTTAGGCCCTTTTACACAGGCTGATTACAAATGTGCGTAAAAGTGTTAGCGATCAGCCGAGGGGCAGGAAAATGCACGCTTGTTGGCTGAGTGTATCTTTTGTGCGGGCGATAAAATTTATAGCCATTGGCAGTACAACTGTAGCTATCGGCTGTGTAAACAGGGAATGTGCAGCTGATAGCTGGCCGCAATCTTGCCTTCTAAAAGGCACTGTGACCAAACGTCAATGATGTGAATGACGCTTGGCTTGCATCCTTGCATGGCCCCAAATTGGGTCATGTAAAAAGACCTTAAAAGGGTTATCCAGCGCTATAAAAACATGGCCACTTTTCCTCCTCTCTTGTCTCCAGATTGGGTGAGGTTTCAAACTCAGTTCCTTTGAAGTAAATGGAGCTTAATAGCAAACCACACCTGAACTGGAGACAAGAGAGGAGGAAAAGTGGCCATGTTTTTGTAGCGCTGGATAACCCCTTTAAGGCTGCATTTAAACAGGAAGACCACCATCTGATGATACCATTAAAAAAGTGATAGAAGTTCTTAGAAGTTGTGCAGCCATTCGTTTTCATTATGGGCGACAAACAATAATTTATAGGTTCGCACAATCCCAGTGAGCAGTTTTCTCATTTGTTAGCTTTTACATGGAGCAATATATGGCCCTATCTACAGGACAGAAAATAAGTAGCTGATCGCGGGAGGGTCAGGCTGAGAAGGGGACCCCAGTCTCCCATTAGAATGGAGCAGCAGGTTGTACATACATGCCGCTTCTCCACTGATTCTCTATAGGCAGTCAGACTGGCTCACCAAAGACAGCATTGTGGCGCAGTCAGGGGGCAATAGTATACAGGGGCCATGGAGGGGGCCTTATATTACAGAGGGCTTCCTAATACATTACAGGGGGCACATATGGGCTTTTTTTTTTTACACATAGGGGGCCTAATACTATGCATGAGGCCAAACATTGTAGAGGTGGGAAAGGAGGCTAATACTATGCAGAAGGCATAGAGTAGGCTTGGTACTATAAAGAGGCAAAGAGGGGGGCTAATACTATACGGAAAGCATAGAGGTGGCACAGAGGGGCCAAATACTACACAGAAGAGACCTTATACTTTACTGAAGGCACAGAGGGGGCAAATACTATACAAGAGGCTCAGGGGAAGTGAAATACTTTACAGGTGGCACAGAGGGGCCAAATACTACACAGAATGCCAAACACCATACAGAGGGCACAGAAGAGACCTAATACTTTACAGGTGGCACAGACGGGCCAAATACTACACAGAATGCCAAACACCATACAGAGGGCACAGAAGAGACCTAATACTTTACTGGAAGCACAGAGGGGGCAAATACTATACAGGAGGCTCAGTGGAAGTCAAATACACAGAATGCCAAACACTATACAAAGGGCACAGAAGAGACCTAATACTTTACTGAAGGCACAAAGGGGGCAAATACTATACAAGAGGCTCAGGGGAAGTCAAATACTTTACAGGGGACACCGAGGTGCCAAATACTATGCATGAGGCCAAACATTGTAGAGGTGGGAAAGGAGGCTAATACTATGCAGAAGGCATAGAGTAGGCTTGGTACTATAAAGAGGCAAAGAGGGGGGCTAATACTATACGGAAAGCATAGAGGTGGCACAGAGGGGCCAAATACTACACAGAAGAGACCTTATACTTTACTGAAGGCACAGAGGGGGCAAATACTATACAAGAGGCTCAGGGGAAGTGAAATACTTTACAGGTGGCACAGAGGGGCCAAATACTACACAGAATGCCAAACACCATACAGAGGGCACAGAAGAGACCTAATACTTTACAGGTGGCACAGACGGGCTAAATACTACACAGAATGCCAAACACCATACAGAGGGCACAGAAGAGACCTAATACTTTACTGGAAGCACAGAGGGGGCAAATACTATACAGGAGGCTCAGTGGAAGTCAAATACTTTACAGGGGGCACTGAGGGGCCAAATACTATACAGAGGAAATAGTAGGGTAAAATACAGGGGCACAGAAAGGGCCTAATACTTTACTGGGGGCACATAGGGGGGAAATACTATATAGGAGGCTCAGGGGAAGTCAAATACTTTACAGGGGGCACTGAGGGGCCAAATACTATACAGAGGAAATAGTGGGGTAAAATACAGGGGCAAAGAAACGGCCTAATACTTTACTGGAGGCACAGAGGGGCCAAATACTACACAGAATGCCAAACACTATACAAAGGGCACAGAAGAGACCTAATACTTTACTGAAGGCACAAAGGGGGCAAATACTATACAAGAGGCTCAGGGGAAGTCAAATACTTTACAGGGGACACCGAGGTGCCAAATACTATACAGAGGAAATAGTGGGGTAAAATACAGGGGCACAGAAAGGGCCTAAAATGATAAAGGTGGAACAGAGGGACCCAATACTATTCTGGGGCTATATTGGGGGCTTAATGCTATAAAGGGGGCACAAAAGGGTCTAATACTATGGAGTGGGTGCAGAGGGGTCTAACAATACTGAGAGGGCACTGAGAAACCTAAATATAGTGCAAGGGCACAAAGAGGGTTTTATTATTGTATAGGCCACTATGAAAGGGAAATTGTGTAGAGTTAAGGAGAGTGGTGGAAGAGTGCAGAGCCTAAAATACAGTATATATATATATATATATATATATATATATATATATATATATATATATATATATTTTTATCTGTAGGAGACGGGGTGCAAAACAGATATGTGTGTGTGTGTGTGTGTGGGGGGGGGGGGGTTGTTTGGCTGAAGGGTAGGCCCCAATAATGATTTTATCTGGTTGGCGACAGAACGGCCTGCCCTAATGGGAGATTGGGCCCCCCCTTCTTGGTCTGACACTCCGTGATCAGCTAGTTATCCTCTTTTCTGTGGATAGGGGATAACTTCTTAAAGCGACACTGTACCCACAATCTGACCCCCCCCCCTTTTGCTGTCCGTTTGGCAGGTGATGCAGTTATTGTGCTAAAAAATTACTTTTAAACTGGCAGCCCCGTGCCCTACGGGAGTGGCCTGGATTGTGTATGCATTAGGCTGACACAACAACCTCTCTGTCTCCCCACCCTCTTCATCATTAGGAATGCTCCAGGCAGATTGCCTCCTATTCATCACCTGTGGCAGCCAGGCACATGGGCTGGATTGTTAAGTACCTGTGCAATGTTCAGCATAGAGAAAATGTTCCAGTGGCATTCCTAATGATGAAGAGGGTGGGGAGGAGGGACGGAGGGGTGGTGCAAAGTTAGGGCACAGATGCTCCCGTAGGGCATGGGGGTTGTAAGTTTAAAAGTTGTTTTTTGGACAATAACTGCATTACCTGACAAACGGACCTCAGGACAGATCTTGGATTAAAAGCAGCTATCCGAAGGTACAAGCGGTTTGGAGGGGTCAGATTGTGGGTACAGAGTCGCTTCAAGACAGAAAAAAACTCATACAGTAATTTAGGCACCAAGGCAAAATCCGTACCAGGGTCTGGGGTTGAATTGCTTCCTCTACACCCTCTGGAGCCCTAGATGACCAGAATTTTTTTTTTTTTTTTTCTTTTTCTTAGGCAAGTAACAAAAAGTTTGACTATGCTTATGAACTTTGTACTTTTAATTATGGCTATATGGTTCCAGTTACAAGTGTATAGGAGCTAATGGCTATAACTAGGGATTACCCCCCCTCCAAAATTTTGCTGGTTTTCCATCAAAGGCAAATTGGGCAACGCCCATAGTTAAAACTGAGCTCCGGTACCTAGCAAAATATGTTACAAACAAGAATTTTGAAGCTGTAGATACAGAGACGCCATAATACAATAAAACAGTATATGTATGTGGAACATGCTTAATATATCGCTATACAGTATGTGAACTAGAGGTTGTGACTAAAGGCCACGGAAAATACATACATCCCTCAGGTTTAGGGTGGGATTGAGGATGGAGGGGCACCTGGTCCTGACTGAAAAAGGAAGAACAGAAGCATGAGGAGGTCAGAGGTGAACGAAGAGGCTCAGAAAGGAAGTGAGAGAAAGGAGAGAGAAAGGGTGAGACGTACACACATTGACTCTAGCCACACAATATTCCTCCGCGGAGAGGAGTGGGTGAGAAGATGGGACAGACATGGATCATACTAGTTATGGGTTAAACAAGGAGGCATATGCAGGTGAAGCCAAGCTCCATATAGCTCCGATGGAGTCAGTAGACTCATAAGGTTGGGTTCACACGATTGGCACTTGTAACCTGTGAACCTGGCCTTACAGTGAAATGGAGATCTGTGAGTGTTAGTGCTGATGGCATGCATTCTGTGCTGATGGCCAATCTGTTGGATGCAGAATTTTTCCTAATATTCTATAATACATCATAATTTTATAGATTATGGTAAGCCTGATCTCTGCGTGCATTGTGTAGGTATCACGAACACTATATCTGGCTTGATGTCTATTTTCAAATCGTCTTGCCTGTTTTACAGCTCATATATCTACTGTATATGGGAACCACTTCCTCCAATTGGAGCCCCAGGACTGATGGTGGTCAACCTAGCAAATTATACAGGCCCCAAACAATGCACTTGACTCCATTTGTGGGCTAAAATTTACGTTCAATGTCCTGCGTCCATCTGGCAACTGTGGAGAGAGGAATAAGCTCCTTTTCCATTATAATCTAATAGACTCCATGGTAGAACCTACCATATACAGAGATTAAAACCCTTAAAGAGGACCTGTTCTTTCTTATTTTAGAAAATCCCCAATATCTTCCTAAACTGTACAGTATTAAATCCCTCTGTTATTCCTCCTGGAAATGTACAAATACATTGACAACAGGGTGTTACCATCAGTGTCGGACTGGGGTATCTGGAACCCATCAATGAAGAACCAGTGAGAAACTACACGTCAGTCAGTATTAGTGCAGGTTCTAAAGCGGGGGGCCCACCGGATTCTCGTCCGATTCTCCAGTCCAACACCGGTTACCATATCCTAGCCAAAAGGGAATGTCTTTGAACACTTTACACTTATTGCTGAATGTGTTCACAAGGTGAATAGCAACACCTACTTTACAGTTTCTTCATATATTTCCAGGAAGAGTAACAGATTAACCACACAACATAGAATTGTAAGAAAATATGGTCCCACATTGTTATTTTATTGGTATTTACCACAACAGGAGTGTTGAATATCATGTCGGGATCATTAAAAAATCTAACCAACTAAGATAAGGGGCTTAAGGGTCTGGAGATGACATACAATAGTACACAGATAGTAGACATAACAAGCGAGTACAGAGCCAGGTGCCACAAGGAAGGCACCCGAGGGATGCGTGTGGCCCCGTGCCACCAGTTGCCCACCACCTCTCCAATTCTAAAAGAAGCAGCCCTGTCTAATAATCCTATATACCAGATACATAGAGAGGGCCCCCATACATCACGTCTTGTGTCACATGCTTTGCCACCTTACCTGGCGAGGACCCCCATGGGACTGTTCCATTCCTCTGAGAGGGGGAAATCGATCCGTCACTATTTGTATACCGTCGTTCCCCTATCAGACTTCTGCTTTGTCGCCCGGATCCTTCCAACATAGTGACAATCTCGTTGCGGTCAATGTTTCGCAGAGCTGTGTACAGGTCTTCTACTGCAAAATAAAATTATAAAGTAATGTACAGAAATTGTATATTCAGATGGGAAGTTTGGACGACAGGAAGTCTGAAGATGGTGTACAGTATTTTTTATTGTCCTGTTAGTCCCTTTTATTTAGTCCCATAGACATTAGATTTTTTTAGCTCCAATCCTATTACTAAGTGGTGCCAACAAATTTCTTCACCATATTAAAAAACATAATAATTCGTGTATGCAACTGGCTTGGACTGACCAGAGGAGACTACAGTAGGCCACACTTCAGGGCCAGCAAGAAGTGGCTTGAGGGCCAATGCCGTACATATATTTTTATGTCATGATACACAAATAACTTATAAAACTTGATGAGGGACATGGCATGAACCCTTAGAATCACTTTTTCTTGTGGGCCCAAGAAACCACAGTCTGACATTATATACCTATGCCTCAATAGTTGTCCAAATTCATAATTCATCAATATGGAGGGAGGTGTTGGCATCTGGCAAATCCACCGCTCAGAGTATACTTACACTTTGCGTTGGAGCCCTGCCGGGATGCCCACAGGTGTAGTAGCGCTGCACTCTGCTCCAGTAATGAATTTGGATTCTCCACTCTGATCCTATTGATGTCGTCCATCTCGAACTGCAGCTCCCGCGCCAGCTCTGCGGACAGGACACATCCACCATCACCATCAATCCCTGTAATACTGTATAACGTATCTATTACCCTAGCTGCTGTGAGACATACTACATGATATAAAGACCCTGGTGGTGACAGAAGTGTAAGCTAATCGGATTTCAGGTATACATGATAAAAGCATTGGCGAAATAGTAACTTATACAGCCGATAATATGAGGGAGGCTATTGAGGGGATATCTGAGATGATTGTGGGTTAGCACAATTTCTGGTGTACTGTAATATACTGTCTGCCTTCTTATAATGGGGAGCACACATCCAACTCCTTCTTAGTAAAATACTTCAGCGTTTTCCAAGCTGTTTGTGGGGATCTCATCCTATATGGAAAACCATTTTGCACTTGGAAGATGAAACAAGGAATATATTGAAAAAAAATGTAGCCTGGACACAAACAGACACGTAGACATTCATTTCATTACTGGAAGTCTCTAGTGCATGGCAGGCTGACTGTATCTGCATAGAGAAGTCTAGAGGGACGCACTAATGACTAAGCAAAGCTCATCATTAATTGTATCTACAATATTTACATTGACTGTCTATGTGAAGGTAAGTGACTGTCTATCATCATGGTTATCGGCTCCTGTGCCAACATTTAAAGGTAACATTCTACGTCAACATTACATGCCATCCTTCTATGTAAATATTGTATGGCAACATTCTAATCCTACGTTCTAGGCCAACTTTCTAATTCTAAATTCTAAGACTACATTCTATGCCAAAATTCTATTTAAACATTGTATGCCAACATTCCAACATTTAAAGTCTATGATCTATGTCAACATTCTCTGCCAACAGCCTATTTTCTCTAACAACAAATATATAGAAGTCAATATTCTATGCCTACATTTTATACCAACATAATATGCTAACATTGTATGTCAACATTCAAAGCCTACTGTTTATGCTAACATTCTATTTCTAAATCCTAAGCATACATTCTGATTAGAGATGAGCGAACCCGCCGGATTTCTGTCCCGCTGTCTGCAGGCTCCGTGCAGTGGGTGGATACAGCCTAAGGACCGCCTGGAAAACTGGGATACAGCCTGTATCCCAGTTTTTTAGGTGGTCCTCCGGGAATCAGACGCAGAGAGTTCTGGTTTATACGAACCAGAAATCTGGCGAGTTCGCTCATCTCTAATTCTGATAACATTTCTACATTCTATGCCAATATTCTAAGTAAATATTTAACGCCAATATTCTTATGTCAACATTCAAAGCCTATGATCTATGCCAACACTCTATGATATCATTCAACCAGTAACATTTATACATTAATCTCTGACCATATAAGTAATTGTCTCTGTGTTCCATCCTGGCTGTCAGGGCATGGTAGGAGTTCTAGTTTTGCAACAGCTGAACAGCCACAGGTTGGGGTACACTGCAATAAATTAAAGGGGTATTTCCATGCAGTCTTAAACTATCACAGTGCTCCTTTGTAGTATAAATACTGAGGTAACAGTAGTAGTTCCATTCAGAGTGTTGAGAGAGAAAGTGTGTTCCTGCTCTAGTATTTCCCAGGGCTTGGCCTGGAGGCCAGGACTCATTTGCAGGACTTTATGCCAAAGCTTATTCCCTCTCTCCTTACAAGTTGTGTCTTCCTAGCTATGTCGGGCTAGTGCCAAAGGTGGTGAGGCTGCGGTAAAGAGAATCAAGGAACAACCCTGTCTACACTGGGTAGCTATTCTTTTACTTCTGAACACTGCACATGTCTTCCGGAGGTACTAGTTAGATAAGTGCACTTAGAGCCGAAAACATTACTGCCAACTGCTAGGTTTCCTTAGGATTTTCTTCCACAGCTAGCTGTACCCACTAAGAGGGACAATGTTCCTGATCCTGTGTCACTCAGTGCCCCCAAGATAGCTTAAGCGGATGACTCATTCCTGTGGAAATCTTCTCTCTAACAGCCCCCACAGCGGAGAACCTTAAGGGCCAAGACAGGGTCCCACTACTCCAAGCTAACAATTTAAGTTAAGTAAACTATCTCTCTCTCTCTCTCTCTCTCTCTCTCTCTCTCTATATATATATATATATATATATATATATATGCACCAGCGAGAAGATGAGAAGTCTATTTGTCAAGTATAATTATAGTATTTCAAATCCAAAGTTACCCAACTCATGGTATCTCTAGTATTGTCAAGTGATCTCAGGAGTATTATTCTTGTGACTGCACCTTTATTAAAAGAAATTGAGATATTCTGTACTGTCACTTAAAGAGAATTTTAGGGTATGTGCACACTACAGAATTTGGGTGGAAATTTCAAGCGGAGTCTG
This sequence comes from Dendropsophus ebraccatus, assembly GCF_027789765.1. Taxonomy (NCBI): domain Eukaryota; kingdom Metazoa; phylum Chordata; class Amphibia; order Anura; family Hylidae; genus Dendropsophus; species Dendropsophus ebraccatus. The sequence continues at coordinate 202,856,643 of NC_091454.1, forward strand.
TGTCAGTGCGTGTCAGTCTATCTAGGGGTGGGCATATACCACTCCTGGCCACCATGACAAGTACCTCATTTGGTATACCTCCATGTCGCCCAGATACACAACATCTAGCTACCCCAGGTCACTGCACAAGTATTAATTGAGATGGGAATACCCCTTTAAGGAATTGCTACATTTAGTGCTCTCATATAGCCTTTAGGTGGCTCCCTGTGATAACACTGAATGTAGAAAATAATGCTATTGCCTTCCCCGCTGCATAAACTGATTTATAACAATTGCAGCTCTAAAATGCAAATGCAAAAAAGATAAACATATAATATATTAATCAAAACGCTGAGCCCTTTGCACAGTGCTAATGCATAGGCATAGAGAGTAAGTGGGTCTTGCTCTGCTCCATGACAAGGACACTGTGACAATATGCTTAGTCCCCTGATTAATTGTCTGTGTGCAGAACAGCTGCCGCCGTTGCAATGATATAGGGCGGGGTTGGGTATAATCAGCATGAAGGGCATTCCAGCCATGGTGTGTAAGCTCACCGGCCCAGCTTAGACCCAGGTGCTCTGATATTACGGCCATCTTCATGTCAAAGCGTTCTGTGCCACCAAGAGAGCCTGGGGAGACAGAGAAGATGGAGGTAACATTGGAGGAGTACAACAAGTAGGAAAATATTAAATAACAGTACGTAAATAGTAAAACTCACTTAAGGTGTGAAAAATAATAAGAAAAGATAGACGTTATATTGGAGTGTGAACAGGGTTTCGGATGTGAGGGATGTGAATACAAGAGGTGTATATTATCCTAAAGATGGTCATCACTGTTAATGGGGAATCCCTTTAGGACATAGTGTGAGAATAACATAATAGGCAGCTATAAGAAAAAATTAAGAGTCTAGGCACTGTGACTAGGGACTTTGAGAAAATGGGTCCCATAAAAGACAGACAAGGCCCCGTGACAAAATGTGGTACATAGGTAATACTGGAGAGTAAAAAGAGAGACATGGGGCATTTTAGGAGGGAGCGAGAAGGCAGAGTAAGGGGACTGTGAAGAGAGTACGAGGAGACTGAGAAGAGAGTAATATGAAGGAACTGTGAGATGAGAGTGGGAGAGGGACTGTGAGAGGATAGATATTGGGGACTATGAGAACAGGTAAAGGGGGACTGTATGAATATAGTAAAATGGGACTGTGAGAAGAGAGTGGGAAGGGGCTGTAAAAGGGAATTTGAGGGGACTGTAAGAAGAGAGTCGGAGTGGAATGTGAGAGGACAGTAAAAGGGGTTCTGAAAAACCCATATCCTATGGATATAGCCATAGGAATCACTTGCTGAGCGTTGGGGTTTGGAGAACGCTGCCAAACCCAAACAGTTCTGCAAGTCTACTTAACACTAGAGATGATCGAACAGCGGGAATTTTCAGGTTCGTTCGAACTCGAACCATGGAACTGGGAAGGCAGCGGGAATCAAAAGCCGATGGTTCGAGTTCGAATGAACCTGAAAATTCCTGCTGTTCGATCATCTCTACTTAACACTAGTTCTTTTGTTTCTACTCTCCCCATCTTCAATAACTCAGGTTCTATCACACATAATTCTACCAACCATGTACTTCATATTCCCAACTTGCCCCATAGTCCTCCCCTCCGTCTCACCCCTTGTGCTTTCATTCAGAAGGCTGTACCGCTCTCTTAGAGCAAGCGGGGTCAGCGTCCTCCTCCTGTCCAGGCTCCCTGGGCCCTGTGATAACACAACTGAGTTTTATACAACTGCAGAATGGCACAGTATAATAAGACTTGCAGAACAGGACAGGACATGACATATGCACAGTACTGGATAAAAGTAATAATAAAACACAATAAAACAATAGGTTGTAAGTTGCAACACACTGTACATACAAAAGGAACAAAAGTCGCACATTTCATTCATGCATGAAGGAAAACTGCAACATGACGCCACAGGTTACACAAACACAATACACAAGTCGGCAATTCCTCCTGATATATGTGAGATTCATATATATCATATTACTGACAATGCCCATGAAGTGCCCCCAAATAACCAGGTGGCAGCACAGGATGGAAGGGAGGATGCTATGATATCATTGATATGCTCAGTATTTTTATTTAAAAAGCTGCTTAATTGCTGCTAGGTCTCTTTGGGCCCAGTCCTGCTTCCCCACCTACTCATAGAGAAAGTCCTGCTTCCCCCACCACACACAGGGAAAGCCTGTGAGTCCTGCTTCCCCCACCACACATAGAGAAAGCCTGTGAGTCCTGCTTCCCCACCTACTCATAGAGAAAGTCCTGCTTCCCCCACTACACACAGGGAAAGCCTGTGAGTCCTGCTTCCCCCACCACACATAGAGAAAGCCTGTGAGTCCTGCTTCCCCACCTACTCATAGAGAAAGTCCTGCTTCCCCCACCACACACAGGGAAAGCCTGTGAGTCCTGCTTCCCCCACCACAAATAGAGAAAGCCTGTGAGCCCTGCTTCCCCCACCACACACAGAGAAAGCCTGTGAGTCCTGCTTCCCCCACCACACATAGAGAAAGCCTGTGAGTCCTGCTTCCCCCACCACACATAGAGAAAGCCTGTAAGTCCTGCTTTCCCACCTACTCATAAAGAAAGTCCTGCTTCCCCCACCACACACAGGGAAAGCCTGTCAGTCCTGCTTCCCCCACCACACATAGAGAAAGCCTGTGAGTCCTGCTTCCTCCACCTACTCATAGAGAGGCTGTGAGTCCTGCTTCCTTCATTACACATAGAGAAAGCCTGTGAGTCCTGATTCCCTCACCACACATAGAGAGAGGCTGTGAGTCCTGCTTCCCCCACCACACACAGAGAAAGCCTGTGAGTCCTGCTTCCCCCACTACACACAGAGAAAGCCTGTGAGTCCTGTTTTTCCTGTCCACACAAAATGATTGACATTTCTCCTTGCCTATAAACTCAAGGGAAAATCTGTCAGTCACTATGTATGGGCTGGGAAGCGGGACTCACAGACCTGGCAGCAATTAAACAGCAATTTTATTATAAGCATTTAAAAAAATGCTTATAGAAAATGTAAAAGTTCAGCATCTTGCCATCTATCCTGTGCTGGCTCAGATAGGACACATGACCAATATGGCCACATGCTTAGAATTTGCACTTGGTAAATCTCTCAGGATTTGCATTGGCACACAGATTAGCTCCATATAAGATTAGTGGTGATAATCCGCAGCTTTTTCTCTTTTTTCCGTGGATTATAAAACCTGCAGTGTGATAAGTATTCCAGAGTATGCGGAGAAAGCAGAAAATACCCCTTTACATCTATTTCCAATGCAGATACTGCAGATCTTGTCCACATTAAGGTGCAGAATACTTAAATCCTCAATATCATGGCCTCATGGTATTATATGATAATGCAAAGTTTTTTCTTTTTTTTTCTTTTTACATTTTTTTTCTATGTTTATATTTTGTAATTTTTTTCAGTACTTGTGCATATGAATTTATGGCAAAGTATGTAGTAACCACTCAGCTATTAGGATTATGCAAACCCATTCCCCTTGGTTGAGGCATGCAGTAATGCACTTGCTGTACCTGTGTGTACTGTGGCATTGTGACATTCAAATGGCAAAGGACTTGCTGGGACTGTTCATATTTCATAGATTTGCGCAGGAACGAAAGAGATCCACAAGGTTCCCGGCTGCTGTCTCGCACCTAAGCAGGAACACAGATTTCACTCCATTATAAATATTACTACAGTGGTACCTTGGTTTAAGAGTAACTTGGTTTAAGAGCGTTTTGGTTTAAGAGCTCACAGTTTCTCAAAATTGTGACTTGGTTTAAGAGCATCGCTTTGGTTTAAAAGCTCCCTGTACTGGGTGGGAGTGTGGGTGGGGGAGGGCATGGTCTGCATAGCGGGGTCTACAGCACTGAACTCTGACCCAGGAAGTCTCCCTCACCTTCCAAATTAAAAGCAGATCCACTTCAGGCTGGGGCTTGCATCAGGGGAGAGGACTGTGGAGGAAATCTCTCCATAGCTGTAACCCCTCTCTCCCCGGACAGAGAGCGCTGCATGTATGTGCCCACATCTGCCCTGCTCATTCCTTTATGCTCCCTGCAGTCTCTGTCAGCCCTTGTGTTTCCCATCCTCTCCATTACTGTACAGTAACTTATAATATCACATATTCTGCTGTTTCTGAATGTTTGTTTCATCTGTTTTACATGTTATTCAGAATAATTAATCATTATTTTTGGGGTGTGGAACCAATTGTCTGCATTTCAGTGATTTCTTATGGGAAAATTTGCTTTGGTTTAAGTGTAGATTTGAATTACAAGCTCAGTCCCGGAACGAATTATGCTCGTAATCCAAGGCACCACTGTATATATATGTGTGTGTGTATGTATATATATATATATATATATATATATATATATATATATAAATTTTATTAACTGGTGTCAGAAAGTTATACAGATTTGTAAATTAATTCTATTTAAAAATCACTAGTCTTCTAGTACTTATCAGCTGCTGTTTGTTTTGCAGTAAGTGGTGTATTCTTTCCAGTTACAGTGCTCTCTGCTGCCACCTCTGTCCATGTCAGGAACTGTCCAGAGCAGTAAATGTTTTCTATGGGAAATTATTACTACTGGACACAGACAGAGGTGGCAGCAGGAACACTGTCAGACTGGAAAGAATACACCCCTTACAGCAGCTAATAAGTACTGAAAGACTTGAGAGGGGACACCATTTATACAGTACAGTAATGCCTATGAATTCCAGACAGGACATATATCTGGAGAATGATCACCTATGTTGCTCTCTCACCTTTATGGGTAGTGCCAGTCTGTTCTCTTTAAATGCCTGGAAAGTAAAGCTTCTTTGCTGCGTTGCTTTCTTGAGAGGAACTAGATTCCCGGACAGCTCCACAAAAAGTTGCGTCCCATCCATAACCTGTGGATACAATTGAATAACACACAACTGAACATGGGGTGCTGGCTCTTGACACCTGACTCTTCATTTACTTACTTCTCCCTGATTCCATTGCATCGTCCTCTTAGTACCCATGCCCTGTCATGCACAATACCCGGGCTCCAAAGCTTAGAAGAGGTAGGGGTGCACAACAGGAATAATTGGTGCTAATTACAGACGGATTTTTCATCCAAATATAGTCCAAAGAAGAATCCGAAGCACTCGTTTTTCATATGCAAAAAGTGTTCATAAGTTTATTTACAGCGTGCAAAAAGGTAAAGCCAGGAAAATAACAATACTTTCTTTAGAAAGACAATTTTTGGTTTTATAGTGACTGTGGACGTTTCGATCCTATCCAGGATCTTTCTCAACGTCGCTGGGGTTGAGAAAGATCCTGGATAGGATCGAAACGTCCACAGTCGATATAAAACCAAAAATTGTCTTTCTAAAGAAAGTATTGTTATTTTCTTGGCTTTACCTTTTTGCACGCTGTAAATAAACTTATGAACACTTTTTGCATATGAAAAACGAGTGCTTCGGATTCTTCTTTGGACTTGCTCCAAAGCTGGCATTGCTATATTTAGTTTAGTAAACTCCTTGGGATCTACTTTTATTTTTGGGTCTAATCTGGTGTCCTGAATTTACTTTGCAGCCTGACTACATTTAGGGTCCAAGGGGTACTCAGGCAAAAAAAATCAACTAGTGTCAGAAAAGTATATAGATTTGTAATTTACTTAGAAGTAGATTAGAAATCTATATAACTTTCTGACAAACACAAAAAAAACAAAAACGCCGAAGTACCCCTTTAACCAGGCCGCATTTTCCGAGCCAGAATGAGAGATCATTGGGTATATAAAAACCAGAACATGGACCCTGCTTATATCATAAATTTATTATTGCGTATTCATATCCCTGATCAAGCAAATACATACACAAACTATACCCTATATCCTGTTACCTTGGATAAAAGCTTATATGAGGTCTAGGAAACAAATTAGACCTAAGATCAATGTTTTCCAACCTGCTGCAAAACTAGAACTGCCATAAAGCCCTGACAGGCTGCATGCTTGGAGTTGTAGTTTTTAACAGCTGGACAGCCACTGATCGGGGAAACACTGCCCTATATCATAAGACTGGGCGTTATAGTCACTAGAAGGCTCACAACCATTTAACTAGACAGGCATAATATACCATATGTAACAATAGTATACTTAGCTGTCCATAACCTATGGTCTTCAGTGTACCTCAATGTCCCGGCTACGAGCCACCTCCGTAAAGTTCTCATGCTGCTCCAGAGTCTTCTCCAGCTTGTCCCCTGTCATACAATAGCATCGTAGACGTCCTTCCCGTCCATCTGCCATTTTGGCAAACACAACAAATCGCGCGGTATACGGAACAGCGCTAAGCTCCTTGTAGAGCTGGGTGGAGAAGGAGACCGCCTCGGCGGTGCGGGGGCAGTCTGAAAGCCAGAACCTGGAGAGATGTTAAAACGCTGAATCATAGTCATAGACAGATACAAGGAGCATCTCATAGTCATAGCAGTACTCGCTTACCTGGCAGAGACATTGGTTGTAAAATTGGCACATTCATTGGCATATACTAATTTAGTCGTCCCGGTAATGTCTTCCCACTGAGCGGGAGCTGTTCCACCTGACAAGCAGGAGAAGAAGGGGTGATATAAAAAAAATCTAGAAGAATTGTCTTCTTATCTCTTATGGACACCATATTCCCTACCTGTTACACTACATAGGAGTCTCAAGCTGGTGGTATCCCCCTCTCCGCTGTCTCGTGGGTTGTCTTTCCAGGATGGTGGCAAGGGGATACGTAGGCCTATGGGCCGGTGGAATTTCCTGCGTCTTGGTTCCACAGTGACAATGGGGCCAAAAGTGGCTTGATTTCCAAGCAACCGAGAGACCAGATCATCTGGCACAGGCTGGGCCTAAGAGGACACAAGATGCCGAAGGTTACCAGACCTCCAGAAAGACTAAAGGAGTCATTCACAATGTGCGTTTAGAGTGGCACCTACTTGCAGCGATAACTTTACTTTCTTGGTTACAGCGGTGGGGGGGAAGGTGGCTTGAACTTGAGGCACAAGCCGGCTTTTAAGGATGCCTCCTTCTGGCCCAATGAGTTCACAATCTTGGCATACCCGTGACATCACCACAAAGTAGAGCGGGAAGTCGGTGGTGACGATACGACAAAGGCGCTTCTTATGTAACTCCTCTTCACTCTCCAGCTCTAAGAGTGGGAACATAGAAAAGAACACAATATAAAAACTTGTCATATACTTTTTTTATCATGTTTAACCAACATAAGAAATGCTGCTCATAGCAAGAGAGTATACTGCACCATAAAACAAATGGAAGAGAGTATATTGCAGCTATAATATATTCCAAAGTCATTCCATATACAACAGGGTCAACGTTAAAGGGGAACTCTGGTTGAGGGTACAAACACACACGACGGATCCGCAGCGAGTTTCTCGCTGTGAATACTTGGCAAGATCTGCTGCGGATCTGTGCCCTGTCTCCTCTATGTGCAGACAAACTCGCAGTGGGATGCACATCCCGCTGCGAGTTTAACAGCAGCCTGCCTTGTTAACCTGATCCCGGCTCTGGCTTCCTTCGCTGGTTCCCGACACGTCCCGCTCTGCCAATCAATGCGATGCCCCATCGCAACGCACTGACTGGCTGAGCAGGCCATGAAGACGTCGGGAGCCCCGAAGCAAGCCGGAGGAAGCCGGAGCCGGGATCAGGTGCGTATTCACAGCCGGAAACTCGCTGCGGATCTGTCGTGTGTGTTTGAACCCTAAGAGATATTTAACACTGTTCAATCCCCACCTATAATGTAAGCTTGTGTGTAATAGGCTTCTATTACATGAATTGGTCCACTTGTCTGCAGCACATCCTGCACTCACACCCTAAGCTGCTGAAAATTCTCACTTCCTGGTCCACTCTGTCTCCACTACTCTGTGCTTCCCCTCCCTTCTGAGAAAGAAGTCATATGATCTCTGTTTCTTCTGTTACCAGGCAAGCTGTAACAGTTCATCTGTAAATCCGCCCAACACTGACAACACACCTAGCAGTGATCATCTCGCCAAGGATCGAGAAACAGCAGCCTTTCCTGAGTAGTATAGGGGAAAGGAGACACTGTTGTTTCTTTCTCTCTCTCTCTTTCTCTAATCTATCTAAGTAGGTAGATAAATAGATAGATACTGTGTTTACTGTGCGAAGCAGATTGAGCCAGTTTTAGGCAGATTGTACAAGACAGGGGCAGGTACCGAGCAGTTGGCTCTGAAGTGCAGTGCATGCTGGAAGATGTAGTTTTCCGGCCAGGTGCCATGATGTAAAACTGGGATCATTTGTAAAAGTTTGAACCTGTGGCTTGGCTAGGAGCAGCGTAGACAAGTGGAAAAGGTGCCAAACAATCAGTGGGGGATCAGTGAGGGCACCTACTGTATATGCTTTTTGTGCATTTTATTTTTTATGTGATCACTGGAGTTCCCCTTTAAACTCCCAACGGGAACATTAAAATCATCAACTCTCCCAGTGCAACCATATGAAAGGGGATTACTAGTTTAGAAAACCCAAGTATCTGATTAGGAAATATTGGCAAAACCTAAACCCAAACTGGAGACAAGAGTCCTGCCGTTTCTGGGAGAAAGTGGCTATGTTTTTCTAATAAGTAGAGAAATGTATTCCACGGCACACGGCTGCAATTCCAAATGAAAGTGTTTATTCCATCAAAGGTGATAATATAACATAGTGCAGCACAGCAAGTTTAAAGTAAGTGCACTTACTTTAAACTTGCTGTGCTGCACTATGTTATTTTATCACCTTTGATGGAATAAACACTTTCATTTGGAATTGCAGCCGTGTGCCGTGGAATACATTTCTCTACTTATTGGAAGTCCGTGGTCGGGACTTATCTACAGGCACCGGACTATCTATATGACTGCGGTGGTGCTGCTCAGACATTATTTTGTGCTATATTTTTCTAATGCTAGATAACCCCTTTAATAGGTCCCTAATAATAATAACCATCATCTACAATGGTGGACCCAGGTATATCCAGCAATCTGGTATATTTTTTGGTTAACCACATTAAAGAAAAAAAAGTGCAATGCATCCAGCTTCTCACATCTTGTATTCCCATCTGGGGTCATTCTTGATCACCAGACATATGTAAGCAAACCCTTAGCAGCTAGAAAGAGTGTCTCTTGTGCTGGAGGACCCGACATGTTCATGTGTTACACAAAAAGCCTATTGATTTCAGTGTAATGCTTTGTTTTTCCACAGGGTGGCACTGCAGGGAGAGGAACCAGCTGCTGCCAGGTTGCTCCACATTTTAGTTAGGGTCAAAGTAGTGAGTATAAAGGCCACATCTTACCTTCATCCATACCGCTCAGTGCCTCCTCCAAGTATTCCTTTCCATAGCGGTTCTGATGTTCCTTCCACACTGACCCGTTATCACTACGCAGGATAACCAGCTCCCGGTCACCACGTCCCACTGAAGAAAAGTGAGGGATCTCCACCACCACAGGGCTATGGGAATGGGAGTGGGACATGTAAGGGAGTACAAAGGTATTAAAAGTGGTGATAATATAGCAAGTTTTGGCACCCACCTAAGGAACTGTGCCCCTGTAGGACCCAGAGCAATGATCCTGCTGGTCAGCCCCTCTTCCTCACCCAATGGAGGGGGACAGTTAAGCTTTTGCGGTTTGACAAGGCGACATGTAATTCTTGTGGGGGCAGCACAAGTCCTGGGTGGGATGATGACCCTCAGACCATTGTGACGGCTTCCACGCATTGATCCACCTCGGGCGTCTACCATAAAACTGACTAAAAACCTGCAATAAAAAATAATTCAAAGTTTATAATAATCTGATTGCCGGTTATAGGCATGAAAGCTGGTAGGGGCAGCACCAATCCTGGCATCGCCATGGTCACCAGATCAATAGAATGATTCTTTTGTCTCATTTTAAATTATGAATATTTGTTGCATAATCCAATCTGCAGCTGCCAACAATTATTTATAAACCGGATTTATGACAGCTACATGGCGGCATATGAAAACACCATCTGCGCCACAATACTTGTTGAGGTTGCGTGGTGGCTTTTATGTAACATTCCCCTACTATAAACCTGTTACCATGTGCACAGATCCAGATTTACAGACAAGGACGTCCTAGTTTACTTTCTTTCTGCAATGTTGTCAGGATTGTGTAACATAGGAAAATAATTATGCATATCTATCTATTTATCTATATCCTATCTATCTAAATATGTATATATCTCAATGATACTGAGGTCAGGAGACTGAGATGGCCACTCCAGAACCTTCACTTTGTTCTGCTGTAGTCAATGGCCAGTCAACTTGTGTTTTGGATCGTTGTCATGTTGGAACGTCCAAGTACTTCACATGCGCAGCTTCCAGGCTGATGAGTGCAAATTTATTTCCAGTATTTGCTGATAACATGCTACATTCATCTTTCCTTCAACTTTGACCAAGTTTCCTGTGTCTCAAACATCAGTAATCCACTTCTGTGCTTTACAGTAGGCATGGTGTTCCTTTAATCATAGGCCTTGTTGACTCCTCTACAAATTTGTGGTTGAGGCCAAAAATTTTGATTTTGGTCTCATCACTCCAAATGACCTTGTGTTCCAGAAGTTTTGAGGCTCATCTCTGTGCTGTTTGGCGTATTGTAGGTGAGATACAATTGCATTTGCGCAGTAATGGCTTTCTTTTGGAGACTGGACCATGCAGCCCATTTTCTTCAAGTGCCTCCTTATTGTGCATCGGAAAACAGCCAAACAGCTAGTTTTCAGCGAGTCCTGTATTTCAGTTAATGCTATTTGTGGGGGGGTTTATTTGCATCCCAAATAATTTTTCTGGCAGTTGTGACTGAAATTTTTGTCAATTTGTGTCAACTTCTGTGCATGTTATTAAGCCAAATCAAAAGGGTATGTGAACTTTTGATCAGGGTCATTTGGATGCTTTTAGTTGGCATGATTGACCTGTCATTGGCTACAGCAGAACAAAGTGAAGGTTCTGGAGTGGCCATCTCTGTCTCCTGACCTCAATATCATTGAGCCACTCTGGGGAGATCTCAAGCGTGCAGTTCATGCAAGACAGCCCAGAAACTTACAGGAACTAAAGGCTTTTAGCCAAGAAGAATGGGCAGCTTTACCATCTGAGAAAATAAAGAGCCTCATCCACAACTACCATAAAACACTTCAAGCTGTCATTGTTGTTATAGGGGGAAATACACAGCATTAACAAGTGGGGTGTGTAACCACCCAATACCCAGTACCACCTAATTTCCCTTTAGAAAGGGTGTGGGTGATAGATATGATAAATAGTAGATATGTGATAAATGGATATGTCCCTATTGTGCACAAGGTGCTGAAGATGCCCATCGCTCCTAATGAAGATCAGCAGAGCGGGACAGCCGTGGGTGGGCTGAATCGGTGCACTGGGTGCTGTAGTCTCTCCCCCAGTGCACCAGCCTAAATACTAAATACTGCATTTAAATGGCACAGAGGATAAAGTTAACAAACTTACCTTCATCCTCAGTGCCCCATGCACTATAGGAACGTATCAGCAGGTCAGATTTGTCCCGCTATTATTATAATACTACTTACCATGTTAGGCTCACACGTGCCAGATGTCTATGGGAGCCTTTAATCTCAGGTAACTTTGATGTTCCTTACATTTTTACAATGGCCATACACGTGATAAAGTAGCTACCCACCTGCCATGTGCCATGTACAACATAGCCATCTACTTATCTAGCAGAGGGACATTTCCCATTACAAGGATGGATGTGAGCATGTCCTTGTTGTCACTTACCCTGTATGGACAGGACTGGCCACAGGACTGATGTTGTCCGATGTTTCGGTGGCCGGGCTGCTGGGGATCAGAGACTCATCGTCTAGTTCTCTAGACAACTAAAGGCAGAGACATACAGAGTTATATTTCTTGATAATTTGGGGTTTCCATCTATACTATGAGAAGTTTAGATGAGAAATACATAATTGAAAATAGAATATTGAGAGAACATACAGCAGAAATACACTAAAGGGGAGAAGCTGACACACTGGTCTTCTCTATTCTCAACAAATTGGGAACACAAGGGCCCTTCTAGGTTATGATGCTCCTTGCCAATACCAGTTATAGAGGCCTCTATCCCCCCGATGTCTGCTGTGAATATTACGCCAGATGACAGCTGCTTCTCGATTCTATCATTCATGTATGACTTCATTGATCATTGTACATAATTTGTTTTATGGTGCCATGTAGGCTCGGACATGGCTCCATCTCTGAGTGACCCTATATCATCTAATGTTCATGGTATCAAGCACTAAGGAGGATCTTCCATTTAATATGTCCCTACATTCCTCATGTTTCCGAAATGTTATTCAAGAAATGTCCTTTTACTGATCCAGTTCCCTGTCTTATGCAAGGTCCACATTCTGGGACAGATCAGTAGACAGTCCCTACAAGAATTGCAGCCAGTTAAGACTCAGTTTTGTGAACACAGCCACCTGGGCGGGGCTTCACAGCGAGAGAAGGCCCAACTGCAGTGAAGCCCTGCCCAGTTGACACTGTTGACCAATTAAATGAAGGGGGAGTAACGCTTCTTCCATAAAGACCGTTACTCAGCTAAAAGACTGTTGTCTATCCTTCTCGGAAACTGATCTTTAGTTACTATTATTGCCATATGATTAGTGTTACAGAATACAGTGTAAAATGCAGTGCGAACCCAGCCTAACCACTAGATCTGTAATAATACATTGACAGCGTTGCCCCCTTTAATCTCTCTGCACCTCCACATGTTAAACCCTAACTTCTATTGCACACTGGGGAAATGAAAAACTGCTGAAGAACATGGGAAAGCGGTTCTCTCAATCAATGTGCTATGTGGTGGCGGTAGTGTGTTACGTTACTGCTTATGTTAGCGATATTTACTGGTTCGTCCTCCTCTTTTTTAAGAATGACTGTTTCTGGAGTGACACAGGGGATTCTGGGTATTGCAGGTGATCCAATTCTGTATAAGAAAAGCAAACTGGATTATTTATAGAAAATAAAAATGACGTACTTGTACTGTATAACCTGATATGGCATTATAGAATAGAATATAACAGAAACATAGAAGATTGTCGGCAGAAAAGCCGCCTTGTCCTTCCAGTCGGCCCTTAGTATTTCCTTTCTTATTACCTTAGAATAGATAGATGTTTATCCCAGGCAGGTTTACATTCACTTACTGTAAATCTACCTATCACATCTGCTGGAAGTTTGTTCCAAGCATCTACTACTCTTTCAGTAAAGTCATATTTTCTCACGTTGCTTCTGATCCTTCCCCCAATAACCTCAGATTGTGTCTCTTGTAATTAGATTATTATTAAAGGATTCAATCACGTCCCCCCTTTCTCTTCTTTCAGATTATACCGACTATCCCGATTTAGATGATTAAAGGGGTTGTCTGGCATAAACTAAAGTCTACAATGCTGCCGGGGCTGTGGAGGACACAGCGAACAGTATACTTACCTGTCTTGGTTTGCCACAACTGCCAGTTACTGCGCTGCCCACTCTCATTGTATGCTGTTCCCACAGGAAATGGCCGCTCAGCATAGTGATTAGCACAGAATAGTGCACTCTATGGTAGGCAGCCATTTTCTCTGGGAATGGAGCGAGACAGGTAAGTTTACTGTACTGTTATGTCCCCAGCAGCAGTTTGTGCTGGAAAACCCCTTTAAGTCTTTCCTATACAGCCCAGCATACTATTATATATATATACAGCCCAGCATACCATTATATATTACAGCCCAGCATACCATTATATATATATATATATATATATATATATATATATATATATACAGCCCAGCATACTATTATATATATATACAGCCCAGCATACCATTATATATTACAGCCCAGCATACCATTATATATATATATATATATATATATATATATATATACAGCCCAGCATACCATTATATATATATACAGCCCAGCATAGAATTTGCTTTCCCCACTGACTTATTTTAAGGCTGTCAGTATTGACTACCCCTAGATCCTTTACTTCTGAAGTCTTTCCCAACACAGCACTGCCAATATGATATTATTAAGGAATTCTCAGAGTAACATCTATTTGTACTTACACCTGCTCCAGTTTGGGTAAGAACTCCATGTCTGTGTCTTCATCAGGCTCCCGCGGTCCTGTGGGGGGAGGTCTGAAGTCTGGAGGCTCCTCTCCTGAAGACAGTAAAGGGGGGAAATACAGACCTCTGCCAATAACTAGGATCACACATTGATAACAAATGGGATTGACATATAAACGCTGTCAGTGTATGTACACATCCATAGGATTTCTAGTATAACTTTACATAGGAACATAGGAGTGTGACATACACAAATAACACAGCAAAAAAATAAATAAAAATAACGCGTGCAAGTAGACAACCACATACACACACACAACGTGCAAACAAGCACGCGGACATACATATCGGATAGGTGCGGCTGTAATGACCCAGAGAGAGATTGCAGAAGCCTGTAATAGTATGCATTATGCTAATGAGAGGCGTGGCTATGTTAATGACTTATAGAAATGGGGATTAATGCTTCCCTACATTACTCTGTAAGCTAAAGCAGGTGTAACATACAAACTTACAGGAGGGAGAAGTGTATAAAAAGTATTGTGACAATTGCTTGTACATGTGGCTCAATGTCTGGACTGCACATGTGCTCAGGTGCTATGTTACTTTGTGGAAACCCAACCATACCTTGGCTTTATACTCTATCAGCACCCCAGCAGTGGTCCGTGTGTCCCTTATAATTCCATATTATAGATTGGGAAGGAGTAAGACCTCCGAGGGGCAAACATTGGCATGAGAATAAGCTTATAGGAGGGTTAAAGGGGCTAACTGGGCAACCAGAGCCAGAATGTGGCGTCTATCGAAATAGTGAATGCACCAACAAATATAAGGACTAGTGCTAATGCATATGTTGCATTCTCATTTCCACATGTAGAGACACATTACACAGAGCATCTGTGTAATGCTTCATTTTCCCTGTGGGGGCGCTGCAGGAAAAGTGGACACTTACTACCCGGTTTGGCTTCAGATTGGAAACCCATTTAACGGCAATAAAGGGCTACATGGTTGCCATATTAAAATTATGGTGACTTCATAGTAGTGAGTTAATCCATAAAGGGCCAGAACACTTGTTAATAAAGCACAATAACTCACTTCACTATTGAAGGGGTGATCCCAAGGTTTAATAGTCTTCCATAGGATAGGGCATAGCTAGCTGATCTGACTGCTGGGATCCCCACTGATCATAAGAATGGAGGTGAAGTGTCCCCCAAGTGAATGGAGCACCAGAGTGCATAGTCTACCACCGCTCCATTCATTCTTTATGGCTTTTGATCACCATTGAGCGTGCATGCTGGTGCTCCATTTACTTACGGCAGACCACTGACCTTCATTTTCATGACCAGTGGGGATCCCAGCAGTCAGAACCCAATTGATCAGCTAGTTATCTCCTATCCTGTGGACAGGGCATAACAATCTTGGGATCACCCCTTAAAGGGAAAAAAACAGGCTACACAGCCACCATCCTGAAAATTTGATGTCTCAGGTATAATGACATCACTCATCATATGACATCACAGGTGCCCTTGGGAAATCATAGTGGGTTGCAAAAAAATTTTTTTTTGTCACAAGCAGTTTACTAGCAGTATAGCCGCTTCCTTTTTTATGTTTTCTATGTTTAAATCAGCGTTATACATATGGCCAAACTGCTGCATGCTCCCTCTATGCTGATATTAGTTTTTCTCTGTTCAAAAGAAGAGACCAAACACAGGAAGTCCCAGTTCTTTGCCGCTCATACAAGAAAAGACACCTGTCCATCATGTAGGTTGTATATCAACTGAGGGCAATTAACTAATACTAATTCTATTATCAGTTCTGCAGCTTACCAGGAGACAATGCTCTTTGTTATGTAACAATGTAGTCAGTATAATGTCACTGTGCTTACAGAGGTTTTAGTGCTGTGTGGCAGGAGAGCTGACCATACAATGCGAGCACTCCTAGTATTCTCTTCTACTGTACGTGGATGTGGAGCTGCTGTGTACAGGTGCATTAAAGACTTGTCCTGCTCTGTGTGTGCTCTTAAACGGCTGTTTATCATTACCAAACCATGTCTGTAAGCGTGCAAAGGACTGGGACTTCCTGTGTTTGGTCTCTTTTGAACAGAGCAAAGACCAAAAATCAGCATGGAGGGAGCATGGACAGCAGTTTGACAGGAAAGGAGACACCTAGTGGCCATATGTATAATGTTTATTTAAAGGAGAAGTCCGGCAGCCGGCAGGGAGGAATTTGATAACAAGTGCGAACTTACCTCTCCCTGTGCCCGCCGTAAGCTGCGAGACTGCCCCTGGGACCCTGCCGGGCACCGGGATCTCCTCTGCTGCCGACCTTACGACCCGGATAATTGACAGCCTGCTCAGCCAATCAGTGACTGGGGCGGAACGCAGCTCTAGTCACTGACTGGCTGAGCAGCCAGTCCGTTAGCCAGGTCAGGCACTTTCCCTAAATGTCATGATGTGACGTCAGCACAACTAGGGCACCCCCGATGTTATGACTTCCAACAGGGGTCCCGCGGCCAGTCCCACCGCGGGCATGGGGAGGGGTAAGTGCGTCCTTGTTATCAAATTCCCTCCTGCCCCTGCCAGGTTTTTAAAATGGACGGATTTAGAAAACATAAGAAAATAATTAAGAGCGTATATTGTAAAACAGCTTGATTTCTTAAAAAAAAAAATCATTGCCTTTCTAAAGGTCAGTACATTATACAGCACCGTTACATCATGGGGAAAGCTGGCCCACACATGAATGAAGCTAGAAATAGCCAGCTTTCCTTTCCATGGTAATACTCTCGCAGGCCATAACTTGCTGAGCTTTCATCCTGCTATCTTATTAAATGCACAGACAGCATGCAAATACCATAACAATGCAGACTATAGCACTTGGGCTGTAAATGAACGCTAATTATCTGTCAATGGAAACCTAATGAAACATGTTAATTACCTCTGTTTATACAGCGATGTGCAAAACCAACATCTCATTAACACGGCAAAGAGCCGAGAGAAAGTTCTGAAAGCCCAAGTGTAATGCTGAAAATGATTGTATCTTAATGTACGATAAATCGCTGATACTTTGTTAACATATTGTTTATGAAGAGTACGATTAATTAAGAATTAAGGACTCGACAGGGGAATCCCTACATACGTTACAATGAACCACCACCTTCTAGCACTATACTGGCTTTAGGTATAACATTCTGTTTCAAGTTTATTAGCAGCCTAATATTTCTGTCTTTCTGCAGCCACCACTAGGGGAGCTCATGAGCCGTGTGCATACTGTTTACACACTGGGTTGAATGCATAAGCAGTATGCAGTCAGCTGTTCAGCCCCCTCTAGTGGTGGTTGCAGTTGGTAACAATGTTATCATTTAGCACTAGGTCCATGCAGGGAATTTGGAGCTCTGTATTAAAAATAAAAGCAACCTGACTGCTTTAAAGATAAATTATATATATATATATATATATATATATATATATATATATTCAGTACAGAATTCTTAATTTAAAAAAAAGTTGAGGGACTGTCTTTTATCAATTGATATACACTACTGTGTGATTGGTTCATATACGAACTCTATATTTCTTGGCAAAACAGGAATAGTGGGTATTTATTGAAATGGAAACTTCCTTGTTTTCCTCAGATGGGATTCAATCTCATCTGATCCAGACCATTCAAACAGTAGTACCCATAGTATAGTCTGCAATCTGTCCCTCCCCTATAACAGTAGTCTGGCTGTGTAGTCTGTACCTCCCCCTATCACAGCAGTCTGGCTTTGTAGTCTGGACCTCCCCCTATAACAGCAGTCTGGCTGTGTAGTCTGGCTGTGTAGTCTGGATCTTCTCCTATAACAGTAGTCTGGCTGTGTAGTCTGGACCTCCCCCTATAACAGAAGTCTGGCTGTGTAGTCTGGACCTACTCCTATAACAGTAGTCTGGCTGTGTAGTCTGGACCTCCCCCTACAACAGCAGTCTGGCTGTGTAGTCTGGACTTCCCCTATAACAGCAGTCTGGCTGTGTAGTTTAGATCTCCACCTATAACAGTAGTCTGGCTGTGTAGTCTGGACCTCCCCCTACAACAGCAGTCTGGCTGTGTAGTCTGGACCTCCCCCTATAACAGCAGTCTGGCTGTGTAGTCTGGATCTCCACCTATAACAGTAGTCTGGCTGTGTAGTCTGGACCTCCCCCTACAACAGCAGTCTGGCTGTGTAGTTTAGATAACCCTTACAACAGCAGTCAGGTTGTGTACTCTGTACCTCCAAATTACATCAGCAGTCTGGTTGTGTATTTTGGACCCCCCCCCTATAACAGCAGTCTGGCTGTGTAGTCTGTACCTCCCCCTATAACATTAGTCTGGCTGTGTAGTCTGGACCTCACCCTATAACAGCAGTCCGGCTGTGTAGTCTGTACCTCCCAATTATATCAGCAGTCTGGTTGTGTAGTCTGGACACACACACACCCCTCTATAAAAGCAGTCTGGTTTTGTAGTCTAGACCTCCCCTTATAACAGGAGGCTGGCTGTGTAGTCTGGAGCTCCCCCTATCACAGCTGTCTGGCTGTTTAGTCTGGACCTTCCCCTATAACAAGAGTTTGATTGTCTAGTCTGGACTTCCCCCTATAACAGCAGTGTGGCTGTGTAGTCTGGACCTCCCCCTATAACAGCAGTCTGGCTGTGTAGTCTGGACCTTCCCCTATACCAGCAGTCTGGCTGAGTAATCTCAAGTGCCCCTATAACAGCAGTCTAGCTGTGCTGTCTGGAGCACCCTTTAACAGCAGTCTAGCTGTGTTGTCTGGAGCTCCCTATAACAGCAGTCTAGTTATATAGTGGTAGAGCATATGAGGGCACTGCGGTGCTTATTCTAGTGGACAGGGATGAGCTGCAGTACCAGACACAGCCAAGAGCATATTGACATCTCGGTGTCAGGCACTGCAGTGAAGAGCCATTGCTGTATTGACCTCTCTGGCTTTGTGGATAGATCAGTATCTAATTTTTGCGAGTATTATATACGACTAGGACAAACCTAAATATATCACGTAGGATGAAAATAAAGAAAAATATATACAAACTAATGCTGTCCAAATATATAATGTGAACTGTGGAATGATTTGTATATAAAAGATTATGGTATATCTGGTATATAAGCAATAAGATGACATTGAGCCCAGTTTCAAATAAGTGTAATCCAAAAGCCTTATTCTTATTTTCATATTAGGCCACATGTTTGATGTTGTCAGTTTTGGTTGTTAGATTCGGGCTGGGACAGAACTTGCAGCAACACAGACAAAAACAATATTCTGAAACTAGTCTTAAAGGAGTACTTCGTACTAACAGATACACTGCATTGAGAGTAAGGGGTGGAGCATGACACATTGGTGTGCTTTGCATCTTTGTGTCATGCTCCACCTCCTCAGGTTCTGCATTAGGCCTTAGTGTATCACGTTTTCTTGGAGTGTTCCTTTATGTTATACTGATTTAAAGTGTTTTTTTTTTTAAAAAAAAACAAAAACAAACTTTTGACGTGTCCTAGCGACACGTCAGAAGTTTTGATCTTGGGGTGGACTCCCACCGATCACTAGAACCAGTGGAGAGAAGCATGTGGCTGATCTCTTCTCTCGCCATATACTGTACCTTCTTCTAGTACAAAGTGGGGAGAGAAGGTGCTTAGCCACAGCTTCTCGATCCTGCCTCTAGTGATTGGTCGGGGTCTCAGCACTCAGATCTAAACTTTTGACACGTCTCTACGATATGTCAAAAGTTTTTTTTTTTGTTGATGCTAAGATGTAAGAGGAAATAACATATTAGTGAGATGCCGCATTGTGTGGCTTTTTAGTCAAGGCTGATGGAATGGAAGAAGCTGAATGGATCAGGCTGCTATGAGTCTTGTGGTCGGTAAAAAAGTGCCATAGTTTCCTACCATGTAGAGGCAAGTGGGGAGTTCCTAGAAAGTAAGAACAGCCACAGTTTTATCCAGGGCCCAGGAGGAGGAGGACACTCTGGAGGGCAATACTGATGGGAGGGAGTAGAGGAAATATACACTGACACAGGAAGGCAGGATAGGGGTAAGGGCAGAAGAATGGTAAGGCTCTCGGGTAACACGATGGCTCCTCTCACCTTCGTCCTCTGATACATCCAGCATCTCGTCCACAGTTTCTGGGAAGCTCATCCTGTGCCTTTCGTTGGCTAGCTGTGGGAGAGACAAAGTCACCAACTGACCCTGGCACCCGACTAATAATCCTGACTACCACCCCCTATATCTGCCATCTAATAACATACAGCTATAGGACGTTACTGCAGCTTAAGCTGAAATATCGGACATTTCAGATATAATTGGCCTAAGGGAATCATTTGATATCGACAGTGCAAGAACAGCACATATCTCCAGGCACTGAGATCAATGATCCATTGTGGAGATATTCCCAGCAGTGACTTCATGCTGTTTTCCATCAGAAGCCCTGCATGAAAGTGCTGTCTGTGACTGCAGCATCTGAACAACCCCCTATGGCTCATTCGACTGGGAGCTGTGAAGTTTTGTATAGCGATAAGTTTACAATACTTAAAGTGGTTGTCTAGGAATAGAAACAAGGATGTACTTCTTTCCATGAATAGCTGCACCCTTCTCCATGTTCCATATTGCACCTTAGCACCGTTCTCTTGAAAGTCAGTGAGCTGCAGTACCAGACACGGCCAATTAATCATAGTGGCGCTATTTCTGGATTCGATTTTCTACTCCTGGACAAACCCTCTAAGCTTTACCTATCATACTCACATTTCCTTTACCCACAATTTTTTTTAATAATCTGTAAGTGAGTAGCATAAGTTTGTCAAAAAGCTGTGTGACCTATATAGGACAGGCCGCCATATACAGGAATATGTCTTGCTGATCGCTGCGGTTTGATTTGGAATGTTGGAATTATGAACACAATGAAAAGTTCACTGAACTTTATGTATTTGTGGTCATCCGAAGTGCTTAACATATTACAACAACGGATTCTTAAAGGGATTGTCTAGTTTTGAAAATCAATTTCCATATTGGAACTGTGTATTGATAGACACAGGGGCTCTCTGTTCAGGATCCTCCTCTCTTGGTTAAAGGGGTTGTTTACCAATTTTTTTTTTCTTTCAAATCAACTGGTGCCATAAAGTGCCAGAGATTTGTAATTCCCTTCTATTAAAAAATCTTAAGTCTTCCAGTACTTATCAGCTGCTGTGTGTCCTGCAGGAAGTGGTGTTTTCTTTCTTGTCTGACACAGTGCTCTCTGTTGCCTCCTCTGTCCATGTCAGGAACTGTCCAGAGCAGCAGCAAATCCCCATAGAAAACCTCTCCTGCTCTCCAGACTGGAAATAATACAACTTCCTGTTGGGCATACAACAGCTGATAAGTACTGGAAGGCTTGAGATTTTTTAATAGAAGTAAATTACAAATCTCTGGCACTTTATGGCAGCAGTTGATTTAAAAGAAAAATTTTTTTGGTGTACAACCCCTTTAAGGTGGAAAGTTTCTACGAGAGCATGTCTTGCTGTGGACGACCTGTCCTGTCACACTATACACGGACAACCCACTGATTTGAATAAGCACTGTGTAATTATAAATTTCACCTTTGGTGGCGCTGCAGGAAAACTGAACACTTACTGCCAGGTTTCCAACAGATTACTGATGACCTCAGGGGGTCTAAGTAAAGGGGCTGTTTGTTCTCTCTCTCTTTTTTTTTTTTTAAGGACCCTGGGGGGGGGGGGGCTCTATTGCATAATCCCTACTGGTTAGAAGGGTCCTTAAAGAAAGGCAAAAACAAACTGACCCCTTGCTTAGATCCCCTGTGACCGGTGCTATGGGGGCAGGGCAGTGCTCCTAACGATGCTCCGGACAGAGGATTACACTGCTAACAACTTAGCAATGGAGCCAAGAAGGAAGGTAAGGGACATTTGTGTAACCGGCTGATAGTTCCCCTTTAAGGTGCCCATACACATTAAATGATTGCCAGCCGACTATCTAATAGAGGTGTATGGGGGTGTCCTGACTTTTCCCTAAATAAGGGGAAAAAAAGATTGAAAAAGTTTTGGACTATGTGGGCAGTGCCTTAAGGCAAATAGACAGATAGAGGGAGATTTATCAAACATGGTGTAAAGTAAAACTGGCTCAGTTGCCCCTAGCAACCAATCAGATTCCACCTTTCATTTTCCAAAGAGTCTGTGAGGAATGATAGATGGAATCTGATTGGTTGCTAGGGGCAACTGAGCCAGTTTCACTTTACACCATGTGTGATAAATCTCCCCCATAGTGTCTATGGGTGCAAGAGATAAATGCTGCCTGGAAGCATCTTGTTAACCTGGCTGAAGTGTATTAAAGGGAATCTGTCAGCTCTATATGGTGCTTAGAAATTAAGGGTCAAAGAGGCTGTGCTAAGCTGCAGGATGCAGGATCCTCCCTTCCCTGCCTTTATTTTCATACAAAGCTTGTATTCCAGCACAGAGGGTGGGGGAGGAGGGAGCAGCATCCTGCGGCTCAGCACAACTTTTTTGACACTCGAGCCCGGAGCATAATATAGCGCAACAGATTATTTCCTTGTCTGTAGAAAGTATGTTATAGGTTCATCAATTCTTGCACCTCATCTATAAAAGTCTATAATACCTTTATAACTATATATATATATATATATATAACTATATATATATATATATATATATATATATAGACATATATATATGTTTACATGCCGTTACATTTTTGGACATTTATATATATATATATATATATATATATATATATATATATATATATGTCTTCCAGTATTGGACCTGATAGGTCTCCTTTGCGGGCCTTTCACCTACCTCCTGTTATATTTCCCTATGGTTTTGCCATCCCAAGACCTGTAGTTTCCCCCATTCTTTTCTATTCCATCACCCCCTTCGTACTCACCTGGGTGTGTGGTCCATCTGTCACCAGACTCAGAACATCTGTCACAGAGATGTATCCTAGACGCTTGGCAATGGCCAACGGTGTGATCCCATTCTGCAGAGGCGTAGGGCACGGGAAGGATGCAGTAAGGGCAATGAGGAAAAGAATGAGGCATGAGAGGCCAAGAAGAGGCATTCGATGAGGTGAGGCAGAGTAACAGAAGGCAAGACAGGTGCCAGGAACAAGAAATAAAACAATAAAAACAGGACAACATGATAAAATACAATGATAGTCAAAAACCGACAAGAGGTCAGGACAACAAAGCCAGAAGACGTTTTCTAAGACTGACGGACATTGGACAAGACATAAGGACAGAAGAGGTCAGGTGGCGACTGGCAGCTCTTACCATGCTGGCCTGGTTGGGGCAGGCTCCGTTCTTCAGTAGAAGTGTGACGATGTCGGTGTGCCCCTGCTGGGCGGCCTGATGGAGAGGAGTGAACCCCAACTAAAAGACAGAATATGTAGGGACCGTATATTATATACTTCTGTGTGAGCTTCCTGGATCATTACCCCCATCATCTACATAATAATAACAACCAGATGACTAAGCAAAAAGCTGCCCCATGGCTATGATGGTGCATCCAGCCCTTTAATGGAGCCCTCATTGTGCCGGATATCCCTTCACCCTCTAATAACCACCTTTGCATTTTAGCAGACTTATTTTGTATGAGGATTGCTGTATACAGTGGTAATTGTATTTTTTCCTCCCTCTTCAAAAGTAATAATGAATCTAGGGTTTTGGTGCATGCTTTTTTTTTTTTAATTAAAGGGGAACTCCAGCAAAAAATGTTTTCTTTCAAATCAACTGGTGTCAGAAAGTTATGTAGATTTATAACTTACTATGTCCTGCAGGAAGTGGTGTATACTTTCCAGTCTGACACAGTGCCCTCTGCTGCCACCTCTGTCCATGTCAGGAACTGTCCAGATCAGCAGCAAATTCCCATAGAAAACCTCTCCTGCTCTGGACAGTTCCTGACATGGACAGAGGTGGCAGCAGAGAGCACTGTGTCAGAATGAAAAGAATTTTTAAAGGACATACAGCAGCTGATAAGTACTGGAAGCATTGAGATTTTTATATAGAACTAAATTACAAACCTATTTAATTTTCTCAAACCAGTTGAAAAGAAAAGAAATTATTTTCATTAGGGTACCCCTTTATAAAATTGTACTACTATATTTTTTCAACAAGTGGCCCAAACAAATCTCCCCTTTAGCATGAAGAGACAGGTTCAGGCTCCTTCCTCAGTTTCCAGGGTTGGTCTCCCAGTGACTCAGTGAACTGAGGGTTAACAGGCCAAGACTGGAGGTTCCTCTGATCCCGGCCATTAGAGAGGGAGTTCAGCTTTCATTAAAGAGCTAGGCTTCAGGGATGGAACCCAAAAAAATATGGCACTGTAAAATAAAACTCTTGCCAGACACTGTAAAAAGGTATATTGACCTCTGTTAAAGGGGTATTCTGGCCGAAATAAAAACAGAATACCATTAGAATAGACACTTAAAGAAGCTATGTAATGGCTATTCTAATGATAACAGGCATTATATAGATATCAGTGGAGGCTCAGCATCACTAGCTCTTCTGCATGTGTATATGCTACTGTGTCAGGACCAGGGCTTAAAGTGACACTGTCACCCCCTTTTTGCATTCTGACTTCTCTACACAGGTGTAATGGGTAAATTTAGCAGTTTTCATACCGTATTTTATATCATACGTCATGGTGCTTGTTCAAGTAAAGATTGATCTTTTATCATCTGCAGATTGTGCTAGATGGGCGGGGCTTCACATCAGCAGCACCACTTAGCCCCGCCCACAGCTTCACCATTGGCCCCGTCCCTCCATGACGTCATATGCCCAGCCCCCTCGCCGACCATTGGAACAGGCTGGCCTAAAGGTCTAGGCCCCACCCCCTCTAGGTCAGCCCATACCAATGGGCATCGAGGGAGTGGGGCCTATGTGACGATGATGCCACAGAGGGGCGGGGCCAACGACGTTTCTGTGGGTGGGGCTAAGTGATGCTGTTACTGTGAAGCCCCACCCACTTAGCACAATCTGCAGTTGATAAAAGATCAGTTTTTACTTGAACAAGCACCATGACGTATGATATAAAATAAGGTATGAAAACTATAGTAAATTTGCTCAGTGTACAGTATTAGTAAGTGTACTCACTGTATATACTGACAGCAGCTCCCTGTGTACCCCATATTGCTATTATCAGGCTCCCCTCCTCCAGGCTGCCCTGCTCTGTGGTGTTTTTGTCCATAACATTGCTGACATAGAGGAGCATGTGACCATGCCCCGCCCCCCAGTGTCCACCACACAGCCTGTATATGTCTATGAAGAACACAGTGGACAGGGCCTGGTCACATGCTCCTCCATGTCGGCCATTTTGTGGACTGAAACAAAACAGAGCAGGGCAGCCCAGCCTGGGTGAGAGGAATCTGATTTTAGCTCTATAAGGTACACAGGGAGCTGCTGTCAGTATATACAGTGAGTACACTTACTAATACTTTGTACTGACCTATTTTACTATAAAGTGGCCAACCCCTTTAAGCAGCCCTGCGGTTCCTGAAACAGCTACTGGAGGCAGCAGAGTGGCTGTATCTCCCCTTACTGCTGCTATTCAATGTAAAAATCATAACATAAATTGTATACATTTCCTTTAATAAAGATATATTACAAAGTTATATAACTGTATTAAAGATTTTTTTTCCCATCCAGAATACCCCTTTAAGGGGTTAAAGAATTGTCTAAAGGACTGTAGCTATAGGTGGTGGAGAGGTAACAATTGTACCAGGGTCTAGGAGACCCCTTTTCCACATAAGAAGCCATGAGTATTAACAATGGTAGCTATAGGGCCCTGTTGGGTTTTTTAGTGGTGCCCGGCTTTGTTACACTTCGGTCTGGCCATGTTTTCTGTTAGGGTACAATAACATCATATACATGCTGTACCACTCTCTCCTCCCTCCAGCTGCTGATTAATAATTAACTGCCTATACACAGCATGGATAGATAACTGCCAATCAGCAGCTGGTGGGCGGAGTTTTCTGCTTCTCATGAATATCCAGGACTACTGAGCTCACACACATAATGGAGAGGACTACTTATTGTCCCTGTTATTTAGGAGGATATCTCTGAACCAGCTGCACAGAACAATGGAAGTGATACATTATTCTGTTCAGCTTCTCTTTTACTAGGTTATACTACCCTAAGATAGGAAAGTATAAACCTACTGACAGAGTCTCTTTAAGGAAAGACCGTCAATATTATAGCCTAAGACACCAAAAATAAAGTAAGACACAGTAGCCGGCTCACCTTGGTGGTTGCGTTCACATTGGCCTGATGTTGAAGGAGAAACTTTACTATCTTGATGTTCCCATAGTGGCAGGCGACATGAAGTGGAGTGAATCCCATCTATGAGACAAGACTAGTAAGTGAGTGCCACAACTGCTAGACGCTAGTAACCGTACATAGATGCCATTTATTATAACGGGTTATTTTTGGGCATCATTTTTAGTCAATTTTAGATGTCCACTAGAAAATCAAAAGTCATTTCTACAGAATATAATTTCTCTGATTTGGCGGTCAGACTAGCAATAGTCTCTCTGTCCTTCTAAGGCAAAACTGCATGTCAAGCAAGAGTAAAACAGAGAAAGAGACATCTATCCATTATATATATATATGGAATAATGCTCCCCCTACTGTAAGTTATAAGATTATCATCAGTCATTGTGGTGTACCATAAGGATACAAGCCATGTGCAGCTGTACAAGTCATGTGACTTATCCCGTACGTAACGCCACTTTTCTCTGTATACTAGTCATTGACATGTATTACGTAGACATTATTTTATACAAGTTAGATGTCACATAAGATAGATCTGCATTGGTGGGGTGCGATCAGACCTCATATAACATCCAGAAGTTTGTACGTTGTTAGGAGGCTTTACCCGTGTCTCCGCGCTCACTGCAGCATCATGGGACACCAGGATTTCTGCTACATTAAGGTGACCTTCCTGACAGGCCAGGTGGAGGGGGGTGAGGGAGCTCTGTGAACAGAAAGGAGAACAGATGACATCAGTAACACATACAATGTGGTCAACTCCGGTTTTCAGTTTTAAATAAATGAAGCTTAAAGAGGTAGAAAAGTCACAAAGTTATATAGATTTGTAATTTACTTGTATTTAAAAGTTTTCCCATACTTATCAGCTGCTGTGTGTCCTGCAGGAAGTGGTGTATTCTTTCCAGTCTGACACGGTGCTCTCTGCTGCCACCTCTGTCTGGGACAGGAACTGTTCAGAGCAGGAGTGTTTTTTTATTGTTCTTTTTTCTACTGCTCTAGACAGTTCCGGACATGGAAAGAGGTGGCAGCAGAGAGCACTGTGTCACACTGGAAAGAATACGCCACTTCCTGCAGGATATGCAGCAGCTGATAAGTATGGGGTTTCTGAACATACCTGAGCAATAAATGTGGCTATGTCCAGAAGTCCTACTGAAAGCTAAGGACTCCATTCACTGGGGGACAAGGGATCTCTGTTTTCGTGATTATTGGACCCCCAACCAATTGGCTAGTTATCACTGACCCTGTGGATAACTTTTAATCATGGAATTGCCCCCCCCCCTCATCTTTCTATAATAAAAGCTGTGCTGTGATTGGCTGCTCAAGATAACAGAGCCATTTTTCCATTATATAAATCTCATTCTTCAATTCATCACCATGATCCCTGCTTGCTGTCAGTGGAAAGAACACTGTTGTTTACACACCTAGGGCAAACTTAGCTGTGGTTAAGAGAGTGTTCTAATAAGCCCCTATCCACGGTGGTATATAATGGATAAATTGGGGTTTCAGGAGTCAGACCCCCACCGGTCTGCTAGTTACCCCTGTACATGGGAGATGAACTTTGATTAAAGGACCGGCCCTTTAAATAAATGAAAATTAAGAAATATATGTAGATATAGATATATACAGAATGTTACAATAAGGGACAAAAAAATGTGGTACAAGCGTTTCGGTACATGAGATGAGGTTTGGCTCAGGTGGTCCTTACCTTGTTGCCTAGATGCACATTTCCCTGCTTGCTTAGCAGCAATGTCACCATATCGGCGTGACCCTCCTGTGCAGCAAGGTGGAGGGGGGTGACACCCTGCAGGGACTGTGCGTTACACGTGGCACCAAACTGCAGCAAAGCACGGGCTGTGTCGACGGATCGCTGTTTTACCGCCATGTGTAGGGGAGTGTAACCATTCTGTAACACAAGACAGACACATTCTTAGTGCGGCCTGCATTGTCCATAAGCCCACTTACCATAATACACAATCCACAGCCAGAAATCTGCTGCTAACTTGCAGGTGTGAACAATATCCTAATAAGAAGGAAATTATCTGCTGCATAGTCACCACAATACTAAGTATATCCAGGTGAGCGTCTAAGGGTGCTTTTACACAGAGAGATTTATCTGACAGATTTTTGAAGCCAAAGCCAAGAACAGACTATAAACAGAGAACAGGTCATAAAGGAAAGACTGAGATTTCTCCTATCTGAAATCCATTTCTGGCTTTGGCTTCAAAAATCTGTCAGATAAATCTCTCTGTGTAAAGCCACCCTAACTCTAGGCTGAATAGAGAGGTGGTCACCTGTCAAGTCTATAGAAGTTATGGAGAGGCTCATATGACTGGACGCAGTGAATGACGCCTTGCGTGGTTCTCTTGGTTGGTGCCCCATCCATATGGTGTATTCTGACTAGATAGCGTACATAGGTGTAATGACACTTTCATTCAATTGCCTAAACAGCAATACCAAACAGTGTCCCTTCCATCATACATTGCAGAAATAAGACAATGCAGTGCTTAAAGGGCACTGTTATTACCAATGAATAATGATAAATCAGCAGGTGAGGTGATATACTCCATCTTTGCAATTTACTTCATGTATTTTTTTTGTTGTTGCCTGTTTTCTATATGATATACATTGCTATACATTCGGCCACTAGGTGTCACACTTACTGTAAAACTGCAGTTAAGGTTTCATCACTAAGGCCATTTGTAGGGTGGTTCTTCTATCTTTACACACCTAGGTCAAACTAGTTCTACAGGTACCACAGTTAGTGCGGTTAGCTGCTGTACCTTACACCAGCCACAAGGTGTCTCACTCCCCCTGTGCACAGCTGCAGGAAGGTTTAGCCTGTTTACACCCTTACACACCACTTCCTGGAGAGTTAGTTGTAGTCAGCTAAGGAAGAGAAACACCTGTTCCAGTGTGATAGACTACAGCAGTCATGCACTGCTGAACCCAACCCTGGGATAACTAGAGTTACAGGAGTAACCACCTTGCCTACCCCATGGAGCTTCACTTCAGGATAGTCACCTTTTAGAGAGAGAAAAGCAGTGGGACTGATCCACAGTAGAGCACAGATGCAAGTTAGCCGCTCTCTACTGACTACATTCAACTACGTCAGAAAACTTCTACTAGTTAGCTTCACCCAGAGACAGAGGCCTGGGACTCATACTACGTATGAGGGTGGTCACCGATACTGAGAGGCAGAAGGCGGTCAGATAAAGATTTATCTAAACGTGAGTATGAGGACACACACTTCATAAACATCCCGGCAGAGTACAAGGCAAATTAGGCAAGGGCCTCCTATCCGGCCCCTATCTCCTGCTACAGATTCTTCTACTTTTCTTCACCTCAAGTTACCTACTGAGATATATTGCACCACAAAATACCAGGGCCCACTGGCTGCTTTAATACCAGTACCCAGCGCCCCGGGCCATGGTACATTTGGTCTTTATTAACAGCACAAAAAAGAGATCAAATGCAGGAAGTGATGTCAGTAGCCCAGTGAAGAAGAGGGCACAATAGGGCACTAACAGATCGTTGGGGGAGATTTATCAAACATGGTGTAGAGGGAAACTGGCTCAGTTGCCCCTAGCAACCAATCAGATTCCACCTTTCACCTCACAGTCTCTTTGGAAAATGAAAGGTGGAATCTGATTGGTCGCTAGGGGCAACTGAGCCAGTTTCACTTTACACCATGTTTGATAAATCTCCCCCTTTGACTATATATTTTACAGGTACACTTTAAGTAAATATTCCCATGCAGTGACCCAATACCAGTACCATACATAAAGTAATCTAATAAAAGTGCTGCACAATGTCTAAATAATACTGCTATACTGTTGATATTAACATTCATGGTGGTCACATGCCTTGGGTACCAGTCTATCTGTGAAGCCCCCATTGGCAGCAGCAGCTTCATTGCAACCATTCAGCTCGCCCACAGGTAGGATATTGTGTGGCTATGCTGTACATTAGTGAGAAGACTGTTTTACGATCCCTTTCTCTAATAAGATATATTATAAGGGCAATGTGGGCACTGGAATTGCACCTATAGCAGCCCATTGGATCAATATTGGCCAATCCCATTGATTTTAGCATTAGTCAACATGTATCTAATGGGCTTCGGGAAGATGTGCAGTTTTGTCTGTGATTTATATAGTTATACTGTATAGTTGCACTTACCCTTGCAGTGCAGTGTGGAGACGCTCCCTTATTTAGCAGAAGACGCACAATGTTAAGGTGATTGTGATACACAGCTACATGAAGAGGGGTCAAACCAGTCTGTGATACAAAGAGAAAGAGTAAAAAGATGGGGGATGGGTAGAAATAATCCAACAATAACCCAAAATCGATAACCACCCTTAGATGCTGGCCCGCCATAGACTGGATGTGTTATGGCCTTATTACACGGCAAGATTATTGGCCGTATTCAGCCGATAACCGTCCTGTGTAATAGAAGACAATGGTCAGCCGACATGAACGATGTCGGCTGATCGTTGTATTAGTTTGTATTTCAACAAGCGAGTAATAGCGGCGGCAGCGAGCTGACTGCGCTCGTTTCCTCCTCACAGTCGCCCTGTGTAATAGGGGCTTAAGTCTGTATATAGCTTATTATCGTTATTACAACATCCTTATAGAACCCTCCCACTTCCATCAGTCAACGCGTTTCAAGCCATATCTATAGGGCAGATGTGCTGCACAACCACCTCCTCTTGACACCTAGCAGCAACTGCCTGAGGCAAGTCAATCAACTTGCCTCATGGGAGAATCACCCCTGACAACTTTTACGTCATACCACCTTAAAGGGAGGACTTGGCCATACCCTTGTTTGCTAATGTTCTAGGACCTGTGGACATAGGTTCCCAACATCCAGCCTGAATAGGGTTCAATCTTTTTAGAGACCCCATAGCACCGCCAGGCCTGCTTGTATGACCTTGGGGATGACCTTGTGAAACTTGCATAGTGAAAGCACATTTATATGACTATAAAGAGGCCATTTGTTTCTCGCAGAGATGTGTTTGGCTACAGCTGATCCCAGCAATACTATGATAAAGAGGACAGTAAGAAGACAGAAGGGTCACCTTGCCGGCGCTGTTGGAGTGAGCTCCTCTTTCCAGCAGAAGTTCTGCAATCTGGACCTTCCCGTATTTTGCAGCCACATGAAGAGGCGTGAAACCTTTCTGAGGTGAGAGAAGAAAAAGGTAAGCACCGCGCGGCGCTCCGAGATGACAATGAGGTCAATAAAGACAATTTATGCAAAGAAAAGAAGCAACTCAGCAGAGATATATTCAGCTGGGGAGGATGACAGGACACAAGGGGAATAGAGCAAAGCGGGAGCCCTGCAGAAAACAATGCAGCTATTGTTATATGCCACATATAACTCATATAGGGAACGTGTTATATCAGGCTTACTGCTTCTACGTATTGTCTGAACTAGCTCTAATAGCTTCTTAACGGCTCATATAATGGTTTGCTTTTATTTATTTATTTATCTTTACTGCTATATAATGTAACAAAAAAAATCGGCAATCGTAGTGCTTTTTTGCTTTGCTTTTTACGGTTATATTTTTATACATCGGACATTTACACATGCTACAATATATTATATTTTTATTTATTTATTTTTTTCACATTTTTAATTGTATAATGGGAACTAGAGTGATTTTAAAGAGTCACTGTCGTGTTTTTTTTTGTTTTGCAGAAATCAATAGTACAGGCAATTTTAAGAAACTTTGTGATTGGGTTTATTACGCAAATACTGTATACCATTATCTACATTTTAAAAAGACTTTCCCCAGGTTCCCCCCCCCCCTCCTCTCTCTCACCCACTGCTCATTATCAGGAAATCTTGACTCTTTTACATTAGTCGGGCCCTGTCTAACCTATAGAGAGGGGAGGAAGGAAGAGGTCAGAGAGGTCGGTGCTGACCTCAGAAGAGATAGCCCGGTGATGTAGCTGTAAATTAACTCTTTGTTATCTTGTTTTGGTGCCTCATCTCCCTCCACCCCTCCCCCCTCCATGAAGACAGGGGGGAGAGCTTCAACTTGCTTTTTCATAATAAAAATGCATTTTGCGGCTAATAAACCCAATTACAAAGTTTCTTAAAATCGCCTGGACTATTGATTTCTGCAAATCGACAGTGACACTTTAACTTTTTATTGGGGATGGTGCTTTAATATATTTTTAAAAACATTTGTATTTTATACACTTTGGATGCCCCCCCTTTTAGGGTCTATTTGTCATTAGAAGAGCACTGATCGGACTGCATGGAGGTATGGAGAGAAAATTTGTATTCGTGCTGGCTTCTTCCTGTGACAACGCATCATCCTCTGATGTCACAGGAGGCTTGGTGGGTTCTTGTCTCTGAACTGTAGTACCACCCCCCTAAGTCATTCACCATCTCTGACCAGCCCCTCCAGCCTACATCTGAGCAGACAAGGAGTGACTGGAGCAGGTGCTGCAACTTCACTGTGCAATATTCTGCCGTGACATTGCATGTTCTGCAACAGCTTTGGTTAGGGAACTGACAGGAGTGCTGCAGGAGGGGTGTAGGTAGGGTGGGAGGACTGCAAGGGAAAGCTGAGGGGAAGCAATGCATTCTGGGACTTGAAGTACTGGGCAACTGCTCAACCAGAAAGTACAACCACGATTTAAAAACAAATGGATTTTGATGGTATTAGAACTGGGGAAAACAATTAAGGCATGCTACATGCATCTTCAGAATATCTTTTTTTTTTACCTTATGTTGGAGTACCCCCTTAACTATTCTTCCTACTGCCATTGTGACATCTCATCTATTGGGACTACAAGTACAGAACATCTAACAAAAAACGGTTTTACCTTGGTCATGGACGTATGTGCAGCTTGGTTGTCCAGCAGAAGTTCCGAGGTTTGGGTGTGCCCACCTCGTGCACTCAAGTGTAACGGTGTATGGCCTGCAGTAGTGGGGGGGTCGGGGTGAGCTCCATGGGATAACAGCAAACGCACCATATCCAAATGCCCAGAGCGGGCTGCACAGTGTAGAGGGGTCTGATCATCCTGTAGGAAAGGCATTGAGTAAAGGATAGAAAGAGATATATATATATATATATATTTGGGGGAAACATGTCCTTCTTCATTCCTTTCTATCTGTCAGCAGACACAATACACTTCTACTGACTGGACATTAGAATGGGTTGGGCCTAGACTCATTTGCATATAATGTACATATAATTTCCAGACTATTTCCAGGGCTTCCCAAATCTTCCAGAATTTGAGAAGGAATTTACAACATAGTAACCTGTCTATCACCCCCGAAGTGGTCCCCCTCATCTACTCAACTCTTCTACCTAGTGTCTAGTCTAATTTTAATGGATCCTACATACTCTATATACAGGGGTATCCCAAGCCTTGACCACAGAGATTTGTATTTAACTTCTATTAAAAAAAAAAATCTCAAGTCTTCCAGTACTTATCGTCTTCTGTATGTCCTGCAGGAAGTGGTGTATTCTCTCCAGTCTGACACAGTGCTCTCTGCTGCCACCTCTGTCCATGACAGGAACTGTCCAGAGCAGTAGCAAATCCTAGAAAACCTCTACTGCTCTCCAGACTGGAAAGAATACACCACTTCCTGCAGAACATATAGCAGCTGATGAGTACTGGAAGATTTAACAAATTACAAATTACAAGTTGATTTGAAAGAATTTTTTCTGGTGAACTACCCCTTTAATACAGTTCCCCTAGAGATGGATGTTCACAACCAAGGATGGGACCATTCTATCCAGGGACCCCACAGCAGCCACACTGCTCTGCCTGTATAAGTGTAGCCACACTGCTCTGCCTGTACCGCCGTAGCAGCCGTAGCGGCCGCTACGGGGCCCCGCCGTATCGGGGGCCCGTGGCGCGGGCCCCCGGAGCTCACATAGCCTGTAGCACCCGGCGGCCGAGCAGGCCTCCCGGCTGCTACAGCTGTTTGGGGTCCAGGCAATGGCCATGAAGGGGGGCCCGCGGGGCCCTCCCGATCAATCACTCTTGTGACCGCAAGCATTGTTTTGCTTGCGGTCACAGGAGTCGGGCTCCGTCTTCCCCCGGCTGCTGCGTTGCTGCCGGGGGTGTCGCATCTTATCCCTGGCAGCCGCGCATCCCAGAGCTCCCTGCGCGCCTTGGGCCCTGACTTCCGGTTCCGGTGCGCAGGGAGCTCTGGGATGCGCGCTGCCGGGGATAAGACGTGACACCCCCGGCAGCCGCGCAGCAGCCGGGGACAGACCAGGAGGAGTGAGGATCGTCGTGGGAGCGCGTTGGCAGGTGAGTTAAGTTTTGTTTTGTTTTTTATCAGCCTGCAGGGTGGGGGGAAGGAGGGGGGCATCTATGAGGGTGGGGGGAAAGAGGGGGGCATCTATGAGGGTGGGGGGAAGGAGGGGGGCATCTATGAGGGTGGGGGGAAAGAGGGGGGCATCTATGAGGGTGGGGGGAAAGAGGGGGGCATCTATGAGGGTGGGGGGAAAGAGGGGGCATCTATGAGGGTGGGGGGAAGGAGGGGGGCATCTATGAGGGTGGGGGGAAAGAGGGGGCCATCTATGAGGGTGGGGGGAAAGGGGGCATCTATGAGGGTGGGGGGAAGGAGGGGGCATCTATGAGGGTGGGGGAAGGAGGGGGGCATCTATGCGGGTGGGGGGAAGCAGGGGGCATCTATGAGGGTGGGGGGAAGGAGGGGGGCATCTATGAGGGTGGGGGGAAGGAGGGGGGCATCTATGAGGGTGGGGGGGAAGAGGGGGCATCTATGAGGGTGGGGGGGAAGAGGGGGCATCTATGAGGGTGGGGGGGGAAGAGGGGGCATCTATGAGGGTGGGGGGGGAAGAGGGGGCATCTATTAAGGTGGGGGGGAAGAGGGGGCATCCATGAGGGTGGGGGGAAAGGGGACCATCTATGAGGGGGGGGGAAGAGGGGGCATCTATGAGGGTGGGGGGAAGGAGGGGGGCATCTATGAGGGTGGGGGGGAAGAGGGGGCATCTATGAGGGTGGGGGGGGAAGAGGGGGCATCTATGAGGGTGGGGGGGAAGAGGGGGCATCCATGAGGGTGGGGGGGAAGAGGGGGCATCCATGAGGGTGGGGGGGAAGAGGGGGCATCCATGAGGGTGGGGGGAAAGGGGACCATCTATGAGGGTGGGGGGGGGGGAAGAGGGGGCATCTATGAGGGTGGGGGGAAGAGGGGACCATCTATGAGGGTGGGGGGAAGAGGGGACCATCTATGAGGGTGGGGGGGAAGAAGAGGCATCTATGAGGGTGGGGGGAAGAGGGGACCATCTATGAGGGTGGGGGGGAAGAAGAGGCATCTATGAGGGTGGGGGGAAGAGGGGACCATCTATGAGGGTGGGGGGGAAGAGGGGGCATCTATGAGGAAGGGGGGGAAGAGGGGGCATCTATGAGGGTGGGGGGGAAGAGGGGGCATCTATGAGGGAGGGGGGAGAGGAGGCCATCTATAAGGGAGGGTGGGGGGAGAGGGGGCCATCTATAAGGGAGGGTGGGGGGAGAGGGGGCCATCTATAAGGAGGGCAACATGGGGGGAGAGGGACCATCTATTTGGGGGGGGGCAACATAGGGGGAGAGGGAATACACAGAGGGGGGCATATATTATTAGGGGGTCACATAGAGTCAGGGCTACCCACTAAATGAGGGTGTAAAGGGGACAGTACAGATGTGCAGTGTGTATAGAGATAAGGATGGTGCCAGAGTGAGGAGTCTAATATGTCTGTCTGGCAGATTCTGTGGATTCGTGGCTCGGAGAAGTTCTCATAACGGCCTAGGACGGATGGAGAAAATGAAAAGGAAAGAACTCCGATCAGAAAAGACGTCCCCTGTGAGTCACCTGATATAACTGCACTGTAATGTATATGGTGTATAGAACCTGTGTAGAGCTGGGGCCACCTCTATATGACTGGATGAGGTGATTTAGTGTACTGGATTTGGTCAGTAACAATATGGTGGTGATGGTTGTGGTGTGGCAGTAATGTTTCCTTCCTATATACTGGTATTACTGGTAATATTGGTCTCAGTATACAGGATTTGGTCGGTAACAGTATGGCGGTAATATGTACGGAGATAATACTTTCTCTTCCAATATGCTGGTGTTATTGGTAATATCTGTCTTGGTATATATATATATATATATATATATATATATATATATATATATATATATATATAATATTTATACACACACACACCAATAGCATCACTTGGTCGTGAAAGAAGGGGGGGGCCAAGTTGGCCTCTCGCACCAGGGCCCAGGAGACATTAGCTACGCCCCTGGGTCCAGGGGTGTCCCGGGGATTCCCAGGCAGCACAGGTGACAGGCTTGGAGTGGCTTGGCGTCCGCCGGGGGCCAGGGTAAGTACTTCTGGCGCAGGGACTTCAAGCACTAACAAGCGTTCCTGTGTACAGGCTAGGGGCGGACTCTGAGCTCACTGGTACCGGTGCTTCCGGGGATGCTGCCCCCCCTTGCCACCGTATTGCTGTCCCGCCAGCACACGTACCGGTGAGCTCAGCGTCCGCCCCCAGCCTGTACTTCCGGCACAGGAGCAGTTGTTAGAGATGCACCCTGCGCCGGAAGTACTTGCCCCGGCGGACACTGAGCCACGCTGAGCCCAAAACCTGTGCTGCCTGGGAATCCCCAGGACGCCCCCCCGGGAGAAGAGGAGAAGACAGCCGACGGGGGAGTTAGGTGAGTTGTGTTTTTTTTTATTTTCTATCTGCTTTTCAAAGGGGGATAATACAGGGTGGGGCCATCTATGGGGTATATACAGGGGGGCCATCTATGGGGGATATACAGGGGGGCCATCTATGGGGGATATACAGGGGGGCCATCTATGGGGGATATACAGGGGGCCCATCTATGGGGGATATACAGGGGGCCCATCTATGGGGGATATACAGGGGGGACATCTATGGGGGATATACAGGGGGCCATCTATGGGGGATATACAGGGGGGACATCTATGGGGGATATACAGGGGGGACATCTATGGGGGATATACAGGGGGCCATTTATGGGGGATATACAGGGGGGGCATCTATGGGGGATATACAGGGGGCCATCTATGGGGGATATACAGGGGGCCATCTATGGGGGATATACAGGGGGCCATCTATGGGGGATAATACAGGGGTGCCAATCTATGGTGGATTATACAGGGAGGTATACATAGGGGGATAATACAGGGGGCCATCTATAGGGGGACACCATGAGGGGGCATTCATAAGGGGACCAAATGAGAGGGCATCTATAGGGGGACAACATGGGGGATCATCTTTAAGGGGGATGGACAACACGGGGGGTAATTTATAAGGGGCCAACAAGGGTGGCATCGGTAAGGGGGAATACACAGAGGGGCATATACTATAAGGGGATCACATAGTGTAAGGGCTATCCACTAAACAAGGGGGTAAAGGGGCCAATACAGATGTGCAGTTTGTATAGAGATGAGGATGGTGCCATAGTGAGGAGCCTAATATGTTTCTCTGGCAGATTCTGTGGATTCGTGGCTCAGAGAAGTTCTAATGGCCCAGGAAGGATGAAGAAGAAAATGAAGGAAACAACTCCGATCAGAGAAGACGTCCCCTGTGAGTCACTTAATATAACTGTACTGTAATTTATTAGGTGTACAGAACCTGTGTAGAGCTGAGTGTGTTGATGGCGTAGTGGTCGATTGAGGGGGTGGGGGCCCCAATCAAAAGTTTGCTATGGGGCCCAGCCATTTCTAGTTACGCCCCTGGCCTGTATGGTACAAATATATCCACTGGGTTATGTCAATGTAATGAGGA
This sequence comes from Dendropsophus ebraccatus, assembly GCF_027789765.1. Taxonomy (NCBI): domain Eukaryota; kingdom Metazoa; phylum Chordata; class Amphibia; order Anura; family Hylidae; genus Dendropsophus; species Dendropsophus ebraccatus. The sequence goes on from NC_091454.1 coordinate 202,894,815, forward strand.
TTAGTCCTGAACCTATAAGTCCCGACCCCTACATAACCCAAAATCTTGGCAGAACATCACTTTGGGATGTAGGGCATTAGATACCATTTTCTTCCAATGCCGGCAGCTATAAAAGAGAATGTACTATTAGAAATCCCCAGGAGATCCCCTGATGACGCATCATCATGGGCTACGGTATTGTGGGAAAGCTGAACAAAAATATCCATCTCCAATGCATGATGGATGCTATTTAATCCTTTATACCACCGGTGGTCAAACCTCCGACCTTCTAGCTGTTGTAAAACTACAACTCCCATCATGCCTGGACAGCCGAAGCTTTAGCATATTGGGAACTGTAGTTTTGCAACAGCTGGAGGGCCGTAAATGTCACCCCAACAGATGTCAATCGGTGTTATTCTACATAGACCTTCTACCTCCACACATCTCTGTATACACTTATTTAATGGACGCCTTACCTTAGCTCTCGCATTCACTTTCGCCTTGTTCTGCAGTAAAAATTCTGCCACGTCTGTGTGCGCCGCACGTGCCGCCATGTGTAACGGGGTCTCTACTTTCTGTCACACAAAGGACACGCCTATCAATGCTGGGTCAAAGACCGCACACATAGTATAGTATTTATTGATCTCATATATATATATATATATATATATATATATATATAGTATATACAGTGGTACCTTGGTTCAAGAGCAGCTTAGATTAAGATCGTTTTGCAAGAAGAGCCCACAGTTTTTCAAAATTGGAACTTGGTTTAAGAGCATTGCTTTGGTTTAAGAGCTTGTACTGGGTGGGAGGGGGAGTGGGGGAGGGGCATGGTCTACATCACTGTACTCTGACCCAGGAAATCTCTCTCACCTTCCAAATTATAGCAGATCCACTCCAGGCTGGGGCTTGCATCAGGGGACAGGACTGTGGAGGTAAGCTCTTCATAGCTGTAACCCCTCTCTGCTTGGACAGAGAGTGCTGCGTGTATGTGTCCACATCTGCCCTGCTTATTCCTCCCTGCAGTCTCTGTCAGCCCTTGTGTTCCCATCCTCTCTATTCTTGCTATAATGTTCCTGCACTTACACTTAGTCATTCACACTGCTGCTATAATGTTCCTGCACTTACACTTAGTCATTCACACTGCTGCTATAATGTGTCTGCACTCATACTCAGCTATACACACTGCTGCTATAATGTGCCTGCACTTACACTCACACACTGCTGTACAGAAAAGTTTCTGTCACTGTCCTCCTGTACAGCTCTGTGATTCTCACTTCCTGATTGGTCCATGCTAAACACCCCCCCTTCCCCATTGCTGTCATGTGACCACACAGACCTCTGACAGCAGCCCTGCTTCTCTATTCTAGCCTGTTGTACTACACTACTGCATTATGGGGATCTGCAGCTTCATCCTGTATCTACAAACTGCTGCTGTGTTATCAGGTTTTTTCACTTACTATACATTATACTCCACATGCTGATTGCTATACTGTACAGTAACCTATAATATCACAGATTCTACTGTTTCTAAATGTTTGTTTCATCTGTTTTACATGGTTTTCAGAATATTAAATAATTATTTTTGGGGCATGGAAGCAATTGCCTGCATTTCAGTGATTTCTTATGGGAAAATTTGCTTTGGTTTAAGAGTTGATTTGGATTACAAGCGCGGTCCCGGAACGAATTATGCTCCTAATCCAAGGCACCACTGTATGTGTGTGTATATATAGATAGATAGATAGATAGATAGATAGATAGATAGATAGATAGATAGATAGATAGCAAGTAGAAAGTCCACGGCACTCACAGGGTTAACGGTGAAAATAGCGGTGATTTATTGCATACAGCACTCCAGAAAACAGACAGTGTCTGTTTTCTGGAGTGCTGTATGCAATAAATCACCGCTATTTTCACCGTTAACCCTGTGAGTGCCGTGGACTTTCTACTTGCTATTTAATTAAGGATCTACGGTCAAGATCCAGGACCGCGGGCACCCGAAAGCCTTTACCTTTTTGCAGTGCTGCTTATATTCTCTACTGTATATAGATAGATAGATAGATAGATAGATAGATAGATATAGATTGTCCTGGCACAATATAGTTCTCACCACACTAAAGACATTGGGAGATGCCCCTCTCTGCAGCAATGTCCTCACGATGGACAAATGACCCATAAAGGCAGCGACATGGAGTGGAGTAAGACCAGACTGGAAAGGAATAAGAAATCATAGAGAATGGTAGATGAGGATTCATTGTCACCATGAGAGTCTCCATTTAATATCATCTTGTCGCATACAATATTTAAAGAGAGCACCGTGGCCCTCATGGTTGTTCTTCTCACCTCGGTGACGGCATCAATGGAGGCTCCAGACTTCAGCAACAGCTCCATGACTCGAATATGACTTTTCTTGCAGGCTATGTGAAGAGGGGTGAACCCATTCTGCATAGAGAGAAAGAGCAGAGGCTGGGCTGATCATAATAGAAATACGCCATAGATAGACTGACCGGGGTAAGGAGATACAAGTACATAGAACAATGTAAGTGATGCATCATTCTGTTCAGCTTCTCTGTCACAAGTTTATGCCACACTGAGATAGGACAGCATAATCCTACTGACAGAGTCTCTTTAAAGAGCTCACATAATACCGCCATATAGTGCTATTATACTGTCATATAAAGCTCATATAATATCACCAGGTAGTACCTGAATAATATCAAGTTTACCAACAAAACCAAAAAGCTCACATGTTTCCATATAGTGCCAATGTACTGTCATATACAGCCCGTATAATACCACTGTATAGTGCCTTAATATTATGCAGTACGCAAATAATACTTCCTGAAAGAGCTCACATAATACCACCATATAATGCCAATGTACTGCCATATAGCAACCACATAACAGCACCATATAGTGCCGGAATAATACGCACCATTTAAGTAATACTTCCTTCACATAATACCATCACATAGTGCCAATATACTGTCATACACAAGACATGTAATACTGCCATATAGTGCCCACATAATTTACAGTACACCATCAATACTTCAGTCATATAGTGCCCAGTGTACCATGATTGGTCTGCTGGATGGTGTTAGTTTCGAGGTTTTAGTTCTCGGGGACTGCCTGCTAAAAACCCCGGACAATTGCCCCCATCTGCTACTATGACATAACTCACCAAGGCCCGGGCATTTGGCTTCCCTCCCTTATCTAGGAGAAGTTTTGCCACACGATGGTGGCCACAATGCGCTGCCACATGCAGAGGGGTGAGGTGATCCAGCGTGATGTCATCGATCTGAGCCTGATACTGGAGCAGGAGCCGCACACAGTCCAGATGATCTCCTTGGGAGGCCATGTGAATGGGGCACAACCCGTTCTGTGGTGGGGAAAGGACTATACAATTATCTGATTACAGTGCATCAGGCTATATACTTACATAGTAATGTCATCCTATACAATTATCTGATTACAGTGCACCAGGCTCTATAGTTATATAGTAATGTCATCCTATACAGTTATCTGATTACAGTGCACCAGGCTCTATAGTTATATAGTAATGTCATCCTATACAGTTATCTGATTACAGTGCACCAGGCTGTAGTTATATAGTAATGTCATCCTATACAATTATCTGATTACAGTGCACCAGGCTCTATAGTTATATAGTAATGTCATCCTATACAGTTATCTGATTACAGTGCACCAGGCTGTATAGTTATATACTAATTTCATCCTATACAATTATCTGATTACAGTGCACCAGGCTGTATAGTTATATAGTAATGTCATCCTATACAATTATCTGATTACAGTGCACCAGGTTGTATAGTTATATAGTAATGTCATCCTATACAGTTATCTGATTACAGTGCACCAGGCTCTATAGTTATATAGTAATGTCATCCTATACAATTATCTGATAACAGTGCACCAGGCTCTATAGTTATATAGTAATGTCATCCTATACAGTTATCTGATTACAGTGCACCAGGCTCTATAGTTATATAGTAATGTCATCCTATACAGTTATCTGATTACAGTGCACCAGGCTGTAGTTATATAGTAATGTCATCCTATACAATTATCTGATTACAGTGCACCAGGTTGTATAGTTATATAGTAATGTCATCCTATACAGTTATCTGATTACAGTGCACCAGGCTCTATAGTTATATAGTAATGTCATCCTATACAATTATCTGATTACAGTGCATCAGGCTCTATAGTTATATAGTAATGTCATCCTATACAATTATCTAATTACAGTGCACCAGGCTGTATACTTACATAGTAATGTCATCATATACAGTTATCTGATTACAGTGCACCAGGCTCTATAGTTATATAGTAATGTCATCCTATACAGTTATCTGATTACAGTGCACCAGGCTGTATAGTTTTATAGTAATGTCATCCTATACAGTAATCTGATTACAGTGCACCAGGCTGTAGTTATATAGTAATGTCATCCTATACAGTTATCTGATTACAGTGCACCAGGCTGTAGTTATATAGTAATGTCATGCTATACTATATAACTATAGAGCCTGGTGCACTGTAATCAGATAACTGTATAGTATGACATTACTATATAACTACAGCCTGGTGCACTGTAATTAGATAACTGTATAGGATGACATTACTATATAACTATAGAGCCTGGTGCACTGTTATCAGATAATTGTATAGGATGACATTACTATATAACTACAACCTGGTGCACTGTAATCAGATAACTGTATAGGATGACATTACTATATAACTATAGAGCCTGATGCACTGTAATCAGATAATTGTATAGGATGACATTACTATATAACTATAGAGCCTGGTGCACTGTAATCAGATAACTGTAATGTCATCCTATACAGTTATCTGATTACAGTGCACCAGGCTCTATAGTTATATAGTAATGTCATCCTATACAGTTATCTGATTACAGTGCACCAGGCTGTATAGTTATATAGTAATGTCATCCTATACAGTTATCTGATTACAGAGCACCAGGCTGTATACTTATATAGTAATGTCATCCTATACAGTTATCTGATTACAGTGCACCAGGCTCTATAGTTATATAGTAATGTCATCCTCTACAACTATCTGATTACAGTGCACCAGGCTGTAGTTATATTGTAATGTCATCCTATACAATTATCTGATTACAATGCACCAGGCTTTATAGTTATATAGTAATGTCATTCTATACAGTTATCTGATTACAGTGCACCAGGCTCTATAGTTATATAGTAATGTCATCCTATACAGTTATCTGATTACAGTGCACCAGGTTGTAGTTATATAGTAATGTCATCCTATACAATTATCTGATTACAGTGCACCAGGCTGCATACTTATATAGTAATGCCATCCTATACAATTATCTGATTACAGTGCACCAGGCTGCAGTTATATAGTAATGTCATCCTATACAATTATCTGATTACAGTGCACCAGGCTGTATAGTTATATAGTAATGTCATCCTATACAGTTATCTGATTACAGTGCACCAGGCTCTATAGTTATATAGTAATGTCATCCTATACAATTATCTGATTACAGTGCACCAGGCTCTATAGTTATATAGTAATGTCATCCTATACAGTTATCTGATTACAGTGCACCAGGCTGTAGTTATATAGTAATGTCATCCTATACAGTTATCTGATTACAGTGCACCAGGCTCTATAGTTATATAGTAATGTCATCCTATACAATTATCTGATTACAGTGCACCAGGCTGTATAGTTATATAGTAATGTCATCCTATACAGTTATCTGATTACAGTGCACCAGGCTGTAGTTATATAGTAATGTCATCCTATACAGTTATCTGATTACAGTGCACCAGGCTCTATAGTTATATAGTAATGTCATCCTATACAGTTATCTGATTACAGTGCACCAGGCTGTAGTTATATAGTAATGTCATCCTATACAGTTATCTGATTACAGTGCACCAGGCTCTATAGTTATATAGTAATGTCATCCTCTCAGAAGTTCAGCCTCAGTTGTACCTTTGTCTTGGCTTGTATTGGGGCTCCGTGATCCAGAAGAATCTCTGAGATCCGGACATGGCCATTTCTTACAGCACAGTGTAAAGGGGTCAATTCATCCTGTAGGGAGAAATACAGATATGGTATGGGACCTCTATATTACTGCCAGACACAGTGCCCATATAGTAGTGCCCATATAACAGTGCCAGATACAGTGCCCATATAGTACCAGACATAGTGCCCATATAACAATGCCAGACACAGTGTCCATATAACATTGCCAGAAACAATGCCCATATAGTGCCAGGCACAGTGCCCATATAGTGCCAGACATAGTGTCCATATAATAGTGCCAGACACAGTCCATATATTACAGTGCCAGACACAGTCCCCATATAACAGTGCCAGACACAGTCCCCATATAACAGTGCCAGACACTGTCCCCATATAACAGTGCCAGACACAGTGCCCATATAACAGTGCCAGACACAGTGCCCATATAACAGGGCCAGACACAGTGCCCATATAACAGGGCCAGATACAGTGTCCATATAACAGTGCCAGACACAGTGTCCATATAACAGCGCCAGATTTAGTGCCATAGTGCCCATATAACAGGGCAAGGCACAGTGTTCATATAACAGTGCCAGACACAGTTTCCATATAACAGTGCCAGACACAGTGTCCATATAACAGCGCCAGATATAGTGCCTATATAGTGCTATAGTGCCCATATAACAGTGCCAAACACAGTGTCTATATAATAGTGCCAGACACAGTCCCCATATAAGTGTCAGACATAGTGCCCATGTAACTATGCCAGACACAGTCCCCATATAACAGTGTCAGACATAGTGCCCATGTAACAGTGCCAGACAGTGTCCATATAACAGTGCCAGACACAGTGCCCATATAGTAGTGCCCATATAACAGTGCCAAATACAGTGCCAATATAGTGCCAGACATAATGCCCATATAACAATGCCAGACACTGTGCATGTAACAGTGGCAGACACAGTGTCCATAAAACATTGCCAGACACAGTGCCCATATAGTGCCAGACACAGTGCCCATATAGTGCCAGACATAGTGTCCATATAATAGTGCCAAACACAGTGTCCATATAACAGTGCCAGACATAGTGCCCATATAACAGTGCCAGACACAGTCCCCATATAACAGTGCCAGACACTGTCCCCATATAACAGTGCCAGACACAGTGCCCATATAACAGTGCCAGACACAGTGCCCATATAACAGGGCCAGACACAATGCCCATATAACAGGGCCAGACACAGTGTCCATATAACAGTGCCAGACACAGTTTCCGTATAACAGTGCCAGACACAGTGTCCATATAACAGCGCCAGATTTAGTGCCATAGTGCCCATATAACAGGGCAAGGCACAGTGTTCATATAACAGTGCCAGACACAGTTTCCATATAACAGTGCCAGACACAGTGTCCATATAACAGCGCCAGATATAGTGCCTATATAGTGCTATAGTGCCCATATAACAGTGCCAAACACAGTGTCTATATAATAGTGCCAGACACAGTCCCCATATAACAGTGTCAGACATAGTGCCCATGTAACAGTGCCAGACACAGTCCCCATATAACAGTGCCAGACACAGTGCCCATATAACAGTGCCAGACACAGTGCCCATATAACAGGGCCAGACACAATGCCCATATAACAGGGCCAGACACAGTGTCCATATAACAGTGCCAGACACAGTTTCCGTATAACAGTGCCAGACACAGTGTCCATATAACAGCGCCAGATTTAGTGCCATAGTGCCCATATAACAGGGCAAGGCACAGTGTTCATATAACAGTGCCAGACACAGTTTCCATATAACATTGCCAGACACAGTGTCCATATAACAGCGCCAGATATAGTGCCTATATAGTGCTATAGTGCCCATATAACAGTGCCAAACACAGTGTCTATATAATAGTGCCAGACACAGTCCCCATATAACAGTGTCAGACATAGTGCCCATGTAACAGTGCCAGACACAGTCCCCATATAACAGTGTCAGACATAGTGCCCATGTAACAGTGCCAGACACAGTCCCCATATAACAGTGTCAGACATAGTGCCCATGTAACAGTGCCAGACAGTGTCCATATAACAGTGCCAGACATAGTTTCCATATAACAGTGCCAGATACAGTGCCTATATAGTGCCATAGTGCCCATATAACAGTGCCAAACACAGTGTCCATATAACAGTACCAGACACAGTGCCCATATAACAGTGTCAGACATAGTGCCCGACACAGTGCCCATATAACAGTGTGAGACATAGTGCCCATGTAACGGTGCCAAACACAGTTTCCATATAACAATGCCAGATACAGTGCCTATATAGTGCCACAGTGCCCATTTAACAGTGCCAGACACAGTGCCCATATAACAGTGCCAGACACAGTGCCCATATAACAGTAACATGCACAGTTTCCAATTGTTCTTTTCCTCCATGTGAACCTCTGTGTCTTATCTCATTGGCCATTGTATAGTCCCAAAAAATTCTACATTAAAAAAAAAAAAAAGGGAAGTCCTCCCATATAATGTGTGATCACACCCGGTACCTTGGTTAGTGCATCTATCTGAGCTCCTCTGTCCAACAATAACCGCACCATGATAACGTTCCCCCGCCGGGAGGCAATGTGCAACGCGCTGATTCCATTCTGAGGGGATGAATAACACACACACATATGATTAAATAACATAAAGATCAATGGCTCCACCAACCAGAAGAATACCGCAAGGAAGTCCTCACCTGAGGGGTGAAATTAACATTTGCACCCCGATTCAGAAGGAGCTGAGCGACATTAAGGTTCTCATAGTGAGCAGCGATGTGCAGAGGTGTGAACCCTGTCTGTAAGGCAAACACAGGGAATATTCACACCTAGATAGTAGAGAGAAACATGTGGCTGCCGAATCTATAATACATTACAGGGAACACGTCATCTCTTCCTGATCCCGGAGTCATCCAGGTGGTCCCCAGTGTCGTATGCCCACCCCACCAGCCTTGATTGATAGATTGCTCCCTATACCTAAACATGAAGAGATCTATCAATCATGGCTGGTGGGTGGGGAGAAGCTGCTGAGGACCACCCTGATGACTTCATGTAATGATAGGTTCCCTTTAAAGGGGTATTCCACTCAAACATAACTTTTGATATGTTGCTGCCCATGGTGAGTCTAACAATTCGTTCCATACTTGGTATTATCTATTCATTCTCCTTCCCCCAGTTCTCAGCATCTGCTTTCTGCTGAAGACAGAAAAAACTGTGTGTAAATTTTTGCTCTCTGTCTCCCCCTCCTCTCCCCTCCCTTCTGAGACAGATGATGCAAACAAGTCCCTGACTGGCTTTATCTGCAACATTGTAGCTTCTTTGTAATGTTGGGAGGGTTATTCTGAGGTCAAGTTGCTGATGAACTCACAGTGAATAAACCTCCCAGTATTACAAAGTTGCAGATAGGGACTTGTTTACATCAGCTGTCTCAGAAGGGGGGGGGGGCAGAGAGAAAAGCTCACACAGAAAGCTCAGCAGAAAGCAGCAGCTCAGAACTGGGGAAAGGAGGCTGAATAGATAATAACAAGTATGGAAGGAATTGTTGGACTCACTAATGGCAGCAACATATTACAGTGTATGTTTGAGTGGAGTATCCCTTTAAGTCAGGAGAAAACCTCACCTTAAAGATGGCTTTAGAGTAAACCACATGGGTCAATTACTGTGTGTGGAGTTGTTATAGTATTGAGAATATTTTCTTGGCATACACAGCCCCTAATACTATATACCATGTGGTACTGCCATCTGGGGACCAGAAAAATTAGTCCTCTACTGCCAAAGGGCCTGAAGAATTATTAATGGGGCACTAAAATAGGATCTATTTATGTCAGGTAAGGCTAGGGTCACACTGCGTTTTTGCCACCTGTTTTTTTTCATCCGTTTTTTTTTCCTAACGGACACAAAAATGAGGTTGAATATGTTTTTGTGTCCGTTAAAAAACGGACCAGGGAGGTAGTGCATTGGTAGGGAGGGGTGTGGGCGCCAGGAGGTAGTGCGTTGGTGGGGAGGGATGTGGGCACCAGGAGGGTGTGCGTTGGTGGGGAGGGGTGTGGGCACTGGGAGGGTGCGTGTTGGTGGGGAGGGGGAGTGGGCGCCAGGAGGTAGTGTGTTGGTGGGGAGGGATGTGGGCACCAGGAGGGTGCGCGTTGGTGGGGAGGGGTGTGGGCACTGGGAGGGTGCGTGTTGGTAGGGAGGGGTATGGGCGCCGGGAGGAAGCGCGTTGGTGGGGAGGGGTGTGGGCGTTGGGAGGGTGCGTGTTGGTGGGGAGGGGTGTGGGCGCTGGCAGGGTGCGCCTTGGTAGGGAGGGGTATGGGCGCCGGGAGGGTGCCCATTGGAGGGGAGGGGTGTGGGCGCTAGGAGGGTGCGTGTTGGTAGGGAGGAGTATGGGCGCCGGGAGTTAGCGCGTTGGTACGGAGGGGTATGGGTGCTGGGAGGGTGCGCTTTGGTGGGAAGGGGTGTGGGCGTCGGAAGGGTGCGCGTTGGTGGGGAGGGGTGTGGGCAGCGGGAGGGTGCGCGTTGGTGGGGAGGGGTGTGGGCAGCGGGAGGGTGCACGTTGGTGGGGAGGGATGTGCGCACTGGGAGGGTGCGCGTTGGTAAGGAGGGGTGTGGGCGTCGGAATGGTGTGCGTTGGTGGGGAGGGGTGTGAGCGCTGGGAGAGTGCGCGTTGGTCGGGAGGTGTGTGGGCGCTGGGAGAGTGCGCGTTGGTGGGGAGGGGTATGGGCGCCGGGAGGTAGCGCATTGGTACGGAGGAGTATGGGTGCTGGGAGGGTGCGCTTTGGTGGGGAGGGGTGTGCGTTAGTGGGAAGGGGTGTGGGCAGCGGGAGGGTGCGCGTTGGTGGGGAGGAGTGTGATCGCTGGGAGAGTGCGCGTTGGTGGGTAGGGGTGTGCGTGCTGGGAGGGTGCGCGTTGGTGGGTAGGGGTGTGCGCGCTGGTGAGGAGGGGTGTGGGCTTCGGAATGGTGTGTGTTGGTGGGGAGGGGTGTGGGCATCGGGAGGGTGCGCGTTGGTGGGGAGGGGTGTAAGCGCTGGGAGGGTGCGCGTTGGTGGGTAGGGGTGTGCGCGCTGGTGAGGAGGGGTGTGGGCTTCGGAATGGTGTGCGTTGGTGGGGAGGGGTGTGGGCATCGGGAGGGTGCGCGTTGGTGGGGAGGGGTGTAAGTGCTGGGAGAGTGCGCGTTGGTGAGGAGGGGTGTGGGCTTCGGAATGGTGCGCGTTGGTGGGGAGGGTTGTGGCCATCGGGAGAGTGCGCGTTGGTGGGGAGGGGTGTAAGCGCTGGGAGAGTGCGCGTTGGTGGGGAGGGGTGTGGGCGTCGGCATGGTGTGTGTTGGTGGGGAGGGGTGTGGGCATCGGGAGGGTGCGCGTTGGGGAGGGGTGTGAGCGCTGGGAGAGTGCGCATTGGTGGGGAGGGGTGTGGGCGCTGGGAGGGTGCTCGTTGGTGGGGAGGGGTGTGGGCGTCGGAATGGTGTGCGTTGGTTGGGAGGGGTGTGAGCGCTGGGAGAGTGCGCCTTGGTCGGGAGGTGTGTGGGCGCTGGGAGAGTGCGCGTTGGTGGGGAGGGGTGTGGGCGCCGGGAGGAACAAAACAAAATAGATGCACACAAATGCATCTGTTTTGCCATCTGTTTTTTGCAAAAACGGATGAAAAAATCGGATTGCAAAAATGCAGTGTGATCCCAGCCTATGTAACTGTACAAGCTCAAATTTGTCTTCTACAGGAACCCCCATGTATAAATCCCAATAAGTCATGATCTTTATAATAGAAAAGGCCCAAAAAGTCATCAATAGGCTCCAAGGTAGAGGACAGGAGCCCAATTGCGCTCTAACCATTGGGTTGAATGGGGCACCAATACTAAAAATGGCCGTCCTGGTGTAATCTGACCTTGGAGAGGACATCTGCATTGGGGTCGTTCTGTAGGAGAACAGCGGCGGTCCGGGTGTCATCGTTTCATGCCGCAATGTGCAGGGCAGGGAGACGGACCTTTCCTTTCATTCCATAGCTGATGAGGTGGGCCACCACGTTCTCATGTCCCTGCTGCAGAGCTACAGCCAAGGGGGTCGGGAGGTGTGTGGGCGCTGGGAGAGTGCTCGTTGGTGGGGAGGGGTATGGGCGCCGGGAGGTAGCGCATTGGTACGGAGGGGTATGGGTGCTGGGAGGGTGCGCTTTGGTGGGGACGGGTATGGGCGTTGGAAGGGTGCGCGTTGGTGGGGAGGGGTGTGGGCAGCGGGAGTGTGCGTGTTGGCGGGGAGGAGTGTGATCGCTGGGAGGGTGCGCTTTGGTGGGTAGGGGTGTGCGCGCTGGGAGGGTGCGCGTTGGTGGGTAGGGGTGTGCACGCTGGGAGGGTGCGCGTTGGTGAGGAAGGGTGTGGGCTTCGGAATGGTGTGCGTTGGTGGCGAGGGGTGTGGGCATCGGGAGGGTGCGCGTTGGTGGGGAGGGGTGTAAGCGCTGGGAGAGTGCGCGTTGGTGGGGAGGGGTGTGGGTATCGGGCGGGTGCGCGTTGGTGGGGAGGGGTGTAAGCGATGGGAGAGCGCGCGTTGGTGGGGAGGGGTGTGGGCATCGGGAGAGTGCGCGTTGGTGGGGAGGGGTGTAAGCGCTGGGAGAGTGCGCTTTGGTGGGGAGGGGTATGGGCGTCGGAATGGTGTGTGTTGGTGGGGAGGGTGTGGGCATCGGGAGGGTGCGCGTTGGTGGGGAGGGGTGTAAGCGCTGGGAGGGTGCGCGTTGGTGAGGAGGGGTGTGGGCTTCGGAATGGTGTGCGTTGGTGGCGAGGGGTGTGGGCATCGGGAGGGTGCGCGTTGGTGGGGAGGGGTGTAAGCGCTGGGAGAGTGCGCGTTGGTGGGGAGGGGTGTGGGTATCGGGCGGGTGCGCGTTGGTGGGGAGGGGTGTAAGCGATGGGAGAGCGCGCGTTGGTGGGGAGGTGTGTGGGCGCTGGGAGAGTGCGCGTTGGTGGGGAGGGGTGTGGGCGCCGTTTTGCCATCTGTTGGGCGCCGTTTTGCCATCTGTTTTTTGCAAAGACGGATGAAAAAAACGGATTGCAAAAATGCAGTGTGAACCCAGCCTATGTAACTGTACAAGCTCAAATTTGTCTTCTACAGGAACCCCCATGTATAAATCCCAATAAGTCATGATCTTTATAATAGAAAAGGCCCAAAAAGTCATCAATAGGCTCCAAGGTAGAGGACAGGAGCCCAATTGCGCTCTAACCATTGGGTTGTATGGGGCACCGATACGAAAAATGGCCGTTTTGGTGTAATCTGACCTTGGAGAGGACATCTGCATTGGGGTCGTTCTGTAGGAGAACAGCAGCGGTCCGGGTGTCATCGTTTCGTGCCGCAATGTGCAGGGCAGGGAGCCGGACCTTTCCTTTCATTCCATAGCTGATGAGGTGGGCCACCACGTTCTCATGTCCCTGCTGCAGAGCTACGGCCAAGGGGGTGAATCCATCCTGTGTGGGAGAAGAAGGCGGCAACGTACACAGTAAGGAACTAAGATAGATGGAGAAATGGCGGTGACCTACAAGGAAACATCTATCAAAAGGCGACAAGCAGTAATAGTATCACTGAGTCCTACAGCAAAAAGGCCGCACACTGGGGCGCTGTTTAATAGGTCAGTGACCCGTCTTTATGGAGAGCGCCTGAAACCTTGCATCATACTGCACTCTGTCTCTATGAATATAGGTCAGCAATCCTTTATACACACGCCAGCTGTGAGAGGAAGTTTGGTTATTTTAATAAAAAAAGACAAAAGAGGCCACTGGCAAGAAATTGGATCATGTCCAGAGGCTAGAATACTATGATATGCTGGAAAACTGTGAGATGCTGAAAAACCGTGCACCTCCTGCTGATGGTTACAGTGTATGACATGGTACTATATGCAGATGGTAAAGGGACAGGACCCAAACTGTCCAGGCATCATGGGAAATGTAGTCTTGTAGTTGTTTTAGTTTGCTTTAAAGAATCACTATAAGCCGGCTTACTAGGACCAATACAGGTCAGGCCAATAACAATTTTACTAGCAATCCCTTTGGAAATGTCTTTCCCTGCTTTCTAGGGATATATACAGGACTTTCACCAAAAAAGAGCAACCCCCTCCCAGTGTCTAGCCCTAGTTGCAAACTCTACGTGTTTCATCCAGTTTAATCGTGCAGATTCATCAGGGGAAATAAAAGATACAACATCCTTATGACATGATATGCATATATATATATATATATATATATATATGGCAAAGTGTCATAGGCAGATATTGGGGGTGCTATAGTAAATCTACAATGCAATGATGCTATAAGGCTGGGTTCACACTACGTTTTTGCATCAGTTTTTTGCAAAAAAAAACTGATGAAAAACGGGTTGAAAAAACGGATGCATGTGTGTACATCCGTTTTGATCCGTTTTTCCATTGACTTCCATTATAAAAAAAAACGGATCAAAACGGATCCATTTTTTTTTTTACGGACACAAAAACGTGGTCGACCTCATTTTTGTGTCCGTCAAAAAAAAACAACGGATCTGTTATAATGGAAGTCAATGGAAAAACGGATGCACACAGTTGCAAAAAACGGATTGCAAAAACGTAGTGGGAACCCAGCCTAAAACCACTAAGTCAGCTGTGGTATGAAGAAGTTGGATATACAGTGGGGAAAACAAGTATCTGCTGATTATGCACATTTTCCCACCTACAAAGAATGGAGAGGGGTGTCCTTTTAATCGTAGATACACTTCACCTGTGAGATACAAAATCTATAAAAAAAAAATTCCAGAAAATCACATTGTATGATTTATAAATAATTATTTAGCATTTTATGACATGAAATACATATTTGATACAATAGACAAACAGAAGTTAAAATTTGGTCCAGAAACCTGTGTTTGCAGTTACAGAGGTCGGACGTCTCCTGGAGTTCTTGACCAAGTTTTCCGATATTGGCACATTGCTGTGTTCTTGGGGTTGTTCTCATCCTTCTTCTTCCTTCAAACACGGCGAGTGGAGTTGATACCAAAAAGTTCTATTCTGGTGTCATCTGACCACATGACCTTCTCCCATGTCTCCTCTCTATCATCCAGATGATCATTGGCGAACTTTAAATGAACCTGGACATGTGCTGGTGTAAGCAGGAGGATTTTAATCCATGATGGGGTAGTATGTTACTAATGATAATGTTTGAGATTGTGGTCCCAGCACTCTTCAGGTCATTGACTAGGTCATTCCATGTGGATCTGGGCCAATTCCTGATTTTTCTCATAATCACCCTTATCCCACGAGGTGAGATCTTGCATGGAGCCCCAGCCTGAGGAAGATTGACAGTCATCTTGTGTTTCTTCCATTTTCTAGTAATTGCACCAACAGTTGTTGCCTTCTCACCAAGCTGCCTGCCTATTGTCCTGTAGCCCATCCCAGCCTTGTGCAGGTCTACAATCTTGTCTGTGGTTCCCTTATGCTGCGTTTACACACACAGATTTATTTGACAGATTTTGGATGCCAAAGCCAGGAATGGATTTGAAAACAGGAGAAATCTCAGTCTTACCTTTATGACCTGATCCCTGTTTATAGTCTGCTCCTGGTTTTGGCTTCCAAAATCTGTCAGATAAATCTGTCTGTGTAAACGCACCATTAGTCAGCTCTTTCACCATGGTGGAGAAGTTGGAACAGGTGCAATTAATACAGATAACGAGTGCAGAGTAGGAGCTTCTTATAGAAAAACTCACAGATCTGTGACAATCAGGATAACTGCTGGTTGGTAGGTGATCAAATACTTATTTCATACAGCAAAAGGCAAATCAATTATTTATAAATCATACAATGTGATTTCCTGGAATCATTTCTATAGATTCTGTCTCCGACAGGTTAGTGACCTATGATAAAATGACACACCTCTTCTTTCTTTATAAGTGGGAAAACGTGAAACATCGTCAACGTATCAAATCCTTATATTGCCCACTGTCTCTGGTTACCTGCAATCTTGTCTGGATTTGTAAGTTTTTTGGGGTAACCATCATTTCGCACACATTACTGACCTCAGTAGCAAGGTTCTGGTTGGCTCCATTCTCCAGAAGGAACTTCACCACAGGAAGATGGTTCTCCTGAGCTGCCATATACAGGGGCGTGAAGCCTTTCTGTGAGTCATATAAAGCAGAAGCAATGGTCACTATCTCTGCTGTGCTGCTGGCGGGATATCATTTCATGCTATTCTTACGTTGAGGTTACCTGTGACTGGCTGTTGACGTTGGCCCCATAGTTCACAAGCTCTCGCACCACGTCTTCTTGTCCAGCCAACGCAGCAATGTGTAGGGCCGTGTTACCTTTCTACACCACCGATGGCGGTTAAGGAGAAAAGACTTTAGATGGTTGTATATAGATGACATAGAGCTACTAAAGAGAGCGGGACCAGTGTCGGACTGAGGTATCTGGGGCCCTCCAGAGGAGATGATCCTGGGGCCCACCAATGAAGAACCAGCGAGAAACAACAGTGTTTGTGCAGGTTCTAAAGCTGGGGGCCCACCGGAGGATTCTCCAATCCTCTGCTGGGCCAGTCCGGCACTGAGCGGGACAATGACATGATCTAACATACTACCACATTTAGGCCTCACCTTGGTGGTGGTCTCCAGGACTATCTCCTTGTGTAGCAGCTCGCTCACCATTTTGAGGTGTCCCTCCTTGCTGGATAGATGCAGAGCATTCAGCCCATTCTGCAGGAAAGAGGGGGTTACTTTTGCACCGAAAAAGAGGAGACTATAGAGTTGGCAGAATAGAATACAGGATACAATGGTATCCAGCATGATCCACTATCATTTATGGTTTGTTCTTTTCAACACAGATCCCTCAGACATGGAAACCTTGACACAAATGTGAACAGAGCCTGACGGACAGTTTCTTTATATACCTCTACCAATGACCATTTTCTATACATAGGGGTCAGATTTAGTAGTTATTCACTGTTATGCCATTGCATGTTGCTTTGTAGCCATATGGCGCAGACTTGGTTGTGTCTTTTGCAGCTTACCTTTACTTTTCTCACCAATCCACCTTTGGGGAGCTAACCAACTACATCCACTATTAACCACAAAAGTCAGAAACAAGGTTTGTATTATAAATAGTATCATTTATAAATTGGAAATCATTTTTATGTTACAGGATTATTGCAGGAAACCAGATGTTACTCACCTCACCCGGTTCCAGCACCGCACATCAGTGGAGCAGCAAAAGAACAACTTTTCTTCCCCTAGTTCAGATAATATTTTGTTATGGACTGCAGCCTCCTGCTTCGCTACAAGCGGTGACAGGTTGCCAAAGCCTCAGCACCTATGGGTGACTAATGGCCTATTTAAAGGGAAATCAGCTTCCCATGCTTTGATTGTAGCTGAGCTAAAAGGGGAATATCAGCAGGTTAGACTGATCTAACCTGCTGACAGCCCCTTATAGCGTCCAGGACGCTGAGGAGGAAGGTATGTGTCTTATCTTCCTCCTCGGCACTGGTCCCACACTGTGGGTCGGAGTAATCTTCACTACGCTGCACTGTTAGTAGCACTGGCATGTTATCTGACCCGCCCCCTCCATTGATTATCAATAGAAGT
Source organism: Dendropsophus ebraccatus (assembly GCF_027789765.1). Taxonomy (NCBI): domain Eukaryota; kingdom Metazoa; phylum Chordata; class Amphibia; order Anura; family Hylidae; genus Dendropsophus; species Dendropsophus ebraccatus. Next base: position 202,912,447 of record NC_091454.1, read on the forward strand.
AGTGGGCAGATGACGCGGCAGTGCTCCTAACAGTGCACCGGAGTGAAGATTACTCCGACTTAGATTTGTCTAACCTGCTGACTATCTTTTTGCTATATCTATCTCCTATCTATCTATCTATCTATCTATCTATCTATCTATTATCTATCTATCTATCTATCTATCTCCTATCTATCTATCTATCTATCTATCTATCTCCTATCTATCTATCTATCTATCTATCTATCTCCTATCTATCTATCTATCTATCTATCTATCTATCTATCTATCTCCTATCTATCTATCTATCTATCTATCTATCTATCTATCTATCTCCTATCTATCTATCTCCTATCTATCTATCTTATATCTATCTCCTATCTATCTATCTATCTATCTATCTATCTATCTATCTATCTATCTATCTATCTATCTCCTATCTATCTATTATCTATCTCCTATCTATCTATCTATCTATCTATTTATCTATCTCATATCTATCTATCTATCTATCTATCTATCTCCTATCTATCTATCTATCTATCTATCTATCTATCTATCTATATATTATCTATCTCCTATCTATCTATCTATCTATCTATCTATCTATCTATCTATCTATCTCATATCTATCTATCTATCTATCTATCTATCTATCTATCTATCTCATATCTATCTATCTATCTCATATCTATCTATCTATCTCATATCTATCTATCTATCTATCTATCTATCTATCTATCTATCTATCTATCTCCTATCTATCTATCTATCTCATATCTATCTATCTATCTATCTATCTATCTATCTATCTCATATCTATCTATCTATCTATCTATCTATCTCATATCTATCTATCTATCTCATATCTATCTATCTATCTCCTTTCTATCTATCTCCTATCTATCTATCTATCTATCTATCTATCTATCTATCTATCTCCTATCTATCTATCTATCTATCTATCTATCTATCTATCTATCTATCTCCTGTCTATCTATCTCCTATCTATCTATCTCCTGTCTATCTATCTCCTATCTATCTATCTCCTATCTATCTATCTATCTATCTATCTATCTATCTATCTATCTATCTATCTCCTATCTATCTATCTATGTATCTATCTATCTCCTATCTGTCTATCTATCTATCTATCTATCTATCTATCTATCTATCTATCTCCTATGTATCTATGTATCTATCTATCTGTTTTATACACAGTAGTATTCATGTGGGCAGTGATTGTGTGTGTTTTTGGTGCTTCCCCTGTGTGCAGTGATTGTGTATATATACCCACACTGGTGTGATATAAGCCATTTTTTGAGACACAATATTGCGATTTTATATAATAGAGCACAATTTTTAAGAAATTCCAGACCAAAAAACAAAAAACAAAAAAAAAACAAAACAATTAAAATAAATGTAGTTTAGAAGGTCATAAACCATGATCATTCCTGTGATCTGACAGATTGTTGGGCAGGTATACAGACAAGCCAAACATCTGCCGGAGCTGTCAGTGATGGCTCTCAGAGACTGTGTAGGTAGATGGAATTAAGAAATTCATTGTCTGTTCCTTACCACCTCTTCACATTAATTCATTTTGGATGGAATGAAGTGGAATTAGCATTTCAATTGGAGATATGATTATGTTCATTACCGGCCTGGGAGCAGCTGACTGTGGCTGTATATACCATACAACATCTTTGTGGTAATACCAGGTGGTGACGCTGTTCTAAAGAATCCTGAGGTTAGTTATGGGGTGTGGGATTTGTGAGTAGCCACGTGAATGAAAGCTGATTACATATAGGAAGAATGTTTTTCTCCTTAAAGGGGTCCATTATTACATGTCTCCACTGTGTAGATAGGACTGCTATATACTGGTTATGCATTTCTTATGATTCACTCTCAGAACGTCCACCTAATGTGCTCAGTAGCAGTGGTCACACATGCTCAGTAGCTCCCTCAGATCCTCTGGTACATGGACTAGGGATTGAATCTGCCTCCTGTGTAGGCTAGCTGATAAGAATCAGTGCACTAGCATTAAAGGGGTTATCCATTAAAAATCTTTTTTTTTTTCAATCAACTTAAAAGTTAAACGCCACACTACCCCTTTAAGAAAGTTATATAGATTTGTAATTTACCTCTATTTGAAAATCTCAAGTCTTCCTGTACTTATCAGTTGTTGTATGCCCTGCAGGAAATGTTTTCTTTTCAGTCATACACAGTGCCCTCTGCTGCCACCTCTGTCCATGTCCGGAACTGTCCAGAACAGGAGAGGTTTTCTATGGGGTTTTGCTACTGACATGGACAGTTCCTGACATAGACAGAGGTGGCAGCAGAGAGCACTGTGTCAGAGTGGAAAGAATACACCACCTCCTGCAGAACTTACAGCAACTAATAAGTACCGGAATCCTTGAGATTTTGAAATAGAAGTAAATTACAAAATCTATAAAACTTTCTAAAACCAGTTGATTTAAAAGAAAAAGATTTTCGCTGGATAATCCCTTTAATCACTTAGGTGGATGTTAAAAAGAGTATTCAAATAACACCAAGCGGCACCATAACAAGTATTTAATAGTAATAGGCACAGGACTTTTTAAAAATTATTTTTACTAAACAAAAAAAGTTATGATTTGTTAAATTGAGTAATATTATTTTAATGGGACAACTGATTTAAAGGAGAACTCAGGTGAATAGTTTTTTCTTTCAAATCAACTGTTGTCAAACGTTAATACAAATTCGTAATTAAGTTCTATTTAAAAATCTCCAGTTTTCCAGTACTTATCAGCTGATGTATGTCCTGCACAAAGATGTATATTTTTCCAGTCTGACACAGCGCCACCTCTGTCTGTTACAGAAACTGTTCGGAGCAGGAGAGGTTTTCTATTGGGGATTTACTACTGCTCTGGACAGTTCCTATTTTGGACAGAGGTGGCAGCAGAGAGCACTGTGCTAGACTGTAAAGAATACACCACTTCCTGCAGAACATACAGCAGCTGATAAGTACTGGAAAACTCGAGATTTTTAATAGAAGTAATTCACAAATCTATATAGCTTTCTGACACCAGTTGATGTGACATCTTTTTGCTGGGTTCCTCTTTAAAGTGTTACTGACATTTTTTGTGTTTGTTTTTTTTTTGCAGAAATCAGTCCAGGCGATTTTAGGAAACCTTGTAATTGGGTTTATTAGGCAAATATGCCATTATCTGCATTCAAAAAGACTTTCCCCAGGTCTCTCCCCCCCCCCCCTCCTCTCTCCTCCACTGCTCATTATCAGGAAATATCGACTCTTTTATATCAGTCGTGCCCTGTGTAATCTATGAAGAGGGAAGGAGGGAGGGGGAGGAGGGAGATTAGTCACCAGCAGAGAACAAAGGATTAGACAGCAGGAGCTGTGTGAAAGCCGGTAGTCAGAGGTCAGAAATGTCAGTGCTGACTTTAGAGGAGATAGCCCAGTGATGAAGCTGTAAATTAACTCTTTGTTGTTTTGTTTTGGTGCCTCATCTTCCGCCACCCCTCCCCTCTCCATAGAAAACCATGAAGACAGGGGGGGAGAGCGTCAAACTGCTTTTTCATGATAAAAATGCATTTTTCGGCTAATAAACCCAATTGCAATGTTTCTTAAAATCACCTGTACTATTGATTTCTGCAAAAAAAAAAAAAGTAAACGACAGTAACACTTTAAGGTCAGTTAGAAACTAGCTTACAGTTGGAAGAAAAGCTCTCAACCAGCCCAATAAGCCATCCATACATCTTTAGCATACATACAAAATACAAGAAAAAAACATTTGCCCTCTGAACACCCTCTAACATTAGTGGGCCTTATGCATAATGCAATGATACACTCTCTAAGGTAGAACCACTAACTCTCTTAAGTGGGAGACTTCCCAAAGGGGGGGGGGGGGGGAGTGAAAGTGTTTACCTGTACATCGGTGCAACAGAATTGTGAACACAATAGAGAACTGTGATAGAGAAGTCACAAAAATCAGGATAGGATAGAAAGGTAAGTATTGTGGATTAGAGACTCAGGAGACCATATCTGGGCTGGTAGAGAAGACATATCCGACTTCACGGTGTTGATTGATAAAGAAGGTCAGAAGGCACGGTGAGGTCGGGCAGAATACACGGCCTGTGGGACAGGTCTGACCACATATCTCCCCCTCAGGATCACAGGACATATGAGGCTGGACCTTTCCCACACGCCCGATATTCTCCAGAAGACCTAAAGGTGCCGGCTGAACCATAGTGGTGGTGTCACTGCAGTGGGAACTAATGGAGGAATACCAGGTTTATTTCAATCTCGGACAAATAATACTAGATAGAAAGTCTTTTAGACGGCACTTCTGTGTCTATGGGTGGTGCTCGCAGTAAGAAACAAATCCCATCAATATTGTAAAAGTTCAATCTCGGCACTCACCATAAATGCTTCATAATTTTTATTCTAGAAAAAAATCCATCACAAAATACAACAGGACGTTTCGGGACAGCTGAGAAAGGCTTGACGCCGAAACGTTCCTGTTGTATTTTGTGATGGATTTTTTTTTTCTTCTACAATAAAAATTATGAAGCATTTATGGTGAGTGCCGAGATTGAACTTTTACAAAATAATACTAGATGGCCTAGATCAGTGGTGACTAAACAGATCACCCCGATCTACCAGATGACCCCTATAGAAGGTCCAGTAGACCTTGAAATTAGGCTACCAGGGTTTCATCTTGCTGGCTTCGACCTGGGAGCAAACTACCTATAGGTTCAGGTTCATATCACGTACCTGTCCCTGATCTCAGTAACATCACAAGAGAGCCTATACTAGAAAACTTTTGCCACTTATGGTCTTGATCTTTGGGGTGTATACAACCTATAGTCTATGGTGGTATGTTCACACTACGTAAGTTCCATAGGAATCACGGTTGTTGTTACAACGGCCGTGATTCCTACAGAACTTACGTAGTGCTGCAGGCTGAGGCAATCCCAGCCGGAGTATATACACATAGTATAGGCTCCGGCCGGGATCTCTAGTGGCGCCGCAAGAAACTGACATGTCAGTTTTCTGTGGCCGCTATTCAGTGAATAGCAGCCGCAGAAAACCCTTTCATTGCACACTGTGAAGTGAGCGGCTCCAGCCGTACGCTCCATAGAGTGCAGTGGAAAGTTCTGATGCTGGCGCACACGGATGAGAACTTAGCGGCGCTAAAGATCATGCAGTACTGGCTGAGATGATCTTTTCAGAGACCAGCCGTTCCATGATCCGGCCGGGTCACGGAACGGCTGGTCTCATACTACGTCTCTCTGTGTCCCTTATAGAACTAATATCAGACTCCCCTCCTCCATGCTGTGCTGTCCTACTCTGTGGCGAAACTGTCTATAAGATGGCCGACATGGAGGAGCATGTGACCATGCCCCGCCCACCAGTGTCCACCACTGAGCCTGTATATGCCCATGGAGGACACTGGTGGCTAAACATGGTCACATGCTCCTCCATGTCAGCCATCTTATGGACAGAATGACCACAGAGCAGGACAGTACACCCTGCTGGAGGGAAGTCTGAGTTTAGCTGCTGTCAGTATATACAGTGAGTACACTCACTAATACTATACACTGAGAAATTTTACTATAAAGTAACCAACCCCTTAAAATCATACAGGTCTGTGCGCGTGAGTTGGAAACATAACTCTGAGCTATGGTCATAGAGTAGTTTTATCAAATCTACGCGTAAACCAGGAGATACAATAAATATTACATGGGTTAGTCAGAAAGCTGCGGATGAGTTTGGACTGAATGTACGTGGCTGTATTACAAAGCTAGCCAAGAAAAAGAGCAATGCTTTATTCCCAGTACTTAGCAATTCCGCACCAGACACTGTAAACCTTCTGGAGACCATCTAGGAAAATAAAATCTGTCAGGGGATATAGGGATAGGCTTTGTGAATACATTACAGTACAGCACAGTATATATAATTGTTAGGGTACACTGTACCTGATTGCATGTATTTATATCCACTCCATTCCTCAGATGTTCCAGCGCTTTATCCAGGTTTCCAGCCCTGGCCGCTCGCAGGAAGCTGGTCGCTGCATCAGCCTAGAAGGGTCAAGAGATTATATTAATATATTTAAATATTTATTTACTTTAGGGATGGGGAACCTGAGGCCCTCCAGCTGTTGCAAAACTACAATTCCCATCATGCCTGGACAGCCGAAGGCTGTCCAGGCATGATGGGAGTTGTAGTTTTGCAACAGCTGGAGGACCGAAGGTTCCCCATCCCCGATTCACTTTCTTATTTTGCTTATATAGCACAACCCTATTCCACAGCGCAGTACACAGATGGTGATCTCTCACAGTCTAACTAAGGACAACAAGGTTACAATATGAACTACCTTCATGTCCACTAAGTGAAATGATGGCAAAGTTTAAAATTCCATAAAATGGGGTACAATTGTTTTCTGATCAAAGTTTAACAGATTTGTAAATTACTTCTTCCAGTACTTATCAGCTGCTGTATGCTCTACATGAAGTGGTGTATTCTTTCCAGTCTGACACAGTGCTCTCTGCTGCCACCTCTGTCCATGTCACGAACTGTCCAGAGCAGGAGAGGTTTTCTATGGGGATTTCCTACTGCTCTGGACAGCTCCTGACACGGAAAGAGGTTGTAGCAGAGAAAGAATAGACCACTTCCTGCAGGACATACAGCAGCTGATAAGTACTAGAAGACTTGACTTTTTAAAATAGAAGTATTTAGCAAATCTGTATAACTTTCATTGAATTCTTTGGAGTACCCCTTTATTGCTAAGTCAACTTTCATACCATATGTTATAATGGCTTCAGTGAATCTAAAATCCATTGACTTGTGCATATGCAGGGTCTAAGAGCCACTGTATCAGCCGTCATCTAATGTCAGGAGGTTATATAACTCTGTTTGGGTGCTGTAAGCTGCTACTCAAATGTTCCTTCTTTATTGCACTAAAATATTAATTCTCTCTTGAATTTGCTGTGCAGGGGGGTCATATTTCAGAGCATCTTCTGTATCAGGGGAAGACATTGGTCACACAATTCCTCTCAACCATTGACAGAGTGCCTAGTCCTACCCTTTCTTCAGACGCTGTAAGAGACCGGCCATTTCATGACCCGGCCGGGTCACGGAACGGCCGGTCTCAGAAAAGATCATCCCGGATCATCATTAGCGCTGCTGAGTTCTGATGCAGGCGCACCCATGCGCGGCTGCATTATAACTCCCTACTGAACACAATGGAGCATGCAGCCGAAGCCGCACGCTCCATTGTGTGAACTGACAGGGTTTTCTGTGGCCGCTATTACTTGAATAGCGGACGCAGAAAACTGACATGTCAGTTTCTCGCGTCGCCGCTAGAAACTGGCTCAAAGTGAAACTGGCTCAGTTGCCCCTAGCAACCAATCAAATTCCACCTTGCATTTTCCAAAGAGTCTGAGGAATGAAAGGTGGAATCTGATTGGTTGCTAGGGGCAACTGAGCCAGTTTCACTTTACACCATGTTTGATAAATCTCCCACTATGTGTATATACTCCGGCCGGGATTCCCTTAGCCTTCAGTACAACGTAAGTTCCGTACTAATCACGGCTGTTACAACAACGTTGTTGTGTGAACATGGCCTAACAGTGGAGGACCTAAGTAAGTAGGAGTCTGGCTCAGCAGAGTGTGCACATCCCCAGCTCATGCTGGTGAGAAGTTTCCAGGCTGAACAGTGAAGCTAATACATGATCTGTCCATCCAGTGACCCATCCCTGTCCCGGTGTGCTACTTGTGTCCCTGTCACCAGTCCTGGTCCATCTGCGGAGATCCACAACACCATGAAGGAATATGGCAGTTGTAGATCAGTTCCAGTCCACGCCAGCGAGGCATCTGCATCTACTCCTACTCCTGCTGTGTCCACAGTAAGCCAAACCATGAAGGGCCCATCCTAGGTAGAGTTTAGTCTAACTGCACTCTGCCACTTTAACTCATCTGTATCCTGTGCCAACAGTGAATTAAAGGACAAAATTTTTTTTTTTTATATGTTATTACATAAGCAAAACAAATTCCTAATGTACACTATTTATGGGGACTGTACATATAGTGCTATTCCCCTCAATTTATTAGATCAGACAGGCTTCAATTTCTCTAAAAAAGAAACAAAAAAAAGTGATGTCACGACTTACTAGTTCATTTCAAACTCATACATCAGTAATGCGAGGTCATCTACCCCTTGCTTAGACAATGAAGATGAAGATGTAATATACACAAAGTATGGGTGCCAGGTACATGTGGGCAGAAGCAGGATAGTACTGGGAACACGATAGAAACAAGGTTCAAATTTTTCGACTCTGTTTGCACTATACTTTAAGGAGAAGTCTGGAAATATTTTTTTATTAAAGTGTTATATTGCCCCCCAAAAGTTATACAAATGACTAATATACACTTATTACGGGAAACGCACATAAAGGGCTTTTTCGCTGCACTTACTACTACTGCATCAAGGCTTCACTTCCTGGATAACATGGTGATGTCACTAGCTGGATAACATGGTGATGTCACTTCCTGGATAACATGATGATGTCACTTCCTGGATAACATGGTGATGTTACTTCCTGGATAAAATGATGATGTCACGCCCCGACTCCCAGAGCTGTGCGGGCTGTGGCTGCTGGAGAGGATGATGGCAGGGGGACACTGAGGGACACAGGGCACTGGAGGGACACTGAGCATCCCTCTGCCATCATCCACTCCAGCAGCCACAGCCGCACAGCTCTGGGAGTCGGGTCGTGACATCACCATTTTATCCAGGAAGTGACATCACCATGTTATCTAGGAAATAAAGCCTTGATGCAGTAGTAAGTGCAGGGAAAAAACACTTTATAAGCATTTTCCGTAATAAGTGTATATTGGGGATTTGTATAACTTTTGGGGGGCAATGCAATACTTTAATAAAAAGTTTCTCTGGACTTCTCCTTTAAAGGAGTATTACGGAATGAATGAAGAACACTGCATGTGCATGGCCAGCGCTCCATTAATTCTATATGGGGCTGCACAGAGCAGTGACCCATTAGTGATTCATTATCAGGACATTATTATTCATGTTCTTAGGATCAGTGGGGGTCACAGCGGTTGGATCCCCACCAATCAGGCTGTTATTGTCTATCCTATTTATTGTGCATATTAAACCGCAATAGAAATGCCCCTTTAAATCTTTCATTTGAAGTATGTGTTCTGAAGAAGTAAGGCTCCTATCTGTTTATTTGGATAATCATCCATTTTTCACCCAAAGGCTTTCATGTTAAAAGAAACATACTCTATAATATACAGCATATGATTTTATAGGGTGCCTCAGCATGGAAAAATTTAAAAAAAAAGTTCTACCAAAGTATACGAGACCCACAGAGGCCAAAAGAACACCAATGAGGATCACTTTGATGTATGCAGTGTATCTGCCAAGCAGAAACCACAAAGGAGTGTGAACAGAGACTAAAATTCATGGACTGACAATAATAATAATAAGCATATTAAATCATGTGAAAAAAGTATATATTTCTGAAAAAAAACCTGTAAAAATCCTGTCTCATTGAACGTAGCTGTAAAGCGATTAAAAGACATGTGAGCGTTCATTTTCTTATCTTGCACTAGGTGGCGCTATAGAAAAAAAGATTCATTTGCCAGATACAATCTGTTCTTATATTTGCACGTCTAGTGTTTACAGCCTTTAAGTGTCCTTCTTGGTTTCTTGGATATTTTCCTACAGAAAGTATCTGGCACCATACCAGCAGATGGCATAATGTTTCTACAAACCTATCCCCAACCACAAGCACCACCACAGCACCTCAATCCGAGGCCGATAGTATTTCCTCGGCCCCTGTGTCTGGGAAGAAGCCCAAGTAACATAACACAGAATTGTAACATTATTCACTCCCGCTATAAAGATGAATGATTACGTATCACATAGGGTTAGCATGTGTCCTGTATACATGCGTTACTGTATGCCCCTGGATTACCTTATGTATTACTATGTTTCCAGAAGTTTAAGGGAATATTTTAGCTTGTGTCCCTTTACAAAGGACAAAGTACTGTATAACAGTAAGCAGCAAAACCAAAAATTACTGTTTACCCCAGAAAGAATCCAACTCTAAAATCTTGGCCACTAGGCATCTCACTTCCCTGCAGTCTGCTAGGAAGGCTCAGGGTGGTATTACACGGGCCGATGGGGGCCCAATAATAAATGTAAACGAGCGCTGATCTGCTAGATCGGTGCTCGTTTACTGGGCTTATTACACGGCCCGATAATCGTTTAACAAGGGCTGCAGGGACATCGTTACCGATGTCCTTGAAGCCCTTGCTTAACTTTATACATTACCTGTCCAGGCTGCAGGGATCCTGTTGTTTTGTGCTTCTCCCCGGGTCCACACGCTTCAGCTTCAGAGCGGCCTGTCTCAGCTGACAGGCTGCTTAGCCAATCACTGGCAGCGGCGGTCCCGGACAGTGATTGGCTGAGCGGCCTTTCAGCTGAGACAAGCTGCTCTGAAGCTGGAGAACGTGGGACCCGGAGAGAAGACCGCAAGAGGAGCCCTACAGCCTGGATAGGTAATATATTCTTCTTTGCATATCGTCGGCGCCGGCCGCACACCGCTATTACACATAGCGATGCGGGGTCGTCGCCCAACAATTATAGGTCAGCACCTATATCAACGATCAGCCGATGACGGCTGATCGTTGTCTTTATTAAACCGAACGATAATCGGCCGGATAGGGCCGATTCCGGCGATTATCGTTCCGTGTAATAGTACCCTCAGTCTAGTAACAGAAGGGGAGGGATAGAACACAGGAAGGGGGCCAGGACTTAGCTACTGCAATATACAGGAGAGGGGACAAGCAAGCTTGGACTGTGTATTGCAATCTTTGAGACTGTCTGCCTTCTCCAGAAGATCCACACTGTGCTTGAAAGGTAAATCAAGGCTTTCATCTCATCTCAGCACTGTGCTGTTCTCTTTAACATCTGCTCAAAAAGCACCTTGCAAAGCCAGTGCATAAGTAACCCTTTCTCCCTTTATAGTACTATAGACCAGAGGTAGGCAACCTTGGCTCTGTAGCTGTTGTAAAACTACAACTCCCATCATGCCTGGACAGCCAAAGCTTTAGCTTAGCTTTGCTATAAATCATCCCCCGACACACTGCCCACCTGTTCAGTCCAGTACATGTATATAGGAAACAATAGACTGGAGATAATTAAACTGTTTTCAAATAAACTGGTGTCAGATGGTTTGTAATTTATGTCTACTAAAAAATCTTCAGTATTCCAGTACTTATCAGCTGCTGTATGTCCTGCAGGAAGTGGTGTATTCTTTCCAGTGTGACACAGTGCTCTCTGCTACCACCTCTGTCCATGTCAGGAACTGTCCAGAGCAGCAGCAACTCCCCATAGAAAACCCCTGCTGCTCTGGACAGTTCCTGACATGGACAGAGTTGCACTGTGTCAGACAGGAGAGAATACACCACTTCCTGCAGGGCATACAGCAGCTGATAAGTACTGGAAGACTTAAGATTTTTTTAAAGGAAGCCATTTATAAACTATATCACTTTCTGGTTGATTTAATTTTTTTTTCTCTGAAGTACCCCTTTAAATGAAAGCTTTGGCTGTCCAGGCATAATGTGAATTGTAGTTTTGCAGCAGCTGGTGGGCCGAAGGTTCCACATACCTACTTAAATCTATTACGTGGGCCTTAATCTCTCGTCTTTATTGACAGCCTTGCAGCGATTGCATCTTCCACTACCTCAACCTGTACAAGACTAAATTGTTTCCTCCTCAATCTACTCTCCAATCTGACCTAAGGTGAACTCCATGAAATTTGGATATTTCCATTTCCTTAGGGTTTCATGAATGGCTCCTTGTAGTTGAACCCTAAGATGTCATCACGTCAGGCTGTGTTTTCCCCTTATCTTGCATCTCACCTTGTCTTAAGGGTGGCCATTCAGCTTTTAATACCTGCAAGCCAGATAGGAACTCCCCATACACATGAATCCATGTTTGTTAAAGGAGTTATCTGGGTAACAAAAACAATATTCTAAACAATCCCCCTTCCCAATACCACCCTATGTCTAATATACATGTATAACCTATCTTATTCTTATATCTTACTCATTCTTATCTGCTCTGGATGTGTAAAATCCTCTACTCTGGGTCCACTCTGACCACACTCAGCTCCCTCTTCCCCCTTTCCTTTATAGGGGATGGGATGAGCTCTGTCAGACTCACCTATAGATGTTGTACTAAGAGCACAACATCTAAAAGCATGTGTATAATGCCAAACTCTGCAAGTCGTCGGATGTCCTGGCCAAAGGATTCTGGACAGGAAGTAAAAGGAGGGGTTGGTGCTGGGAATCCCTTGGGGTGTCCAGAGGATCCGATGCAGAGTTGTCCTCGGTGCTGCCGTGCTAATTTAAAGCATCACTCAGGAGGAGGATGTGCTGTTAAAAGGCTTCTTTATTCTGGATCAATAATACAACGTGTTTTGGGGTGCTAGGTCCCTCTTTCTCAAGTGTATATCATGGCATCTATACACTTGAGAAAGGACACCTAGCACCCCGAAACACGTTGTATTTCTGATCCAGAATAAAGAAGCATTTTATCAGCACATCCTCCTCCTGAGTTATGCTTTAAATTAGCACGGCAGCACCAAGGACAACTCTGCATCGGATCCTCTGGACACCCCAAGGGATTCCCAGCACCAAACCCTCCATTCACTTCAATGGAACTGAGCTGCTGTACCGCACACATGCTGTGGACAAGAGTGGCGCTGCTTCTAAAAGAAGGCAGCTATGTTTTTATAATACTGGATAATCCCTTTAAGTCCACTTTCTTGGAACACCAACATATCCTGCAGCAGCATTCTGTCATCACTCCCATCATGCTTTGTATATGATTTGAACAGGACTGTAAATTGTCGGGCAATACAGCAACAGGCGTTCAGTACGTCTACAGCGCCACCACAGGGGAAATAGAGTATTACACAGTTCCCATTAAAATGAGTATGCCAACCATTTACTCCTCCAAAGAAATACAGTGGTGCCTTGGATTACGAGCATAATTCGTTCTGGGTCCGCGCTTGTAATCCAAATCAACTCTTAAACCAAAGCAAATTTTCCCATAAGAAATCATAGAAATGCAGACAATTTGTTCCACACCCCAAAAATAATGATTTATTATTCTGAATACCATGTAAAACAGATGAAACAAACATTCAGAAACAGCAGAATATTTGATATTATAGGTTACTGTACAGTAATGGAGAGGATGGGAAACACAAGGACTGACAGAGACTGCAGGGGGCATGAAGGAATGAGCAGGGCAGATGTGGGCACATACATGCAGCGCTCTCTGTCCGGGGAGAAAGGGGTTACAGATATGCAGAGATTACCTCCACAGTCCTGTCCCCTGATGCAAGCCCCAGCCTGAAGTGGGTCTGCAATGATTTGGAAGGTGAGGGAGACTTCCTGGGTCAGAGTACAGTGCTGCAGACCCCGCTATGCAGACCATGCCCCTCCCACCCAGTACAGGGAGCTCTTAAACCAAAGCAATGCTCTTAAACCAAGTCACAATTTTAAAAAACTGTGAGCTCTTAAACCAAAACGCTCTTAAACCAAGTTACTCTTAAACCAAGGTACCACTGTACACTCTATATAAGCACTCGCCATCTTTTACAGTTTCCTACTAGGATATTTGAAGATGTGTATGGGGGTCAGCAACCTTAGATGGTTGCTTTCTCCACATCAGGATGCAGATGAAGTTAAAACTGCAGTAAAGCACGAGATCTATCAGCTCCACGTCCCATTGTCTACATCAGTGGTAGGGAACCTTGGCTCTCCAGCTGTTGCAAAACTACAACTCCCATCATGCCTGGACAGCCAAAGGTTCCCGACCTCAAGGATACATGCAGAAACTACAGCCCACTTCCAACCTGTTGCCTATGAAATGTCCACAGGGGGACACTATGGTACTATTACTGTTGGAGACACTCCATCTGATATCTGGGGGGCAAAATTCTTTTGGGGGACTATGTGCCATATACTGTTAAAGGGGTACTCCAGTGGGGGAAAAACCAGTGTCAGAAAGTTATATAGATGTATAATTTACTTCTATTTAAATATTTCAAGTACTTATCAGCTGCTGTATGTCCTGCAGGAAGTGGTGTATTCTTTCCAGTCTGACAGATTATTTTTAGGATGACCAGCAGTATTATCTCTGACGTACTGCATTTGGGGGCACTGAACAGAACAGGCACAGTATTAGGAGTAGCAGCAGGATGAGATGGTGAGACCAACTGAATGGGGAGTTTGTATTGAGAAGGTGCGGAGGACCATGGAAAAATTAGGAACCTAAGAGTCGGGAAAGCAGAGACAACGTGTGGCTGGAAGAAATGCCATGCCTGAATAGGTTACATGAGGAAGGTAAGAGGGGGCACAAACACTGGGCACTATCTGCTGCATTATTGCTGGGAGTACATTGTGGGTTCCATTGTTGTGGGTTTGCTAAGGTAAGAAGGTGGGGAGGAGGATGGAAAAATTAGGAAACTATGACGCGTGGACAGCATGAGACGAGTCAGTGCAGAGATGAAGCATGGCAGTGGCGGACATATCACTTGTGCAGCCTGTTCAGCTGCACAGGGGCCCAGGCCAACAGAGGGGCCCTCCAGGTTCGGACTCTGAGCCTAAGCCTAGCGGGCCCCTCAACTGCCCCGGGCACTGACGCATAGGTGATATGTATAGTCCATCCACCCATGTACCAGGCATCTAATCAGATACCCTGCCCACCAGCGCTGAGATGGCTGCCTATCTATTAGATATGTGATCCATGTCCAGCCGCATCAGTGCAGCGCTCCTGTCCTGCCTCGGGACGCACGCACCGGTGATGTCACCTGGTGGCCGTACATTAGCAATCGCAGCATTGGGCATCCTGATGACCTGGAGGACCACTGGGGGGTCAGGTTGGGTAGTGTGTGTGAGGATGGGGGTCAGACAGGATGGGTAGTGTGTGTGAGGATGGGGGTCAGGTTGGGTAGTGTGTGTGAGGATGGGGGTCAGACAGGATGGGTAGTGTGTGTGAGGATGGGGGTCAGACAGGATGGGTAGTGTGTGTGGGGATGGGGGTCAGACAGGATGGGTAGTGTGTGTGAGGATGGGGGTCAGACAGGATGGGTAGTGTGTGTGGGGATGGGGGGTAGCCAGGATGGGTAGTGTGTGGGGATGGGGGGTCAGACAGGATGGGTAGTGTGTGTGGGGATGGGGGGTAGCCAGGATGGGTAGTGTGTGGGGATGGGGGTCAGACAGGATGGGTAGTGTGTGTGAGGATGGGGGTCAGACAGGATGGGTAGTGTGTGTGAGGATGGGGGGCAGCCAGGGATAAGTAGTGTGTGTGAGGATGGGGGGCAGCCAGGATGGGTAGTGTGTGTGGGGATGAGAGGTAGCCAGGATGGGTAGTGTGTGTGAGGATGGGGGGTAGCCAGGATGGGGTGTGTTTGTGAGGATGGGGGGTAGCCAGGGATAAGTAGTGTGTGGGGATGGGGGGTAGCCAGAATGGGTAGTGTGTGTGGGGATGGGGGTCAGACAGGATGGGTAGTGTGTGGGGATGGGGGGTAGCCAGGATGGGTAGTGTGTGTGGGGATGGGGGTCAGACAGGATGGGTAGTGTGTGTGGGGATGGGGGTCAGACAGGATGGGTAGTGTGTGTGTGTGGGGATGGGGATCAGACAGGATGGGTAGTGTGTGGGGATGGGGGTCAGACAGGATGGGTAGTGTGTGGGGATGGGGGTCAGACAGGATGGGTAGTGTGTGGGGATGGGGGGTAGCCAGGATGGGTAGTGTGTGTGGGGATGGGGGTCAGACAGGATGGGTAGTGTGTGGGGATGGGGGGTAGCCAGGATGGGTAGTGTGTGTGAGGATGGGGGTCAGACAGGATGGGTAGTGTGTGGAGATGGGGGGTAGCCAGGATGGGTAGTGTGTGTGGGAATGGGGGGCAGCCAGGGATAAGTAGTGTGTTGAAATGGGGGTCAGCCAGGATGGGTAGTGTGTGGGTAAGGGGGCAACCAGAAATGTGGTGCCATGGTTTGCTTATGGGGGGGGGGGGGGGCAGGCAAATTTTCTGCACAGGGGCCCTATGCAGTCTTTGTCTGCCCCTGAAGCATGGTGGCCTGGGCTAGATGAGGAAGAAGAGGCGTCATGGTGGTCTAAGTCTAGATGAGGAAGAAGAGGCGTCGTGGTGGTCTAGGTCCAGATGGGGAAGAAGAACCTGGAGGTCCATAGGGGGGAAGGTTGGATAGTGTGTGTGAGGATGGGGGTCAGACAGGATGGGTAGTGTGTGGGGATGGGGGTCAGACAGGATGGGTAGTGTGTGGGGATGGGGGTCAGACAGGATGGGTAGTGTGTGGGGATGGGGGTCAGACAGGATGGGTAGTGTGTGTGAGGATGGGGGTCAGACAGGATGGGTAGTGTGTGGGAATGGGGGTCAGACAGGATGGGTAGAGTGTGGGGATGGGGGTCAGACAGGATGGGTAGTGTGTGTGAGGATGGGGGTAGCCAGGGATAAGTAGTGTGTGTGGGGATGGGGGTAGCCAGGATGGGTAGTGTGTGAGGATGGGGGTCAGACAGGATGGGTAGTGTGTGTGTGAGGATGGGGGGCAGACAGGATGGGTAGTGTGTGAGGATGGGGGTCAGACAGGATGGGTAGTGTGTGTGAGGATGGGGGTCAGACAGGATGGGTAGTGTGTGTGGGGATGGGGGTCAGACAGGATGGGTAGTGTGTGGGGATGGGGGGTAGCCAGGATGGGTAGTGTGTGGGGATGGGGGGCAGCCAGGTATAAGTAGTGTGTTGAAATGGGGGTCAGCTAGGATGGGTAGTGTGTGGGTAAGGGGGCAACCAGAAATGTGGTGCCATGGTTTGCTTATGGGGGGGGGGGGGGAGGCAAATTTTCTGCACAGGGGCCCTATGCAGTCTTTGTCTGCCCCTAAAGCATGGTGGCCTGGGCTAGATGAGGAAGAAGAGACGTCATGGTGGTCTAAGTCTAGATGAGGAAGAAGAGGCGTCATGGTGGTCTAGGTCCAGATGGGGAAGAAGAAGTGGTATGGTGGTCTGGGCCAGATGGAAAAAAAAGGGAAGCGTTACGGTGGGGGTCCGGGCCAGAGGGGGAAGATGAAGAAGAATTGTCTATAATAGTCACCTGGGAGTCAGTGTGTGTATTCGTTGTGGACTCCTCCTGGCACTACATCTATCAGAGAAGTCTCCTGCATGTTCTGTAGTGATATCTATGCAGGCAATGCCTCTTATCCCATGCCCCCCCCTTGGTCCTGCCACAACTCAGTACGAGTAGATGTGAAGACCACCTAAGTTACAGCTGCAGCCGCTCTCCCCCTTTCTCATGTTGCATAGTAAGGAGCCTGAGGGTGTCAGTCCAGGGCACTGAGTCTACGGGAAGAAGTGTTTGCATGATGTGACAGCATTGTACTCCTAGCACACTGCGAGGTGTCAGTGTATTGTGGCTTAGATTTAGGCCATTCAGGGTCACTGGGCGGGGAGTGGGGCACAGGGCAGTGACAATCTGAGAAGAGGGGGGCCGGGTGGGGGGACGTCTACATGAAAGCGTCTGCACAGCCGCTGCCCCTCACTCTTCCCAGCCTGCTTGGACACAGGACAGCAGGTGCCTAAGAGCATGGCCAAAAATAAACTCCCATGGGCCCCCAAAGTAAAAAGAGAATAGTAAACCATTTACCCCCCTGCCTACCCAGTCTCACCGTATCCCACCCCCCTCACTCCCTCTTTTTACTCACAGGCCGTGCCCGCTGCTTGCCCGCCCGCTCTGCCATTCTGCTGCATACAGACAGTACCCCCCTCCCTCCCGTCTCACACACACTGCGTCCCTCCCCCTCCTCACACCGCTCCCCCCGTCCTCCTTTCTTTCCTCTCTCTCTCTCTCTCCCGTCTTTAAATACCGGGCACCGTGCCCAGGGCTGCACAACCGGGAGCCGATATGGGGATATTAACCGGGAACCCATTAACCCCTTGATTGACAATAACAGGTTGCGTATCAATAAAAACCTTTGGGAGGAGTGTTATTACACGAAGGCTTCCGGGGGTCTGTTCCCATGGGACTGGGAGGGGAGATGATTGTGCAGAAGAGCCCATATGTTATAGTGGTGTATACAGTGTATGTATATATACAGCCTCATCTCTATATCATATGCACGGAAGCAACGGCAGGACAGCGACGTCTTGTTTACAACACATGCGGATAGAATTTAAGAGCATGCAATGGTAATATTGGCAGCGGACCAGAAATCAATAGGGGGTCCTATGTATTTAGAAGTGCATGCATTGGGTTCTAACTCCCCCCTATATACTAGGATACAGAGCTGCCGGTGGATATAGTATAATATACTCATATAGGGACTGGCCCATACAGTATAGTAACAAATTATAACCCAGTAAAGCTGATATAGATATAATAGTGTGGAGAACAAGCATTTTATTAACCGCCTATTGTATTCTGCATCATTGACTCCATCCCCAATGGCCGTCCAACAGGTTTGGTGGTTTTTAACAAGCAGCGGAAGGCGGTCATAGCGGTGGTAATATAGAGGCATATGTTCATTATCAGCTCAGCACGCTTGTTATTTGCACCAGATAAAGCGTATACATATGAGGCTGGACGTATCGGGCAGAAGCTCCCCAGATGATAGGCTGAATGAGGAAGCAAAAATAGCTCCACAATTAAAAGTAATAATGACACTATATATAGGAAGGGGAGGCAGAATATGTGGTTGGTTATAGTACTATAGTATGGTGGGAATAGTACTATAGTATGGTGGGAATAGTACTATAGTATGGTGGGTATAGGACTATAGTATGGTGGGAATAGTACTATAGTATGGTGGGAATAGTACTATAGTATGGCGGTTATAGTACTATAGTATGGTGGGTATAGTACTATAGTATGGTGGGAATAGTACTATAGTATGGTGGGAATAGTACTATAGTATGGCGGTTATAGTAGTATAGTATGGTGGGTATAGTACTATAGTATGGTGGGAATAGTACTATAGTATGGTGGGTATAGTACTATAGTATGGTGGGTATAGTACTATAATATGGTGGGTATAGTACTATAGTATGGTGGGTATAGTACTATAGTATGGTGGGAATAGTACTATAGTATGGCGGTTATAGTACTATAGTATGGTGGGTATAGGACTATAGTATGGTGGGAATAGTACTATAGTATGGCGGTTATAGTACTATAGTATGGCTGTTATAGTACTATAGTATGGTGGTTATAGTATGGTGGGTATAGTACTATGGTATGGTGGGAATAGTACTATAGTATGGCGGTAATAGTACTATAGTATGGTGGGTATAGGACTGTAGTATGGTGGGAATAGTACTATAGTATGGTGGGAATAGTACTATAGTATGGTGGGTATAGTACTATAGTATGGTGGGTATATTACTATAGTATGGTGGTTATAGTACTATAGTATGGTGGGTATAGTACTATAGTATGGTGGGAATAGTACAATAGTATGGCGGTTATAGTACTATAGTATGGTGGGAATAGTACTATAGTATGGCGGTTATAGTACTATAGTATGGTGGGTATAGGACTATAGTATGGTGGGAATAGTACTATAGTATGGCGGTTATAGTACTATAGTATGGTGGGTATAGGACTATAGTATGGTGGGTATAGTACTATAGTATGGCGGTTATAGTACTATAGTATGGTGGTTATAGTATTGTGGGTATAGTACTATGGTATGGTGGGAATAGTACTATAGTATGGTGGGAATAGTACTATAGTATGGCGGTTATAGTAGTATAGTATGGTGGGTATAGTACTATAGTATGGTGGGAATAGTACTATAGTATGGTGGGAATAGTACTATAGTATGGCGGTTATAGTACTATAGTATGGTGGGTATAGGACTATAGTATGGTGGGAATAGTACTATAGTATGGTGGGAATAGTAGTATAGTATGGTGGGAATAGTACTATAGTATGGTGGGTATAGTACTATAGAATGGTGGGAATAGTACTATAGTATGGTGGGTATAGTACTATAGTATGGTGGGTATAGTACTATAGTATGGTGGGTATAGTTACTATAGTATAGTGGTTATAGTACTATAGTATGGTGGGTATAGTACTATAGTATGGTGGGTATAGTTACTATAGTATAGTGGTTATAGTACTATAGTATGGTGGGTATAGTACTATAGTATGGTGGGTATATTACTATAGTATGGTGGGAATAGTACTATAGTATGGTGGGAATAGTAGTATAGTATGGTGGGAATAGTACTATAGTATGGTGGGTATAGTACTATAGAATGGTGGGAATAGTACTATAGTATGGTGGGTATAGTACTATAGTATGGTGGGTATAGTACTATAGTATGGTGGGTATAGTTACTATAGTATAGTGGTTATAGTACTATAGTATGGTGGGTATAGTACTATAGTATGGTGGGTATATTACTATAGTATGGTGGGAATAGTACTATAGTATGGTGGGTATAGTTACTATAGTATGGTGGGTATAGTTACTATAGTATGGTGGGTATAGTTACTATAGTATGGTGGGTATAGGACTATAGTATGGTGGGAATAGTACTATAGTATGGTGGGAATAGTACTATAGTATGGCGGTTATAGTACTATAGTATGGTGGGTATAGTACTATAGTATGGTGGGAATAGTACTATAGTATGGTGGGAATAGTACTATAGTATGGCGGTTATAGTAGTATAGTATGGTGGGTATAGTACTATAGTATGGTGGGAATAGTACTATAGTATGGTGGGTATAGTACTATAGTATGGTGGGTATAGTACTATAATATGGTGGGTATAGTACTATAGTATGGTGGGTATAGTACTATAGTATGGTGGGAATAGTACTATAGTATGGCGGTTATAGTACTATAGTATGGTGGGTATAGGACTATAGTATGGTGGGAATAGTACTATAGTATGGCGGTTATAGTACTATAGTATGGCTGTTATAGTACTATAGTATGGTGGTTATAGTATGGTGGGTATAGTACTATGGTATGGTGGGAATAGTACTATAGTATGGCGGTAATAGTACTATAGTATGGTGGGTATAGGACTGTAGTATGGTGGGAATAGTACTATAGTATGGTGGGAATAGTACTATAGTATGGTGGGTATAATACTATAGTATGGTGGGAATAGTACTATAGTATGGTGGGTATAGTACTATAGTATGGTGGGTATATTACTATAGTATGGTGGTTATAGTACTATAGTATGGTGGGTATAGTACTATAGTATGGTGGGAATAGTACAATAGTATGGCGGTTATAGTACTATAGTATGGTGGGAATAGTACTATAGTATGGCGGTTATAGTACTATAGTATGGTGGGTATAGGACTATAGTATGGTGGGAATAGTACTATAGTATGGCGGTTATAGTACTATAGTATGGTGGGTATAGGACTATAGTATGGTGGGTATAGTACTATAGTATGGCGGTTATAGTACTATAGTATGGTGGTTATAGTATTGTGGGTATAGTACTATGGTATGGTGGGAATAGTACTATAGTATGGTGGGAATAGTACTATAGTATGGCGGTTATAGTACTATAGTATGGTGGGTATAGGACTATAGTATGGTGGGAATAGTACTATAGTATGGTGGGAATAGTACTATAGTATGGTGGGAATAGTACTATAGTATGGTGGGTATAGTACTATAGAATGGTGGGAATAGTACTATAGTATGGTGGGTATAGTACTATAGTATGGTGGGTATAGTACTATAGTATGGTGGGTATAGTACTATAGTATGGTGGGTATAGTACTATAGTATGGTGGGTATAGTACTATAGTATGGTGGTTATAGTACTATAGTATGGTGGGTATAGTACTATAGTATGGTGGGTATAGTACTATAGTATGGTGGGTATATTACTATAGTATGGTGGGTATAGTTACTATAGTATAGTGGTTATAGTACTATAGTATGGTGGGTATAGTAGTATAGTATGGTGGGAATAGTACTATAGTATGGTGGGTATAGTACTATAGTATGGTGGGTATATTACTATAGTATGGTGGGAATAGTACTATAGTATGGTGGGTATAGTTACTATAGTATGGTGGGTATAGTTACTATAGTATGGTGGGTATAGTTACTATAGTATGGCGGTTATAGTACTATAGTATGGTGGGTATAGTACTATAGTATGGTGGTTATAGTAGTATAGTATGGTGGATATGGTACTATAGTATGGTGGGTATAGTAGTATAGTATAGCGGTTATAGTACTATAGTATGGTGGGTATATTACTATAGTATGGTGGGTATAGTAGTATAGTATGGTGGTTAAGGGACTATAGTATGGTGGTTATAGTATGGTGGTTATAGTACTATAGTATGGTGGGTATAGTAGTATAGTATGGTGGGTATAGTAGTATAGTATGGTGGTTATAGGACTATAGTGTGGTGGGTATAGTAGTATAGTATGGTGGATATATTACTATAGTATGATGGGTATAGTACTATAGTATGGTGGGAATAGTACTATAGTATGGCGGTTATAGTACTATAGTATGGTGGGTATATTACTATAGTATGATGGGTATAGTACTATAGTATGGCGGTTATAGTACTATAGTATGGTGGGTATATTACTATAGTATGATGGGTATAGTACTATAGTATGGTGGTTATTGTACTTTAGTATGGTAGTTACAGTACTATGGTATGGTGGGTATAGTACTATAGTATGGTGGTTATTGTACTTTAGTATGGTGGTTATTGTACTATAGTATGGTGGGTATAGTACTATAGTATGGTGGGTATTGTACTTTAGTATGGTGGTTATTGTACTTTAGTATGGTAGTTATAGTACTATAGTATGGTGGTTATTGTACTTTAGTATGGTAGTTATAGTACTATAGTATGGTGGGTAAAGTACTGTAAAAGTTACAGAAACAGGGACACAAGGAAATTGTGCAGTCACAGCTCGGTTGACCCTCCATGAAATGGCCAAAATGTTTCCCTACAAGAGATGAGCGTAACTCGAGCATGCTGGAGCCCGTACGATCTGGAAGTCTTAGCATTTGATTACTAGTGGCTGAAAAAGTTGGATGCAGCCCTAAGACTCTCTGGAAAACATGGATACAGGCTGTAATGTAGGGCTTCATCCAACTTGTTCAGCCCCCCGGGATCTCATCAGTCAGACCCCCACAATTAGATACTCATCCCCTATCCACAGGAAGTATCTATGGTGGAAAAAACCTCTTTGAATGCTTTCACTCTTCTTCCATACATCTGATAAAGGACTGCAGCATATCCCACTGTATAGGCACACAAGGGAGTCCTGGAAGGGGAGCCTCAGTGATATATCTATGGTAACTATATGTATATGGACAGTTACTTTATCAGAGATTACCTAAGCTAGTAGTTTAGACTTTGCAAGTCCTCTTCTCCTCCTGACAGGGTAGGTCTTATTTTCGGAGAAACACAGTATGCCCCTACACTGCAGCCCCACTCTATACGGTAGCCATATTGCCATACTGTATATCCCACTGTTGTTAGGCTCCTGTACTGTAAGTTCCCCAGTTGTTAGGCCTCCATACTGTATACCTCTCTCCCCCTCTGTAGTTTTTCCCCCATACTGTATACATCCCCCCTCTGCAGGTAGTCCCCATACTGTATACCTCTCTCCCCCTCTGTAGTTTTTCCCCCATACTGTATACATCCCCCCTCTGCATGTAGTCCCCATACTGTATACCTCCCTCTGCAGGTAGTCCCCATACTGTATATCTCCCCCCTGCCCTCTGTAGTTGGCCCATGTACCCTCTGTCCCCTACTGTTCATCTTACCCCTCCTGCCTCCCTGCAGCCTGTGATGAGCAGGTGGGGGCGGAGCATAACAAGCCTGGTCCTGATTGGCTGCTGCTCAGCACCCAGTGTCAGGGATCTGGTCAGCTGACTGTAACTAGGGCTTATATTTGGAGTAGGCCTTACATTTCCGGCCTACTCCAGAAAGCCTGCAAAATCAAGCCAGGTCTTATTTTTAGAGGAAAAAAACTAAATTCAATGGATATTAGTTATTTATTACAAATTATTAGCAGGAGTCCTACTTTATCCAGTGAAAAATCTTTTTCTTTCAAATCAACTGAAAACTATATAGAATTGTAATTTACTTCTACTTAAAAATCTCCAGTCTTCCCATACTTATCAGCTGCTGTATGTCCTTCAGGAAATGTTGTTTTTGTTTTCAATCTAACATTTTAATCTGCTGCCACCTCTGTCTATGACAGGAACTGTGCAGGGCAGTAGCAAATCCCCATAGAAAACCTCTCCTGCTCCGGACAGTTCCTGACATGGACAGAGGTGGCAGCAGAGAGCACTGTGTCTGACTGAAAAGAATACACCACTTCCTGCAGGACATACAGCAGCTAAAAAGTACTGAAAGACAGAAGATTTTTAAATAGAAGTAAATTGCAAATCTATATAACTTTCTGACACCAGTTGATTTGAAAGAAAAAGATTTTTGCTAGAGTTCCCCTTTAAACTGCAATATTAGAGGAACCAATGTAGGCATTGATACAAGTGGAGAGCCCCCTCTCTAACAGCCCTGCATCAACCTCTGTACAGAACACAAGGGTTGCTAAGCACAGGCCCCAATAGATTAGGGAAATGACGTCAGGAAAAGAGTAGTCACGCGGGAGTCTGACTATCGGCGGCCGGGTGGCTGTCACTGGAGTTTGCCTTCCATAGCAATTTGTTCTAATAAAAGGCAAATGTATTGTTATCAGTCTAACAATATAACTCAATGAGAGCGCGATGAAACATGTATGCAACAAGAGCAAACAAGGGAACAGATTGAGAGGCAATATAAAAGCTCATGTAAGCAATACAACTTAATAAAGTATTTAGTAACACAAGAGCACTCTAATGACAATCATGTAGAGCAGCTGTGGATGGAGGATATCCAGGAGGGTGAGTGCTAGAAAGGGATTTTATTGTAATATAATAGCAGTCATCTGTGCACCATGCTATAATAAGAACTAACAGAAAGCAGCGAAAAAAGGAAAAAAAAAACAGCATAAACAGAACGTAGAGATGACCGGTGTCATGGCGTTATGGACCGCTATATAACACAACCGGTCATCTGTTTAGTCCTCAATGAGCTAAACATGTCTCTCCTGTCCGGATATAATATACAGAGTAATATATAGAGCCCAGTCTGCCTAGTACTTGGCACTGCTGTACCCCCTGAGGAAGTCGTGTAGTTCTTTAGAAATCTGACACAGCGCTCTTTGCTGCCACCTGTGTTTGTGTCAGGAAATGTCCAGAACAAAGGAGGTTTGCTCCTACTACAAGCTGGTTTTGCTATATGTTATGCCAATTTTCTGACATGAATGATATACAATAGAGCACCCGGAGGTTACACCCCTTTTCCGTTAAAGGGGTACTCCGGCGAAAATGTTTTTGTTTCAAATCAACTAGTTTCGGAAAGTTTTACAGATCTGTAATTTGTTTCTATTTAAAAATCTTGTCTTCCAGTACTTATCCGCTGCTGTATGTCCTGCAGGAAATGGTGTATTCTTTCCAGTCTGACACAGTGCTCTCTGCTGCCACCTCTGTCCGTGTCAGGAACTGTCCAGAGCAGGAGAGGTTTTCTATAGGGATTTGCTGCTGATCTGGACAGTTCCTGACATGGACAGAGGTAGCAGCAGAGAGCACTGTGTCAGACTGGAAAGAATAAACCCCTTCCTGCAGGACATACATCAGCTGATAAGTACTGGAAGATTTGAGATTTTTAAATAGAAGTAAATTACAAATCTGTATAACCTTCTGACATCAGTTGATTTGAAGGAAAAACAAACAAACAAAAAGAAACCTTTTTTGACGGAGTACACCTTTAAGTCTGCCCGTTTAAAATTCCAAAATGGGGCTTGCAGCACAATTATTTTTATTTTGTGTATGCTAGAAAATTGGTGTGGTACCTTAATATATGTTGTGTTTCCATGATAACTTGAAGCTCCAGGTCCATAACCAAAATTTTTAATACCCCCCCCCCCCCCCAAAAAAAAAAAAAAACCTATTATGTGCCATCTATATTACTGCAGTTTTCACCACCAATCATGTGCCAGTTATCTCATGAGCCATGAGGCAGAGAGGCTTTTAAGCCCCTTTGGGCACCATAGAGAACCCCTTCTGCTCTGGACAGTTCCTAACATAGACAGAGGTGGCAGCAGAGAGCACTGTGCCACGCTGGAAAGAATACACCTCTTCCTGCAGGACATACAGAAGCTGATAAGTACTGGTATATTTGAAATTTTAAAATAGAAGTAAATTACAGATCTGTATCTGTAAAAAACAAAACAAAAAAAAAACTTTTTTGCCGGAGCACCCCTTTAAGTCTGCCCACTTAAAATTCCAAAATGGGTCTTTTTTAAATTATTGTATGCTAAAGCTTTGGCTGTCCAGGCATGATGGGAGTTGTAGTTTTGCAATAGCCGGAGAGCCAAGCTTCCTTACCCCTGCTATAGACCTCCAGCTGTCATAAAATTACAATTTCCATCATGCCTTGAGAGCCCGAGCTTTGACTGTCCAGGCATGATGGGGTATGTTGTCTTACAATAGCTGGAGGGCGGCAGGTTCCCCCTCCCTGACTTATAGCCAGCACGTCACATGTGAATGTGCTATACATTCGTATAATCTATGGCTAACACCTTCTCTTCCTTGAATACTTGGTGACAATGTCTGTTCCTGGATCTGGCTGGAAATGTCACAGACATTCGGCTCATGAATAAAGCGAGCGAGACATTTTCTAGCCCTAACCTTTCTCGGCCAGCACATTACCCGGCGGTATCTAGGATGAGTCATTTCATTATTGTATACCAAGCGTATGGAGCCTATGCACTCTTCTCTCTCCAAGCTTCTGGGGGTAATATTCGGATGTCCCTTATACAGTGAATGGAGCGGTGACCAAGCATGTGTCTCTCCATTCACTTAAAGGGGTTAATCAGGCTTAGAAAACCATGTCCGATTTCTTCCAGAAAGAGTACCACTCTTGTTCTTAGTTCAGGTCTGGTATTGCAGTTCAATTTCATTGAAGTGAATAAGAAGATGAACTGTAATACTACACACAACCTGAGGACAGGGGTGGCGCTGTTTTTGCAAGAAAGTAGCTGTGCCTTTTCTAATCCTGGATCACCCCTTTAAGGAGTATTTGACCTCCATTCTCATGATTAGGGAGTAGTTGCTGTGTACATGAATTTAGCAAACAACTATTTTCAAGGTGCTTTTGCGCAAAAACATTTGTCAACCACGGGGGCCACAAACGAGCTTTGATCAGCGGGATCGGTGCTTATTTGCAATGCCTTTACACTGCACAACAAATCGTGCTTCCGGGCTGCACGAACGATCCTTGTATCGTTCGTGCAGCCCTGGAAACTGACAGACAGACACAAATATAGATACGTATATATCTGTGCTGTCAGTTGCCAGATCACAAGCAGTGTACACTTGCCATCCATGCTGCTTGAGATACTGCATGTCTCTCCAGTCCTTAGGCTCTTCTCGCCCTGCCTCCTCCGGGTGTCAATCCTTCTGGAGGAGGCAGGTCCTGAAGGTACAGCCAGAGGATTGGAGAGACACAAGCAGCGTGGATGGTAAGTATACACTGCTTGTGATCTGGAAACTGACAGCTCACATATGTATATATAGGGGTCTGGCATATGTATATATCTGTGCTGTCAGTTTCCCTTTACAGTTATCGGCCGCACATAACCCTGTTTACACAGGAAGATGTGCAGCCAAAGACGATAAATTTTAAAGCATGGTAAAAAGACAGGATCAGCTGAGGATCAGGCGTTTTCCTGGTCCTCGACTGATCGCTGTCATTTAATAAGCTCTAGGCCCTTTACAGCAAGCAGAGGTCCCGATTAAAGGGGTTGTCCAGCGAAAAACTTTTCCTTTCAAATCAACTGGCGTCAAAAAGTTATAAAGATTTGTAATTTACTTCTATTAAAAAATCTCAAGTCTTCCCATACTTATTAGCTGCTGTATTCCTGCAGGAAGTGGTATTTATTTTCAGTCTGACACAGTGCTCTTTGCTGACATCTCTGGTCGAAACAGGAACTTTGTCTCGGTTTTCTATGAATCCCCATAGGAAACCTCTCCTTCTCTGGACAGTTCCTGTCTCAGCCAGAGATGTCAGCAGAGAGCACTGTCTCAGACTGAAAGTAAAACAACATTTCCTTCATGACATACAGCAGCTGATAAGTATGGGAAGACTTGAGATTTTTCAATATTAGTAAATTACAAATCTATATAACTTTCTGATACCAGTTTTTGCTGGACAACCCCTTTAAAGCATTTCTTTGGACAATCTCATTTCGCAAGGACAGTAAAGTTGAGAAAACAGTGTCCTCTTGCAACCCTTAAATTTCCCTGTAGCGCCTCCAAAGGGGAAATGAAGTATTACAAACACCTACCAAAATCAATCAATCAAATATGCTGGGTCCTACAGCAGTATATAATGGTATGGTACTAGAAAGATGAGCATACTGACTTTTATATCTAGACTAAGGTGGTCAGAACAAATACACAACTTTCTGGGAGTGAAAAGGTTAAGTCTCCGTCCAGGGCGTTCTGATCTTATTAGAAAATGATGACATACGACAGAAGCAGTTCAGCTATTAGGAAGTAGGGGCCAGGGAAAATCCTTTGAGTGCCGCATCCGGCCTGCTGGCCACCTGCTGGGCATTTCTCATATAGGATAACATACTGCCAGATACAGCTGTTACAGGACGCCTTGTGTTGGTGCCGTCACACATGATCACGTGGATTAGAGTCACATACGAACTGGATTAAGACTTATTATTATGATCATTTATTCTACATTTATTTCCATTAGGTAGCGTATGCAATAGTCACATAAGTGTGTAAATCTGAGCATGGAGCATGTAGGATTATGCTTAGATGGTCCCTCTATGATAGCCAATGTAATTTCTAACATATGTATATATCCCTTTATTCACCAAAAATAACTCCTTACTCAAGAAAAGCTGCTCTACAGTTTTGGCCACTAGGTGTCTCACTTCTCTGCAATCTACCGTCCACTCCCTGTGGTCGTGGGAAATTTGTCTGTAGTAACAGCTATATCAGGACATAGTACAGTAATTGGTGCTCGGGTTTGGCACATGCTTTGGGCAAAAATAAAGGAGAAATCTTCGGCTGTGTACCTGCTATGAGTTAGGGTCCTATTACACGGAGCGATTTGTAACGATTTACGACTAACGATAAACAATTGCAAATGACATTGTTCATCATTAACCTGAAATCGTTCACCATATTACACAGAACAATGCTC
Source organism: Dendropsophus ebraccatus (assembly GCF_027789765.1). Taxonomy (NCBI): domain Eukaryota; kingdom Metazoa; phylum Chordata; class Amphibia; order Anura; family Hylidae; genus Dendropsophus; species Dendropsophus ebraccatus. The sequence continues at coordinate 202,941,831 of NC_091454.1, forward strand.
ATTAGTTACTATGGTTACTATGATCGTTATTGGGATCGTTACCATGGTCGTTTATTCTTTCTGATCCCAGCAAAACAATGGACAATGTGCAATTACACTGAACGATTAGTGAAAAAATGCGGAACTTGAGCGAACGAACGTGGAATAACAGCAAACGATTAACGGTAATTCTAGGTTCAGATCTAAATCAACGACTTACGAACGATTTTCCGATCGTTGCCTGCAATTACACAGAACGATTATCATTTAAATTCGAACGATATAACGTTTTTTCGCATGATAATGATCCCGTGTAATAGGGCCCTTAGGGCCCTATTCCACAGGAGCGAAAATCGGCCGAGTCGGCCCCATTCGTCCTGATTCGGACAATTTTAGCTCGGTGGAATAGAGAGAACGATCAGCCGATAATCGTGTCATCGGCTGATCGTTTATTTAGGTTCAGCCCTAAAATCGTCGTTCGCCACCAGCGCATCGCTACGGTTGAATAGCGGTGCATGGCGGAGACCGACGATTTCAGCAGAACCATACATTATCTGTCCGGTCTTCTTCTCCCGATCCCGCGCGGCAGCATCGGCTTCGGAGCGGGGCTGTCTGAACTTAGAGACTACTCAGCCAATCACTGGCCGGAAACGCTGCAGCCAGTGATTGGCTGAGCGGTCTGTCAGTTCAGACAGCCCCGCTCCGAAGCCGATGCTGCCGTGCGGGACCGGGAGAAGAAGACCTGCGCTCTGACAGGTAATGTATGAAACAAGGGCTGCAAGGACATCGGTAACAATGTCCTTGCAGCCTTTGTTTCACGATCGGGGCCGTGGGATAGGCCCAGTAAAAGAGCGCCGATCTCGCAGATCGTTGCTCGGCCTGTGGAATAGGGCCCTTAGTCTTACTGCTCAAGATAATTTTTTATTGTTCCTAAAAGGTAAATCAATGCTTCCTTCTCATCTCTCACCACCCATAGAGCTCAGGGCAGCTGACTCCTGTGTAAATTACAGTGTACCTACTGTTGTATGTCCACAGTGCTGCGCCTTCCTATTCTCATTTCCACAGCAAAAAAAGTAGAAGATCAGTGCTTAGTGTAACCCTTTCCTTGCTCTGTTTCTGCTGCTGTTTCCTGCCTTTGTAGTCACATAGCACCTAGCAAACCCAGTGCATCAGTAACACCCCTGCACCCCCACCTACACACACACATGCACAGCCTGTTCAATCCAGTGCACTTTCCCCACCACTATGTTATGGCATAGCAAAGAGGAGCATGCAATATGTTGTGCTGGGATTAGCTAAATAAGCAAACATTCCTCTCCTCTCCATCAAACAGCATTTTGCTCCCATCTTGCAGCCAGTCTTCTGTCTCGGGAAGGGGGGGGGGGGGCACTGGGGACCCTGGACTTGTTAGCGCGGACATAGTGTACAAAAGACTATGTAAAATTCCTTCAAGGTGACACATGACACAGGCCTTTCTTACCAAATAAATGACAAAATAAATGAACAAAAAAAAACACAGACGCTGCCAGCATGAAATATTACAAGGTCGATTGGAAAAAAAAAATGGAAACTTCTTTTTTGTGCCTGCAAACTCCTTACGACTGCCTGCATATATAATGAGCTACTCAGAGTGTTCCTCCAGAGACCCATGTCTGATAGTATGAAGCCATCAGTCAGCATTACATCAGGACTATGGAGCGCTGGTGCATCCCAAGCACCAGAGGACTGGAGGGGAGTATTGGGAAAATACAGCTACTGAATAATCAAAAAGATACAATAGTGATATAGTATAAAGGCCGTATTACACGACTCAATATTGAGGAGGAAGCGAGCGCCCACCTGTCAGGTCAGCCTTCGATTCCTACTCGTTCCCCACTCGCTGCCTGTGCTATTACATACACAGACAGCAAGTGGAAGTGCGGTGACTGGGGGATGTTGGTAAGGCCCAGTTGGGATCAGCTTAGCAATGTTGTGGCTGCTAGGTGGGTGAAGAGTCACTTGGGCCCTTGTCACGGTAGCCTGGAGTGGTGTTGTGACCCACGGACGGAGCCCACCTTTAAATAGTCCAAGTGTGTGCTGGTGCAGGATGATGGAGTCCAGTGACTTAACCAGAATAATGTCTGTTTACTTAGTGCTTCAGTGCAATACACAATAATATATATTCAATAACTTCAGGTGCAGGTAGGAGAGCAAAGAAACGGTAGTCTGTGAAACAGAAGAGAGTAGAGTAGAGGAGCATCTTGAGGGCCCTGTCCATTGTAGCAATTTACTGTGACGGGATAGCATAGCTGAGGGTTTTAGAAGTGAAGAGAAGATACTCGTACTCACATTTACTGACCGTCTAATGCCCTACAGTGTCAAGGTTACCCGTCCTGGCAGGGCAGTACAAGGTCCCAGGTCTCTGCACTAAGTGAAGCAGACTTCCTGAACCTTTCCAGTATTGCCGTGCATTACGCAGTGGAATACGTAGGCTAACTGCATTTTGTTTCACTTGGGTCAGTGCCTAACTGGAAACAGGTCACTGGCCTGTACTTTGTAAAAGGTATCCCTGGAATGGACAAGGTGAACCTCAGAGGACATCCTTTCCACCTAAGGTGACTAGCACTGCATACATAAGGTAGCTTCCTTAAGGAAAAAAAATTGAGTCTTAGTTTCTAACAAGGGTCCTGGACGGAACCAGGCCCTGACTTGACTGCATCAAGAACGGTGTCTTGTGTGTTGCTCTCTCTCCACTGACTAAACAGGAACTGACTAACTAACCCCTCCCACCAGGAACTAAACTGCTTTTCTAGGGGTGAACTAAACCTCCCAGTGATTGGTGGGGTGGGGTGAGAAAGACGAGGAAAGTTTAGAAAAAGGAGGGAAAACCGCCAGTACATGTGACAGGAAGAAAATGAACACATGACATCCAACAATTAACCCATTGCTTCCTTCAGCTCTGCACATAATACATAAAACATAAAGAAAACACAGTAGTGACACCTAGTGGGGAAAACACAGAACACACTTGAACCATATCCCACTGTGTAGAACTTAGTGGCACACCAATGCTGGGACACTACAGTAGGAGCCGCGGAGAGCTGCGGGAGGGGCTGCCCGGACGATCCTTAGATCATTGAAGCCAGCGTCGGCCTGCTGCCGTTTCTGACCAGACCAGGCCGGAACAGCCGGTAATCCACTAAGTACGGTGTAAAATGGTATAATATGGCCTTAACAACACAAAAAATCAGACCAGGATTTGAGGGTGCAGATGCAGCAGAGCTGAGCTTCTTGTTCGCCTTTGTGTTATATGAGTAATTAGATTTAGAGTGGGCGGTGGCTGTTGGGGTAAAGAGCTTCTGAAGGGGTTGGCTTCGGGAAAATTAACCTTTTTGCCCATGCTGTCATTTGACGACGAGGGTAACACATATATAACCGCAACACCTTCCCTACAAATTTGTACCCAGCATGTCTGGATATTTTATACAAACATCCCTTTTATTTCAATAGGAACTGTGTCATACCTAATTTCGCTTGTAGAGGCGCTGCAGGGAAACTGAACACCTGCTGCCAGGTTCTGCACAAGTGCAGAGCTGATCGCTGGGGGGACACTCTGTATATTCTCATCTAAAGCAATTATTAGTTGGTTATTGAAGATTTCACAATGTATCACAGTTCTGTGCTAGAAATGGACATATATATATATATATATATATATATATATATATATATAGTGTGTATCATAAATTTTTCCCTATTTCTAGTTCAGGAGGCAGCTATAGTGATGTCAGTGATCAGGGCCAAGTGTTGTCTTGTAATAGGTGCTATGGAGTTTCTTAGAGATGCTTAGGGGCTTGGAGTAGCCCTGGAGTCAGCAGATGCACAGCTCCCTCGCAGGGCTTTTTATGGCAGGTATAACTGTTTCACTTCCATTAGTACAGGAAATGATGCCGGCACTTTCCATACTCCAAAAACTCCTGTTACAGATGTTAATGTATCTGGAGAGCTCCTTCTGGCATTTATATATCACATCAATAGAAGGGATTTATTTAAATATATAGATAATGTACCTGTACATAATGTGGATGGTGCCCAATGTGGCTACTGGTACACCCCGAGCCATAGGGTCTATGGTCATACAGTTCACAAATAACCATATAAGCTTCATAAAATATAGTGGCCAAATAATAAATCCATACAGTTGCCTAAGTAACATTGATATTCAGCGTCACCACTACCATATAATATAGGGGGGGGGAAATTGGTATAATATATAGGGTTTGCAAATCAGCTCTCTTACTGTCCTGTGTATGCACATGGGTAGAGGAAAATAGGGCCGCTCGGTGCACTGCAGGAGGGCCCAGCACCCCCACAGTGCTCTAGTATCCCGTCCCCTCTATATAAGTCATAGTCATATAGCCGATCAGGTCATATAAATAAATAAAATTTTTCGGAATATGGTACCTTCCCTCTAAAGCAAATCTATCAGCACATATGCTGATAGAAGTTTTACATCCTCCCATTCCATTCCAGCGGTACCGCTCACCCAGAGATCCGCAGCCCCGTTAAGGAGATATGGCCGTTTTTCTGTATAAGTAAATGAGCTTATCTGGTGCATTCTATTGATGCGAGGTGCACGATGGGAGGAGATATCGTTGTGCTGGGCCCGCCTCCAGTGCACCGGATAAGCTCATTTACATATTCAAAAAAAATGGAACGGGGCAGTTGATCTCTGAATGAACGTTACCGCTGGAATCAGCAAAGCGGTGCCGATTGGTGAGAACGAAAAAATGCCACACAGTGGACACTACCATACAGTGCTCACATTGACAACATACAGTAGATACTACTTACAGTGACATAATGACACGCAAAACTGCTGTATAATTTATATTACGACTCATGATGATTGCTGAGTTCCATGTGCCCAATAGTGACCCCTTCAGCAGGGCCGACTGATGCACTGTGCCTATTGTCAAAAAATCACAGCTTTAGTGGGACAGTCACGGGAACTGGCCTTTAAAGGGGTTATCTGCCTAGGAGCAAAAAAATGAAATTCTAGCTGTCCTTACTCACCACGCCCCCTGAGTATTTTAAGCTGTCTTATCTCCCGTCTTTCTAGCTGCTGCCATTCATCAGGTACAAGTTTTTCTAAAAGCCGATCTATATCCAAGATAAGAAACTACATTTCCCATCATGCATCTCCCTGGTCCATTTGTGTACTCGCCCCCTTAGCTTTCTTTCCTGCCCACTGCTGTCGTTACTATTGTACAATAAACAAAGGACTGTTTTTTTCACTGATTTTGCATCACATCATTCCAGCATGTATTCCATACTAGCTGATGATGTAGCAGAGCTGGCGCCGCAGGTGCATGGAGATGATGGAGATTATGTCTCCTGGGGGTCTAATTACCAATTTAATAGACAAGGAGATGACCCAAGGATGGTGTAGCCTGTGTGTAGGTGCTGGTGCAATGATCACTGAGTGCCCGTAGAATAAATCAAACTTTTCTTTACTGGCAAGTTTCTGATAATACAGGTGAATAATACGTGACTGATACAGACTTGCTCTCACTGGATCTGTGCTGAGAGATACTGAAGTAGTGAGTAGAATAGCAGTGCGGACTTGGTTACGTGCTGACAAGAGTAGAGAGTTAAGAGAAGTGGAGAGGAGTTTTTCTTGAGAGTCCCAACCCAATTTAGAAATGTACTATGCCGGAACTTTTAGTAGAAGAAGAATACTTGAAAGAAGAGGAATACTTGTGTCCATGTTTCGACCTTTGTTGCTATAACCACCTTTTGCCCCGTAGTGTCGGGTTACCCGTCCTACAAGGGTGACACAAGCCCCAGTCTTGGTTACCTGAGTTGAGCTAAGTGTCCGAAATTATCTGGTGTCACCTGCACTGTGAGAGTCTGTAGGCCTTGACTATCACTGCTTTGCTCTATCCGGATCAGTTCCTAAGTCTAGGATACTGTCCTGCACTGTGTAGATATGTTCATGGCATGGGCTGGGGTGTTCTCTTGTCCTCTCTTTAGTGTTTAGCACTGCATCTTGGCTACGTGTTGCATATGTGTTGCATACGTGTTACTTTGAGAAAGAAAATCTCTGTGTTCTCCATAGTGTCTGTACACTACCACACTCCAGGCGGGACTAGCCTAAAACCCTAGGATTTGTGTTGTGTAAGAACAGAGTGCACAGAAGAATGGAGAGCAGAGATAGGTAGAGAAAGAACAGCATCTCTCATTGGCTGGCACAGACCATGTGGCACAAAAACAGTAACCCTTAGGTGACTACAGCTATGCAATATAAAACATAAACATAAAGACAATACTGGCATCTTGTGGTAAAACTAAAGAATGCAGCTTCATTACCACTGAAGGAATAACTTCCTGACCGGTGCCTAAAGCACTTAAAGGGGTACTCCAGCGGGGGGGGAGGGGCATTTTTTCCTGGGACCGGGGAGGAGGTGACTGAGGGAAACGACGTCCACTCACCTCCGCGGTTCCAGAGTCTGGTCCCGGAGTCGAAACGGATCCTGCCTCCGTCACTGACTGTCTGAGTGGACCTGAGACGTCACGTCAGACACCAGGAAGCGGCCGGGAGCCAAGGACCGGAGCGCCGCGATGCGGGAGGTGAGTAGACGTCGTTTTCCTCAGCCACCTCCTCCCCGGTCCCAGGAAAAAATGCCCCCCCGGAGTACCCCTTTAAACATGTGGGACAACACACTTAAACCACAAAGGGAGGGAGAAGAGGGAGCTGAGCGTGGTCAGAGTGGACCCAGAGTAGAGGATTTTAGACAACAAGAGTTGATAAGAAAGATAAGTTTTACATGTATATTAGACATAGGGTGGTATTGGGAAGGGGGATTGTTTTGAATATTGTTTTGGTACCTGTATAACCCCGTTAAGGGATGGGCGTGGAGTTTATGCAAACCCCATGCATGCACAGCGTGGGGGCATTCCCAGATAATTTGGGGGCATTCCCTGACATTTCTATGGGTGAGGGATTAAAATGCCCAACTTTGGCTTTTTGAATATCGGCTAGTATTGCCTTGTGTGATCAAGCTTTGATAAATGAGACCCACTGTGCTATTACCTGAGAGGACAGAGCATGACCCAGGGACTCCATTTTCAGTTTTTTGTTTGTATTTACCTATGTGTCATGCTCCGCCCCCTCAGATCCTGCACCAGGAATAACAGAGTGTCCCTTTAACTGCATTTACAATGGTTATAAGTCAAATTAGTCAAAAAAAAAAACACAATCTGCCACCATTATTCATTGCATATTACTTCCCAGAATTCCCCCGACATTGATCCCTTTCTATTTTGCACTTGGGTTTATACTTTGTAGTTTAATGTGCTTGAGGAAGAGATTCTGACTGACTGGTCCTTTATAAAGCCTGGGGGATCCTTTGATCTGTTACTTAAGAGAAATACGGAGCGGGGAGCTGATGAGAAATACTACATACATATTTAAGTAATTACTAGGAGAAGCTATCCGGCAGGACCGCCATCCCTTCTTGTATGAATTATACAGCAGACGAAGTGCCAGTCCTCGTCCTAGGAATGATGGCGGCCCAGGGGAGGGAAGGACTCGCCACTGCCAGCCATTATAAAGAACGGCGTATAATCTCCCAGGGTGGAGTGTTGCCGCTATACTAGAGCGCGCTACACAGATGTATATATGGTGAGTGCCCATATTTTATTATTATGATAGGATATGGTTGGGAAGGGTGGGCATTTAGGATATGTTTACCTGTCGCAGATTTACCATTTAGATTTTCATTAGGAATAACAAGCAAGTGGGTGATATAACATACACGTAGTATGGAAATTGATCTGCGGGGCCTAATTTAAAGGGAAACAATGAGCAGGGTAGAAGAATCTTACCTTCTGATGTGTCCCTATAGCACAAGGGGCGCTGAGGATGAAGTTTCTTACCTTATCCTGGCGGGCCAGCCAGGGTGGAACTGTGCACAGAGGGCTGTAGTCACTCCCCCAGTGCACCAAGCTGCCTCATCAGTATATGGATTAAACTACAAAGTATACAAAAATGTCGCCAAGGATGAAGGTAATAATTGTACCTTAATCTTTAGCGCCTAGTGCGCAATTGGGACATATCAGCAGGGTAGATGCTTCTAGGGTTTCCCTCTAAATCAGCGACAATATTTCCTCTAGATTGAGCAAGTAACTGACACCTTTTCCCCCATTGACTTCAATGGAGGACTCAACTCCTAGCTGTGCATTTTGTGCAGCAGTCCACAAGTGGAAAAAAAATATACATATACAGTGGTGCCTTGGATTACGAGCATAATTCGTTCTGGTACCGTGCTTGTAATCCAAATCCACTCTTAAACCAAAGCAAATTTTCCTGTATGAAATCATAGAAATGCATACAATTGGTTCCGCACCCCAAAAATAATGATTTATTATTCTGAATAACATGAAAAACTAATGAAACAAACAATAAGAAAAAGCAGAATCTGTGATATTATAAGTTACTGTACAGTAATGGAGAGGATGGGAAACACAAGGGCGGACAGAGACTGCAGGGAGCATGAAGGAATGAGCAGGGCAGATGTGGGCACATACATGCAGCGCTCTCTGTCCGGGGAGAGCGGGGTTACAGCTATGGAGAGATTACCTCCACAGTCCTGTCCCCTGATGTAAGCCCCAGCCTGATGTGTATCTGCTATGATTTGGAAGGTTAGGGAGACTTCCGGGGTCAGAGTACAGTGCTGTAGACCCCGCTATGCAGACCATGTCCCTCCCCAACTCCCCCTCCCACCCAGTACAGGGAGCTCTTAAACCAAAGCAATGCTCTTAAAGCAAGTCACAATTTTGAAAAACTGTGAGCTCTTAAACCAAAACGCTCTTAAACCAAGTTACTCTTAAACCAAGGTACCACTGTATATATATATATATATATATATATATATATATATATATATATAGTTTCTTTTTAACAGCAGGTCAGGCAACTAAATATGCCTGCAAATTTCCTTGCAGTAAAATCCAATACAGGCAGTTTCCCGTACAAGTGGCCCTCCAACTGTTGCAGAACTACAATTCCCATCATCCCCTGAGCAGGGTTCCCTAACCAGTGGCTCTCTATCTGTTGCAAGTCCACCATCCCTATAATTCTCTGACAGCCTAAGCTGCAGGTTGGGGAACACTACTGAAGCATGATGGGGGTTGTAGGTTTTCAGCAGCTGGAGGCCCACTGGTTTGGACTACTCCTTAGGGTATGAAGGGAGTTGTACTTTTGCAACAACTTGATGAGCAGGGCTACAGTAGTGCATCCAGGACTAAAGAAACATTGTTGTTTTCTTCCAGAAACAGCACCACACCTATCCCCAGGTTGTGTCTGGTATTACATCTTGGCTCCATTCACTTAAATTGAACTAAGCTGCAATACCACACACAAACAAGAGTGGTGCTATTTATAAAAGAAAGGAGCAATTTTTTTAAAAAATTTTCTTTCAAATCAACTGGTGCCATAAAGTGCCAGAGATTTGTAATTCACTTCTATTAAAAAAAATCTTAAGTCTTCCAGTACTTATCAGCTGCTGTGTGTCCAGCAGGAAGTGGTGTTTTCTTTCCTGTCTGACACAGTGGTCTCTGCTGCCACCTCTGTCCATGTCAGGAACTGTCCAAAGCAGGAGCAAATCCCCATAGAAAACCTCTCCTGCTCTCCAGACTGGAAATAATACAACTTCCTGTTGGGCATACAGCAGCTGATAAATACTGGAAGGCTTGAGATTTTTTTAATAGAAGTAAATTACAAATCTCTGGCACTTCATGGCAGCATTTGAAAGAAAAATTTTTTGGGTGGACTACCCCTTTAAGGCACCATGACGTATGCCGTGCCGTGTATGCCGTGGTGCTGATAAGGGGGTATAGAGAGGGCTCACAATGTGAACTCTCTATACAGAGCGTCTCCGGGGGGCTGCCACAAACTGATGCCTGTGCCCGGCACAGTTCAATTCTGCTGTATAAACTGAATGGCTAAAAGGTTTTACCACATGGCAAACAGTGTAAAGACCACACCCCCTTAAAAAATTTTGAAAAATAGATTTTTTTAAATTCAATTTCACCGCAATGGCGCTATGGCCTTATAAAGGGGTTTTCACAAAAAAATTTCAAATCAACTGCTGCTGCTGTATGCTCTGCAGGAAGTGGTGTTTTCTTTCCAGTCTGACACAGTGCTCTCTGCTGCCACCTCTGTCCATGTCAGGAACTGTCCAGAGCAGCAGCAAATCTCCATAGAAAACCTCTCCTGCTCTCCAGACTGGAAAGAATACATCACTTCCTGTAGGGCATACAACAGCTGCTAAGGATTGGAAGACTGGAGATTTTTTTCAATAGATGTAAATTACAAAATGGTCAACTACCCCTTTAAACATGGGGAGGGGGGGGGGCACAAAAGTGAAAAAAATTTAAAATTCACTCGGCCACTAAGGGGTTAAACACACACTCAATTTTCTATATTATTAGTTGGTCACCAGGCGCATAAGGCAACCAGGGTAATCTATAGAAAAATCATTTACGCCCATGCAAAATTTTGTTCAATTGTAATACATAGTCATAGACCATCATCTGGTGAAAACATCTTCGCATTAGCTGTTTGCCAGTGACAGTGATGGAGACGTCATAGTGCAGTGTCACTGACTACCACCACACCCATGTTCTGCTTACATGTGATAAGAGGGCTACTGGTGTCATACAAGCAAGTGGGGAGGGGGGCCATGATACTTTGCTATAGGGAGATATTAAAAAGATACAGTCCATAAAGATTGGCTTAGATGTATAGCAATATATATTATATGGATCAGACTGTAGAGTCACCTGTGTAACCTCTGATGGGCACGGCCAGCCTCCATGTCCAACATATCCATGGCATGGGCCTGTTTAAGTCAATGACTCCCAACCTGTGGCTCTTCAGCTGTTGCAATACTACAACTCCCAGCATGCCCTGACAGCCTGCGGCTATCAGGGCATGCTGGGAGTTGTCATTTTGCAACAGCTGGAGAGCTACAGGTTGGGGATTAGTGGTTTAGGCCAAGTCCACATGAATGATGATAGCAAAATACAGCTTTAGTCTTTGTTCACACTATGTAAAAACAACGGCCGTCTTTCATAACAAAATACGGTCTTTGTTTTTACATAGTGTGAACATCGCCTTATTTTTGCCCAGTATTTTGGTCAGTATTTTGCAACCAAAACCAGGAGTGGATTGAAAATACAGAAAGGCTCTGTTCACACACTGTTGAAATTGAGTGGATGGCTGCCATTAAATGGCATTTAATGGCTGTTATTTCAAAAGAACGCCCATCGTTTTAAAATAACAATTATTTGCCATTAAATGACGGCCATCCACTAAATTTCAACAGTGTGTGAACATAGCCTATCTGTGTTTTTAATCCACTCCTGGTTTTAGTTGCAAAATACTGAGCAAAAATACTGTGTGGGAACATCGCCTAAGGGCCAGTTCACACGGAGCAGAACTGGCAGAATTCCATGGCGGAATCCCGCCAGCCTCCGTGTCATACTGGCCATCTATGGGAGGCTCGCACGCCTCCTCTGTCCGCATGGAAAAATGGATATGTAAATTCTTCAAAGCAGAGAGAGGAGGTGCGCAAGCCTCCCATAGACGACCAGTATGACACAGAGGCTGGCGGGATTCCGCCATTTTTGCTCTGTGTCAACTGGCCCTAAAACTGCTCCCTTTGTATGTACCCGATATGGATACACGACTCATTTCAAGAGTTCAAGAGGACAGCAACACCGTAACAAAATCAGCACAAAGTTTCAATTCAATGACAGCAAAAAGAGATCTTTAAAATGATATAAGTATAATAGAATATTGCAGATAGACCCCTGGAAAGCCCCTTTAAGGAGTCAACTCTTATTATAAGATTACCCACTCTTTTCACGCTTAGTTGAATTTTACTTAAAAATGACAACTTTGTATTTTTTTCTATCATTTACAGCAGCTGTAAAACACGGGAAATGTTTCCTGACTTGCCGGGGAGCAGCTGCGGATGGAGTTTTATAGTCGGAGTATATGTCATTGGATACGGGATAAGTCATTCAGCCGGAAAGGTGGCCTGAAGTTCAAAAGACGTCTACAAGCTTCTGACCCCCCCTAGTTACCCCATTGCTACTCACCTTAAGGAACATGATGCCACAGAGAAGGGGCGCTCCACCATGGAAGGGGTCCGTACCCACCACTTCAGTGTGTAGTGGCCTCTCTCCTCTGATTCCCAGACCTCTTTGCTATCTGTGACTTCAGCCTCACTATCTATCAGACCAGGCGTTGTCACTTCTCTACCCTCCTGACCTCCTCCCTCCGCTGGTTATTACTTGAAATACACCAATCAGCAAGCAAGAAGCCGTATGACTTGGATATAGGTGACACCCAAAAAAGTGGGTTATCCTCTATATTACATCACTACCAGTAGAAATGTATAGTAAAATTCCCTTAATCCAGAAAATCTGGACATCTAATCTAACATCTCTCTGCTATGTTCACCTAGTTTATTTAAATGGGAATATGCTCCATAGAGCACATTTTTTTTGTATAGATTTTATGACGTCGTTTCTTTTGATGTGTATTCAGTCCCAGTAATCTAACTGCGGGTCTGATGGCCCAAACTAAGGGCCCTTTTACACAGAAAGATTATCTGACAGATTATCTGCCAAAGATTTGAAGCCAAAGCCAGGAATGGATTTGAAACTAGGAGAAATCTCAGGCTTTCCTTTATCACCTGATCTCTGTTTATACTCCATTCCTGGCTTTGGCTTCAAATCTTTGGCAGATAATCTGTCAGATAATCTTTCTGTGTAAATGGACCCTAAGGGCCCTATTCCACAGTAACGATAATCGGCTGGATCGGCCCCATTTGGCCCGATTCGGCCGATTATCGTTCGGTGAAATAGAATGATCGTGTCATCGGCTGATCGTTCATCTAGGGCCAGACCTAAAATTATCGTTCCCCCACCGCGCATCGCTACGGTTGAATAGCGGAGCACGGCGGGCGACTGACAATTTGACAAGCAGCAGCATCATACATTACCTGTCCAGGCTTCTTCTCTGCGCTGTCTTCATCCCCGGGTCCCGCGCGCTCTATCTTCAGAATGGCCGGTCAGCTGACGGAGCGCTCAGCCAATCACAGGCCGGGACAGAAGCCCGGACAGTAATGTATGCTGCTGCAAGGGCTGCCAGGACATCGGTAACGAGGCAGCCCTTGCTCAACGATCATCGGGCCGTGGAATAGGCCCTCCTCGGCCTGTGGAATAGGACCCTAAGAGCTGTCATCAGAAACGTGGTGGGGTCGGAATGTGCGTTGATAAAACAAATGCAAAAAAGCGGCCAGCACCTCAGGAAAAAAAGCAACTATAAAACACACACACGTAAAAAAAAAAGCACAAAAGAAACTAAACAAACAAAAATGTTTATAAAGGAAAACCTAAAAGAATTTCACTGCCCACAGTATTATATATTATATTATATTCACAAGCTAGTAATAATAAATTCTCAAGCGTAACTGCATTTACTTTAAGGTGTTGTCAGGTTTTAAATAGGCATATGTATATTTTGATATGTCCTTCAAAGAGCGTCTCTCTCTTTGGAGGACCAGCCATGACCATGCATTATACAGCCTATTGATCTTACTAATAACTGTGCAATGCTTTATTTCTCCTGTGGTGGCGCTGCTGGAAAATAGAACACTCGCTGCAGGATTCCCTCACTGATAACAGCATAATGTGGTTGGAGGAATCTTCCTGATTCTACTCAAGTCTTTAAATTGTCTAACCCCCCAGCTGGTACTTTATGGGCACTTAGTGGTTGCAGTTAAAGGAGTTTTCCAATTTGGATATGTACCACTTGTTATAAGGCCTACTTGTAATAATGTTCTCCGGCTGTGATCCTCAGTGATCAGCTGTAATCTGTAAAGAAATCTGGCAGGAAGGGTCCTATTATGCTGCGTTTACACGGAGTGATAATTCAGCCAATTGATCGTTTAACGATTTTGAATCAGCGATTTGGTTTTTATAACGATCAGCGTTTGGACGAATAAATTGTTAGGAAAGTCGTTAGAATATTCGTAAGAAAAATTGTTATTGCCATCATTTTTAAGATCACTTAAGCCCATCTTTCACATAGGGTGAATCTTTGAAAGACTATTTACAAGGAACCATCTGCGAATTTTTAGCGAACGGCGAACGAAGATTTGAGAACATGTAGAAAGATCAAAATGAACGATTTCTCGCTCGTCTCGTGATCGTTCGCTGTGTTTATACGGAATGATTATCGCTCAAATGGGATCGTTAATTATCGCTCAAAATTCGAGCGGTATTCGTTCCGTGCGATGAAGGCCCAATCAATACTGTAAATGAGCAGTGATATGCTGGAGCTGACTGGCTGCGGCGGTCCCGGGCGCATACAGAGCACAGAAGCAGACCGGGAACGTGGACAGGTGAAGTATTAACTGTTCGGTTAATCGTCAGCCGCATATTGCTATTACATGTAGCGATGCGCAGGGGGCAGCCGATGATTTTAGGCCTGGGTCTAAAAGAAACGACCAACCGATGATCGTTTCATCGGCTGATCGTTGTCTCTATTACACATTGCAATACTTGGGCTAATCGGGCCGAGTCAGACGATTACCACACACAACCTGGGGACAGGGGAGGCACTGTTTTTGCAAGAAAGCCTTGCAATAGACTGACACTTCCTTCTCTGTTGAGATAACAGCATTATTTCTTTATCATTCCAGGTAGGGTTATTATAACAGTTAAAACCTGTATACAAACAGTACAGAATCCACCATTCACAATAGGTAATGGGCGCAGCTCCCCTCTCCCCTCACCACATAGGTCACAGAGCATGCCCACAACATTCAGTCATCTTCAGGCTGCTGGTTTTGTGACTGCTGTAAAGCATATTTCTCAATCTGATAACAGGAGCTCAGACAAGATCATCCCCATAACAAACATATCTAGAATCAGAAAATAAAAACAGATTTAAAAAAAGATTGTGGGAGGGGCCAATATCTGGTTTAATTAGTTTAAAAAACTGTTGCAGGGATAAAGTAGTATTAAAGGGGTTGTCCAAACTCATCAGGTTATCCCCTAGTATTGGATAAAGGATAATCATCTGATGAGGATTCAGATCAGTTGCTGCCCATGTTAATTAATAGATAGTTATAATCTGCCTGAATAGACTCCCAATCTGTGATTCCCAATATACCCTAACAAGACATAGGTTATATATGTTATTGTGGTGTCCCACTATTCAGTGCCTTAGGCACCTGTTGCAAAGTTCTCACTGCAGGTTAAAAGTGTTGATGAAGTAGTTTACAGTTTTGCCACTAGATGTCAGTGTTATTTATGAGTCTTGTTGTTCCATGCACAGCTGAAGTCAGTAATGGGTTAATGTTATTGTTGTATCATATGTTCAGTGCTAACCTATAGGAGGTGCTTTATCTTCTTCTACCTATCCCTGCTCTTCACACACACTCACCCCCTGTAGGAGAAGTTAGCTCTGTGTGGGAGGGAGTGAGCAATGCAGTCTAGTCTAGACACTCACGTGTGTAGATGCAGCTATAGACAACCAGTTCTTTCTCTACTACCCATACGTTCAATATACAGTGCTAAGCACTTTAAGGGGAGAAGAGTCCAGGTACATCCTAACCCATGCCAATAACACGTCTGGGTAGTATCCTGAGCACAAGAGGAACTAGCCTGGATAGGACAAAGCTACCGTAAAGAAGGTCTATGTATCCTATTTCGCAGTGTCGGTAATTGGGACACCCCTGGACACTTAGCTAAGCCCAGATAACCATGGCTGGGGCTTGTACCCTGACAGGACGGATAGCTTGACACTGTAAGGCACAAGGTGGTCAGACACAGTTTAAACACAACTACAAGTACAATTCTCACAATAAAGTATTTCTCCAAGTTCCGGCAGAGTACACAGCTACATTGGGTTGGAGCTCCTCTGACAACCTCCTCTCCTCTTCTCTACTCTTTGAGCACCGCTACATCTACCTCTTTTCTTCTCAAGCACCTCCTCAAGCTCAACAAGTCTAAGCACTAAAGTCTATGTGAAGATTTCTCTATCCTACAAAAGTGTATTGAATTGCTGAAGCACTTCACAGTAAAGCTGTTCTATTTTTATATCACTGGGACTCCGTCATACTTTATCTGCACCAGCACCCATACACACTAACCCTGGGTTATTTTTTCCCCCTTTTCTGTGGGTGGCGGTACCGATAGTCCAGGTGGGTCAATTGCCACTCACGACTACAGTTGGCAGGTCACCAACCATTGGGGAACACAGCACATTGGGATCCACAACACATAGCAGGTACCAACATCATACCTGTCACTACTTACAGAGGGAATAGGAACATGGGTGTTAGATACTACTACTATATGGGGGCACAGAGGTGACCTAATTACTATATGGGGGAAAAGTGGAGGCCATACTCCTATATAAGCAAACAGAGGGGCCTAATACTACATGTGGCGGAACAGGGAAGGGAGGGAAGTTTATCTACCAGATTCTACAGAGAGTTGTGGCCTTTGTTGGATGAAAAAGAAACATGAACAACTCCGATCAGAGAAGACATCATTGGTGAATTACTGGATAGAGGTGCACTGTCATTATACAAAGCGGGGACTACCAACATGGTCACTGCATATATATATATATATATATATACACACATATATATATATATATATATACATATATATATATATATACAGTATATATATATATACAGTATATATATATATATATATATATATATATACACAGTGTGTATATATATATATATATATATATATATATATATATACAGTATATATACAGATGATTTTATATATATATATATATATATATATATATATATATATATATGATTTATTTATTTATTTAATGGTTTAAATACCCCCTGGCCTGGTCCCCAGTCATTATTCATCTGCCACCTGTCTGCCTGCCATACACATAACAAAATACATCATTACATCTAACCCCAATGATGCCTATGCTGGGATAAAGGTTGAAAAAAAAAAAAAGACGGGTCAAAGACATCCAAACCAGGCTCATTGAGGTACTTCTATCCAATATACTGCCATCTGATGCCATTAGAAGAGGTCTTTCCAAGTCCTTTGCTATAGCCCCCCTTCCTGCTCCGTCCCATAGTCCCCTCTTACTTTGTACCTCTTGGTCCCCGTGCACCACCATCTGTCAGTCTTCTTGCTTTGTTGATCCTATGGGGTTTGCAGGATATTTCTGGGCATGTGAGATCTCCCTGTATACCAGTGCTCACTCGCTGCCTCCCGTCACTGGATCAATGTGACCCGCATCTCTCTATGCCCCACAGTAGTATCTCATAAGCTGACTGTCACACTGCATTACTCTATGACACGTTACCCTCCAGAAACCCTATATTACCGCTCATTAACACCCTGATCTATTCCAGATCACCCAGCGTGACCTCCTGTAGCGGGCACTGATAAACACCATCAAATGCCATAAAAATCTGCCCTGCTCTATTTACAAGGGTTTGGTACTATGAATTCTATGAGTCCCTGGGGGTAGTAGGGCAGGCGGTTCATACACAATCATCATACTACCATATTACCATACATCACCCCCGGCACTGGCTTTACTGTGTAGTAGTCATCCGTGACTTTGCACTTCTTTTCTTACTCAGTCACTGGGAAATTATTTTATATACAGTATATAGCCTCTGGCGCTATGGTAGACCGTCTCCCACCACTGACCTAGAAATGCCGGCCCTATAAAGCAGGGGGCCTGGGGGGGGTGCATAAAGCCGCTACAAAAGACATGTCAATAGTGCGTCATTCAAGTAGAAACGTAGACTGTAAGCCTTTGTGGCCAGGGTCTGCTCGCTTCTTGTCACATTGTTTGTTCATGTTCATTTGTTTTTATTATTTACCTTTTTTATGTTTTTTTTAACTCCCTAAGTGAAGCGTGTTGGAATATGATGGTGCTATATCCGTATGTATGATTGTTACTGCTACTATTAAGATGGGGAACACAATGATCTGCTCTATATACTTCACTCACTTGTCAGATATACAGATACGGTGGTGTTATTGAGTCATTGTATGGCGGTATTATATACGCTATGGCTACCCTTTTTTGTTGCTACAATGGAAGTGTGATATCATTTAGTTATTGTGTGATGATACTATCCAGGCACTGTATGGCGGCATTCATCATGATATTATTCAACCTCAGTAGGATGTATTATTCAACCGCAGTATGGTGGCATTAGTCAATCACGATATAGCAGTATTATTAGTACTACATTAGTGTATTAGCTGCTGTGCTGTTGTATTATCCAGTCCCTGTGTGGGGTATTATGGCATATGATTCAGTCACAGTATGGCGGTATTAAGTCAATGTGTAGTGGTACTATCCAGTCACTGTTTGGTGGTATTATTTTGCTAGAGTGCGGTGGCAATATTCAGTCACTATGCATGGCCCGGGGTGCAGGTTGCAGCTGGTGGGCTCTGGTGTTTTGGGGCTACTTTGTCAGGGTGACCAGGAGTGGTAGTAGCATCCCCCATACACACGGCCATCGGACCTTGGTAGAAATGGTGTGAGGTGCAGATGCAAGGTGTGGTGTGAGTCCCAACTTAAACAATGTGTAATACACAATATAACAACAACACTGCTCACAAGTGCTAGTGCAAAATACAGCAATACTCTAGATAGGCCTTTGAGATGGCTGGAAGTAGTAGAAGAGTGAAGACTTGTGTGCCAGGGTATTGTAGGGGTCAGGTAGGAGCCCTTGTGTAATTGGTAACAGTACTCTGCCGGGATGTGTGCTTTAAGTTTCTTGAAGTGACTTGAAAAGAATCCTTGTACTCACGTTTAGAGATTTTTGTATCTGACTGCCTTCTCCCTGTAGTACGAGTCCAAGGTGTCTGTGTCTGGGTGGAGCTGACTAGTAAAAATTACCCCAACTAGTTGAGCATAGTGTCAGTAAAGTACTTCTGCTTCGTGCACTTTTGCTTTACTGGGGATCAATCCCTCTTCCTTTCTTTTGGGGGTGACTGTCCTGACTGAAGAATCCTCGGCGTAGACAAGGGTTGGTCCTAGTGTCTCACCTCTAAAGCTTAGCACTGCATAGTGGGTACTAGTTTTCTTATAGAAGAAGTAGGTTTAGTCCCTGTCAAGGGCTCCGACCTAAGCCAGGCCTGCTTAGTCCCTGCGGCAGGATCTCTGGTCTGAAGTCTATCTCTTATACACACTGTCTAGGAGAACTAACTAGAACAGGAAGTTACCCCAGCCTATATAAAGAAATTTTTTCGGCACTCTTGCTTTTCTCAACTGTTGGCAAGGAAGCCGAAACGCATCCTGTATAGTGTGCTGTTTCACCGTGTATATTTGTACATAAATAAATTCACTTGCAGAAGATTAGGTGAGTGCCGGAAAAATTTCTTTGCATAGACTGTATCCTCTCCGGGCACCCCTAGCCCTGAGTGCCGTCCAAATCTGTTCTACTACCCCAGCCTATATAGGCCTGCGTTACAGGAAGAGAGGAGTAGAGAGAGTGTGGTGTACAGAGTGTAACTAAACCTTTACACATATACAGCAGCTGTGCGCAGGGAGAGTGAGACACCTAGTGGCTGTAGTAGAAAGCAGCAGCTAACAGCACTTGGTGTGATGCCTGAGAAAGTTACTTTACCTGGTTGGTAGGAAACCACATGTGGTGGGACCAGGGGCGGAACTACCGCCGTAACAGCCGTAGCGGCTGCTACGGGGCCCCTAGCATCGGGGGGCCCGTGGCCTGGGCCCCCAGAGCTTACTGCCTACAACACCCGGTGGCCGAGCGGGCCTCCCGGGTGTTCAGTGTTCTGATTGACAGCACGAGAAGCCATAGGCTTCCCGCCCTGTCAATCACTCTTGTGACCGCAAGCAGCATTTGCTTGCGATCACAAGAGTGTTGCCCCCGACAGATCAGCAGCTTCCAGGCGAAGTCTCGGGCAGCGACATCACTGAGGTCAGTGTGCGTCGCGGCGGCTGGGACTTTCGGTGCAGGAAGTGATGCGCACCCTGTACCGGAAGTCCCAGCCGCCGCGGCGCACACTGAGCTCAGTGGTGGCGCTGCCCGGGACTTCGCCTGGAAGCTGCTGATCTGTCGGCAGATGAAGAGAGAAGAAGAGGCCTGCGACCGACGGGGGATCGTGTGGTTAGGTGAGTTGTGAGTTTTTTTATTTTTTATCAGAGGGGAACACTGGGGGCTGTATATATATGGGGGATGCACAGCACTAGGGGCTGTATATATATATATATATATAATATATATATATATATATATATATACAGCCCCTAGTGCTGTGCATCCCATATATATATATATATATATATATATATATATATATATATATATATATATGGGATGCACAGCACTAGGGGCCGTATATATATATATATATATATATATATATATATATATATATATATGGGATGCACAGCACTAGGGGCTTTATATATATATATATATATATAGGGGATGCACAGCACTAGGGGCTGTATGTATATATATATATATAGGGGATGCACAGCACTAGGGGCTATATATATATATGGGGGATGCACAATACTGGGGGCTGTATATATATATATGGGGGAGGCACAGCACTGGGGGTTGTATATATATATATGGGAGAGGCACAGCACTGGGGGCTGTATATATGGGGGAGGGACAGCACTGTGGGCTATATATATGGGGGAGGGACAGCACTGTGGGCTATATATATGGGGGAGGCACAGCACTGGGGGCTGTATATATGGGGGAGGGACAGCACTGGGGGCTGTATATATATGGGGGAGGCACAGCACTGGGGGCTGTATATATAGGGGAGGGACAGCACTGGGGGCTATATATATGGGGTAGGCACAGCACTGGGGGCAATATATATGGAGGAGGCACAGCACTGGGGGCTATATATATATGGGGGATGCACAATACTGGGGCCTGTATATATATGGGGAGGCACAGCACTGGGGGCTGTATATATATATGGGGGATGCACAATACTGGGGGCTGTATATATGGGGGAGGCACAGCACTGGGGGCTATATATATGGGGGAGGCACAGCACTGGGGGCTATATATATGGGGGAGGCACAGCACTGGGGGCAATATATATGGGGGAGGCACAGCACTGGGGGTTATATATATGGGGGAGGCACAGCACTGGGGGTTATATATATGGGGGAGGCACAGCACTGGGGGCAATATATATGGGGGAGGCACAGCACTGGGGGAAATATATATGGGGGAGGCACAGCACTGGGGGTTATATATATGGGGGAGGGACAACACTGGGGGCTATATGGGGGAGGCTCAACACTGGGGGCTGCATATATGGGGGAGGCACAACACGGGGGGCTATATATATATGGGGAGGCACAACACTTGGGGCTATATATATATATGGGGGAGGGAAAACACTTGGGGCTATATATATTTGGGAGGGAAAACACTGGGGGCTATATATATGGGGAGGGACAACACTGGAAGCCATTTGTAAGGGGAACATCACAGGGGGCAATCTATAAGGAGGACATCACAGAGAAGGCATCTATAAGGGTAACTACACTACGGGATGTATATAATATATAATAATAGGGCATGCGCAGAGGGGGGGTATTTATTTTAGTGGACTAAACAGAGGGGTCATCTATAAGGGGACTACACAGAGGGGGCCATATACTACAGGGCAGGGATAGGGAACCTTGGCTCTCCAGCTGTTTAAAAACTACAGCTTTAGCTTTGACTGTCTACACATGATGGGAGTTGTAGTTTTGCAACAGCTGGAGAGCCGAGGTTCCCTACCCCTGGTATAGGGGATGCACAGAGGTTGTCATCTACTATAAACACAGAGGGGCTCTCTACTATAGTAGATGCACACAGGGCCATCTATGTGGAAGACTGAACAAGGGACTATCTATAAGGAGCCAGGGCTACCCACTGAAAGAGGGCTTAAAGGGGCCAATACAGATGTGCAGTGTGTATAGAGATGAGGATGGTGCCAGAGCGAGGAGACTAATATGTCTGTCTGGCAAATTCTGTGGATTCGTGGCTCAGAGAAGTTCTCATAATGGCCCAGGACAGATGGAGAAGAAGATGAAAAGGGAAGAACTCCGATCAGAGAAGACGTCCCCTGTGAGTCACTAAATATATTTGCACTGTAATTTATATGTAGTACAGACCCTGTGTAGAGCTGGGTGTGTTGATGGTGTAGTGGTCGGTTGAGGGGGGGGGGGGGGGGTTGGGCAATTAAAAGTTTGCTATGGGGCCCAGCCATTTCTAGTTACGCCCCTGGGTGGGACACTACAACTATTTGGTGGTAATCTTCAGTCACAGTATGGTGGTATTATTTAGCCACAGTATGCTAGTATTGTGTAGTGTTAGGGTGTGTTATATAGAGCAGTAATATGTATTGTATGGTATTATTATTTATCCATAATATGGCGGTATTATTAGGCTAGTATGTTGTTGTTATTCAGGCACTGTATTCTTCCATCCCAGTAAGCTGTATTATTAAGCCACAGTGTGGTGGTACTATCCAGTCCCTGTGTGTTGGCATTATCCCACCTCTGTATGGTTTTATTATTACCCACAGTATGGTGGTATTATTTATGTCACCGTACTGTGAGAACATGAAGGGATCTGTAGGCAATGCAGTAATGCTATGATATAGCTGCATACACTCATACGTTATTACACAAGCTCTTTATACATCATTTCTATAGCATACACTGTGCATTATACTGTCTTCATAGACAAAGTACAAGGGGCCCCATTCCTGCTCCAGGGTCCCGTTCTGATGCAATGTGGTTCCACACTTATATGTTGCTATCATAACGTGAAGTGAGAGGCCATTACCCTGAAATCCTCCATCTATTCATTAGATTTATTAGCAGCCACTACAGAGAGTGTCAAACTTAATTGATCATTCGCCGGGAGATCAGCAATTCATTATAGAAAGACCTCGGTGACCGAGAAGATACAGTGTCCGGGAGTAGCAGGTAGTGGGCTCCATGTTCCCAGTGTCTCAGTCCGCTTTTATGGTAATTCCTGTGAGCCGCATACAGATTTATAGCTGTGTCATATGTGATATATATTGTTTTGTTTTTCTTAGATCTGATTATTTCTTACAGCTTCATATATGTGGAATGAGAAATAGGCCATGGAGCTTTTTAATGCGCGGCTGAAAAATCCATCAGAAAACAGCTTGTACGGTATTATTAGGAGGTGGGAACATACATACATAGTGTAGATATTTTTTATCTTGACATTACATCCATCCTCAGGCTAGAAATGGTAGTATACAGTCTATTTGTTCCATGGAGTCACATAGGGCGCCATTGGAACAAGAGGACACACAAAAAAAGCACCAATTTTAACCCTTTAAAACAAAATCTGTTTGTCACCCTCTATTTTTTGATTATTTTTCCACCTATAAGGCTGTGTAAAGCCTCATTCTTTTCTGGCATGATCTGGAATTTTTTTTAGCACCCTAAGGGACTATTATAAGCAATCATTCGATTGCTTACATAGATCAATGCAATGTATATTTTATTGCATTGATCTAATCAATCACTGCACAGGTCATAAAGTCCACCACAGGCAGATCTTATTAGTGGAGTACTCACAGCAGGCCTCAAGGACTAGCAAAGGCTTCAGGCTGCCATGACACCTAGAGATAAGATTAGAGGGGTGCTGATCGGGCTACTGCCCAACCAATAACAGCTGTCAAAATTGTTTATATGCTGTGATTACTATTCATCTAAACAGTTAAATGACCGACATCAGAGTGTTCACTGATGTTGGTCATTACAGTTTCTGCTGTCTGCACCCGACCCATATCATACATGCATGCCATAGGTTGGGAAAGGGTTAAAGGGGTTATCCAGGATTAAGAGAAACAGCAGATTTCTTTTAGAAACAGCACCACTCTTGTTGTCAGTTCGTGTGCGGTATTGCAGCTCTGTTCCATTGAAGTGAATGGGGCTGAATTGTAATACCGTAGTTTAAAGTTTCTGGTCGGCGATTTGTATCAGTTTAATGGTTCTGGTCCCAGGTCTGTATGTGTTTAAAATTGCTTCTGAATTAGTTAAGATCGTCAATGGTCTGTATTTGTGGGGGTCTGTATTAGCTTAGTGTGGTCTGGGGTCTGTGTTAGTTTAGGGGGTCTAGTCTGAGGTCTGTAATAGTTTGGTGTGGTCTGGGGTCTGTGTTAGTTTAGGTGTTCTGGTCTGGGATCTGTATTAGTTTAGTGTGGTCCAGGGCCGTCTTACCCATTGGGCATGGTAGGCGGCTGCCCGGGGGCCCTTGCGTCCTAGGGGGCCCCTGCCCTGTGACATATTCCCTGGCCATTTAACTGGGAGTGCTCCTGATGAGCGTTTGCAGCTGTGGGACTGTGCACAGCTCGCTCTTGTGGCCGGAAGCTGCATTCTGCTTCCGGTCACTAGAGGTCTCTCTCACCCCCTGCATTCCCGTGCGGAGCAGGAGAGTGACGTCACCAGCAGAGCCCTGAGGGGAAGGAGAAGCTGGAGGCCTGAAGTACAAAGCCTGAGTGAGTATGTGCTGATAGGAGGGGGGGAGGCTAGCTGACAGGGAAGGGGTTAATCATGGGAGTGCTCTCTGCAGGGATGCAGACAGGGCCATGGGTGAACTGGTAAACAGGGAGGGGGAGGGATCGAGGGTGTAACTCCTCTGAGTGTGTATATATCTCCATTCAGTGTATACAGCAGTGTATTATATACTTATCCTCCTCCTGAGTGTGTATATAATCTCCATTCAGTGTATACAGCAGTGTATTATATACTTATCCTCCTCCTGAGTGTATATATCTCTCCATTCAGTGTATACAGCAGTGTATTATATACTTATCCTCCTCCTGAGTGTGTATATATATCTCCATTCAGTGTATACAGCAGTGTATTATATACTTATCCTTCTCCTGAGTGTGTGTATATATCTCCATTCAGTGTATACAGCAGTGTATTATATACTTATCCTCCTCCTGAGTGTGTATATAATCTCCATTCAGTGTATTATATACTTATCTTCCTCCTGTATGAGTGTGTATATAATCTCCATTCAGTGTATACAGCAGTGTATTATATACTTATCCTCCTCCTGTATGAGTGTGTATATAATCTCCATTCAGTGTATACAGCAGTGTATTATATACTTATCCTCCTCCTGAATGTGTATATATCGCTCCATTGTTGTCTTCCTGTATACTGTATAATACAATATAAAGGGAAACAACATGGCTTATATATAGAGAAGGGCAAAACAACATGTCTTATATATACAGAGGGGCAACAACATGACTATTATATATGAGAACCATGTTGTTTCCCTGTATTTATACTGTATAATACAATATACAGGGAAACAACATGGTTCATATATATAGAGAAGGGCAAAACAACATGTCTCATATATACAGACGGGCAACAACAACATATATAATAGTCATGTTGTTGCCCCTCTGTATATATGAGACATGTTGTTTGGCCCTTCTCTATATATAAGCCGTGTCGTTTCCCTGTATACTGTATAATACAGTATACACAGACTCCCTGTATTATACAGTATACAGGGAGAAAACATGGCGTATATGCAGAGGGACAGCAACATGTCTCATATATAGAGAGGGGCACCAATATATATTAATTAGGCTTTTACCCACCACCTGTATACCCCACATATACCTGTACCCCATATATATATATATATATATATATTATAATATATGGTATGGTTGTACACATATATCACTATTATAGGCTATATAACCACCTACCTACTGCTCCACCTTTATACCTGTATCTATATGGTTGATAAATAGGTGGTAAGGTATATTGCCTATAATAGTGATATACTGTATGTGTGCAACATATATGACAATCACTATCATAGGCAATATACCTTACCAGATAAGGGGGCTTTGATGGCGGTGGCCGCTGGGGGGGGGGGGGGGGGGGCAATTCGCACCTCTGCCCAGGGGCCCATAATGCTGTTAAGACGGCCCTGGTGTGGTCTGGAGTCTGTGTTAGTTTAGGTGTTCTGGTCTGGGGTCTGTATTAGTTTAATGGGTCTGGTCCCAGGTCTGTATGTGTTTCAAATGTCTGAAATGGTTTCTGAATTAGTTAAGATGGTCAAGGGTTTGTATTTGGGCGGGGGGGGGGGGGGGGGGGGGGGGGTCTGTATTAGCTTAGTGTGGTCTGGGGTCTGTGTTAGTTTAGGTGTTCTCGTCTGGGGTCTGTATTAGTTTAATGGGTCTGGTCCCAGGTCTGTATGTGTTTCAAATGTCAGGAATGGTTTCTGAATTAGTTAAGATGGTCAAGGGTTTGTATTTGGGGGGAAGGGGGTCTGTATTAGTTTAGGGGTCTGGGGTCTGTATTAATTTAGTGTGCTCTGGTCTGGGGTCTGTATTAGTTTAGTGTGGTCTTGGGTCTGTATTAGTTTATGTGCTCTGGTCTGTGGTCCGTGTTAGTTTATTAGCTCTGGTCTGGGGTTTGTATTAATTTAGTGTTCTCTGGTCTGGGGTCTGAATTAGTTTGGTGTGCTCTGGTCAGCGGTCTGTATTAGTTTAGGTGCTCTGGTCTATATATGTATTCATCTTGGGGTCTGTATTCGTTTTGGCAGTCTGGAGACTTAAAGAGGTGTGAACAACACTAGATACCCCATTCTGGACCAGGAACTGCTTTATTAACCCATTCACTACCATTATAAATTCATTCTATGGTGAAATATGAGGGGGCATAGATATCTGCCTAGGACACCAAAAATCTCCAGTGTGAAGAGCTTCAAAAACATCTACAAGAAAAATAGTCATCAGGCTTGGACAGGGTGACCCCTTGGGGGCCCAGATCTTGACACACTTATAGGGCCCAATGACTAAAATGAAAATAGCTATGGTTAGCATGGGTCTGCTTAGATAGGATGTAGTAATACTAAAGTACCACTAGGTGGCTGCAGCACTACTCATGAAGCACGATCCACCGACTGAGTAGATGATGCAAAGAAAAACACAGGTGACAGGTTTCCCTTTTCTTTTGCAGAGTGGAAGGTTGGAGCTGGGCCTTGTAACTTTGCTGTATTGGAGGAGAGATAAGCGGCCCCAGCTCTCTGCACATTACCGCCATTATGTTATCTGTTGTTACAGACGCTGCTTGACTGCTTCTCTTTGCAGGCATAAAATGATCCCATTTCTGTGGACATGGCTTTCCTTCTGATCGCAGCATTATCGGAATATTATCACATCGCGCAAAGGTGCATTTTATATCACAGCTACAGAAATGGGACTGCCGGAAAGTGTTACCGCCAACCATATCATTGTGTAATTGGGGAGAATGGGAAAATGTACAGATCTATTGTAAACTCCTAGTGCAGATGGTTTATAGGATCATTAGTCCTGGATAACAGTCACCATTTCATTCTTCAAATATTCAATTAGGTTTGAATCTTTTTTTTAAATCTTTTTTATCTTTTTGCTATCTACAACATATTATTAATATTTATTAAGTTATTAAAGGGATACTCCAGCAGAAATCTTTTTCTTTCAAATCAACTTGTTTCAGAAAGTTATATAGATTAGTTATTTACTTCTATTTAAAGATCTCACGTCTTCCAGTACTTATCAGCTGCTGTATGTCCTGCAGGGAATGTTGTTTTCTTTTCAGTCTGATACAGTGCTCTCTGCTGCCACCTCTGTCCAGAGCAGCAACAAATCCCCGTAAAAAAAACCCTCTCCTGCTCTGGATAGTTCCTGTCTCGGACAGAGGTGGCAGCAGAGAGCACCATGTCAGACTGGGTCTAACGTTTATTCTTTGCATTACAATAGTCATCAGGGGAGACTGAATATCTGCATGCAACAGCACTACTGTAGTAATATGTAACTGTGTCGGGATCAGAGCTTGAGCAGTCTGTTTCATGTCACCTAGGTAAAAGGTAACTCTGTCAGGTGTCACACAAAGGGGATGAAGCTGCCTTTTGCACTTTCACCACTTGGTGTCTCACTCTCCCCTATGTGTCTTGTAAAAGCATAGCTGAAGGTAGGAAAGGGTAAATTTCTGTATTGTACTTTCACTGTTGCCACCAATCACAGGTGCAGGTACCACAATTAGCTTTTGGCCACTTACACTTCTTGACTCGTTTTCTTCTTACACAGCCCCACCAATAAGAGGTTAGACCTGGTAACCCTATAAAAGCTCATTTAGTTCCTGATGGGAAGTCTTAGTTGGTTGGTTTGGAGTTGGAGAGACACACACACACACAGAGTTCCTGCTGCAGTTATACCCGGGCCTGGCCCAGAGGCCAGGGCCCTTGTCAGGGACAAAGAGAGAGAAAGATTTTCTTAAGAGAGAGTCTCCTATTGTGGTGACTGCCCCGCCGGTGAGCAGGGACACAAGCTCACTGGTACTGGTAGTGGTTGGCCGAGGTATAGTTCTGCCCGGTGGTAATCTGTCGTGACACCAGTGCCGGTACACAGGTATGGTGGCACATCTGCTTTTATTTTACTGGGCCGGCTATACCTTGTTCCCTTTTGGACAGTGACCTGCCGGACTGTTGCGGGGTCCCTTGGGTAATTATCACGGTGGTCCGGAGTGGAGTAGTGACCCACCCGGACTATTAATACTGCCACCCACGCGATGCGTGATGAGAGGTTGAAAAGAGGATAAGAAGAGTAGAGAGGAGGATGTCGAGAGAGCCCCAACTCAAGTAAAAAGATGGATGTCCAGCTCCAGACTTAGTTCCCTTGCAATGCTTTATTGAAGTAAAAACCAACACCTCATAGTCCAAAGACTTTACTTCAATAAAGCATTGCAAAGGAACTAAGTCTGGAGCTGGATATTCATCTTTTCACGTATCCTGAATGGCTGTTTGCTGAACAGCAGTCCTGTGCACCGTCTAAAGCTCCCGGGAGAATCGATGAGCTGCAATAGTGTGTTTCTATGATTTCCAACCCAAGTAGTACTGTGCTCTGCTGGAACTTCAGAGGTAGAAATAGAAAAATACTTAGGAGTAGAGAGAATACTTGTGCCTCTGTTTTGACTCTTTGGTCTTTGCCATTTATTGCCCACCAGTGTCAAGTGACCCGTCCTAGAGGGTGACACAAGCCCCAGACCTTGTTACCTGGGAAGAGCGGTATGCTGAGGGTTTCCTGCTTACACCCGCGCTGCGAGATAGAGTGCATAAGCTTCTAGCAACTTTGCTCTATCTGGATCAGTTCCTTACTACTTTGTGGATACTGTCCTGCACTGTGTTCCTCTTTGTCCATGGCGTAGGTTAGAATGATCCCTGACTTGTCCTCTCTAGCAGTAGCTTAACACTGCATAGTGTGTTGTAGAGTTACTTGAGGATAAACTGTAGGGAGCAGAGCATCCTACCTCTACAGAGTCTAAAGGCAAAAGACCTCATACTTCCTCTACCCATGTGATGATAGGTGAGAAGAAGAAAGAACTCTCATTGGTGTACAGATCCATGTGACACATAAACATAACAATAACCCTTTGGTTCCTACAGCTGTGCAATAACTAGGCATACATACTTGCAATAACCAGGGCTGTATTAACAGCTGCTGCTGCCCTAGGCACTAAACCTGGAGACGCCCCATCTACACGCACCTATTGGTGATACCAGATCTGACCAATACCCCCCACCCCCCTGGAAAAGACACCAGATTTACTGGCAAGTCTGAACGGGAGGGAGGAAACTAAAAAAAATAAAAACAAAAAAAATTGTTTTTTCTGTCCCCTTGCTCCCTGGGGCTGCCCCCCTGCAAGGTGCTGCCCTAGGCACCGGACCACGGGTGCCTAGTGGTAAATACGGCCCTGGCAATAACGACATCTTGTGGCAAAACTCTGGTACTACTACATTATCACTTACACTTAAAAGTACAGGTTTTTGTGAAAGGTGTAACCAATAGCAACACCCGTGGTGGGATACCACACTATTATGATGCACTACTAAACCCACAGCAGGGGTAACTGTTCTCAAGAGAAATCTTCTCCACGCAAGGTATCTGTCTCCAGTATTCTCAGGACAGTTACCAGAGTCAAGGAACTGATCCACAGTAAGACAGAAAAGGTGACTAATATACATGAAGTCCACTTCTGCTGTCTTGTGTCCATCCAATGTGTTACAGTATGATCATAGCAATGGGGATATTTTATGTCATTTACTTGAGTAGGGAGGAAGGCTATTGGACGTAATTAGTTGTACACAATTTATTCCCTTGGTTTTAGGGATCACAACCTCAGCCTATGGCTTCCCATATCTAAATCACTCACATAAATCTCCGCCTTGATCACTTTTTATGACTGTTCTGATTTAGCATACTCCTGTGGAACACTTTGTATCATCTCCTCTACCATCATCCGGTCTCTTCTCAGGATGAGTGACCAGATCCTACCAGCCGGCACATAAATCCTGCACACGTCTTCTTGGCCTACGCTCAGTCAGTCTGTAAATCTTTTACCAATGTTGATAATCCACAATGTAAATTGTCACCGTCAGGGACAGCGGCAAGTCCAGACTTAGACTTAGTATTTTCGATGTCCAAAATATCAAGTTAACTATGCTTTACCGGAATATTACTATTTTTCCAGAGGCACAGCCAATATTGGATAGTAGTGGATTTGCTTCCCAATTCACATTATGCTTTGTTTCACATTCTTAAAGGGGAACTCTGGATAAGAAAAACTTGTTTTCTATTAAAAGTACATTAAAAGTTATATAGATATGTCTATACAATGTATTACCATATCTGTACGGTTCTGCCACACTGGTAGCTGATAGAAATCCAGGAAGTGAAGAAAAATGGCCTCTGTGCAAATTCACATTGTCTCCTGCTCCCACTACTCTCCCCCCTTAGGAGACAAATAATCCATGCCTCTGTCTCACATTGTGATGGGTGAGGGACTGTGATGAACAGATGAGGATAGAGGAAGGATAGAAACACAACACAGAACAAAAAAAACCCAAACAAATGGATTTTTGGTAGTTTCAAAACTGGGATAGACAGGTAAGTAATGCTATATGCTCCTGCAGAAGTTTCATTTTTTTCCACCTCTACCTGGAGTTCTCCTTTAACTTGGAGACACTCTGGCCAGTACTAGAGAGTCCTTCAAACTCCCTTGGTCCCAGACAAGCAAAGTCATTGCATCACTTTCAGGGTAGATTTTCCGAAATTCCATTGTGGTACAACCCAATTGTTCCCCATCTCTTAGCTTTACAAGATTTACAGTTCTGGGTCAAAAGGCTAGCCGGAATTGATCACTCTCTCATGGACTGAAGTCACCTTGAGGAGAACAAGCAATGGATCTCCTTGGAGCAGGTTTTCTACACACTTCCCTCCAGATGCTGTCATGGCTAGGGATGGGGATCCTTCTGGAGGCACAGATTAACCCCACGGTTGGATCCACTCTAAAACTAGTGTCTACCTCCTTCCCTAAAGCAGATATCTCCCCCTCACCCAATTTCAATTCAGGTCCAGGAGGTGGGCTGTCAGCTGTTATTAGTGCCTGTCAGCTGACATCTGTGCCTGCCACTTATCAGCTGTGCCTCTCAGTTACACTATGTGTTTGTCAATTGTCATTTCTGCTTATCGCTGTGAACTGTGTCTGTCAGTTGTCACCAGTATCTGTGCCAATAAAATGTCATCTGTGCTTACTACATGTCTGCTGTGCCCATCAGGTGTCTCCTGTGCCATTAGTTTGCCCTCTGTACCTGTCAGTTGTCATCTGTGCCTGTCAATTGTCACTTGTACCTGTCAATTGTTAGCTGAGCCTTTCAGCTGTCACTTGAACCTGTCAGTTATAATCTGTGCCTGTCAATTGTCACTTGTACCTGTCAGTTGTCATCTGTGGCTGATAAAAAAAAAAAAAGAAAAAAAGGAAAGAAAACCGGTGGAGTGATGTTTGTCAGTCCTTCCCTATAGGATATAACTTATACTGGAAAATGATCATTACAGGTCACAGATCAGGGAAACTGACTGGTTTGTGGTGTATGACCAGTCACCTGTTGAGTTGTTTCTGGTGACACCACTTCTATGGTGGATGGTCGGTGGTGTAGTACAGCTCAGCCAGTGATGGTACGGTCATGACGTCAGTGCTAACTCAGCACACAGGTGTGGTGGTACACCTGCTTTGTGTAGCGACTGGCTATACTGATCCCCAAGGGTCGGTGACCTGCCAGGTTGTGATGGGTCCCTTGGGCTCTTATCACGGTGGTTCAGAGTGGAGAGTTGGTACCGCCACCCACAGAAAGGGGGAAATGACCCAAGGACGGTGTAGCCTGTATTGTAGGTGCTGGTGCAATTATCACTGAGTCCCAGTAGAATAAATAAACTGATCTTTACTTAAAGTCTCTTGTAATACAGGATAGCTGTTCAGTAGTTGACTTCTGTGATACAGACTTGAGCAGAAGAGTTTAGAGGAGTTAAGAGGAGTTTGGCAGGAGAGCCCCAACCCAGTTTAGTAATGTGAGAAGTAACTTGTGAGAAGAAATACTTGAAGAATACTTAAGAAGTGAATACTTGTGCCAATGTGTTGATCTTACTACGAGGGTGACAAGCCCCAGTCTTGGTTACCTGAGTTAAGCTAAGTGTCCAAAGTTATCCAGTGTCACCTGTGCTGCGAGATAGAGTACATAGACCTTGGTTATGGTTGCTTTGCTCTATCCGAGTCAGTTCCTCAGTCTAGGATACCGCCCTGCTCTGTTAATAGAGGATCCTGGCATGGGCTGGGGTGATATCTGACTTGTCCTTCTGCATAGTGTCTGTAGGTGTAGCTTGGAAGAGGAAAGTCTCTGTGTTCTCCATACAAGTGTGTCTGTCCACTACTACACTCTAGACTAGACTAGACTAGACTACGCCCTAGGGGTTGTGTGTTGTTAATGTATAGAGTGCAGGGATAGGTAGAAGAAGAAAAGCATCTCTCATTGGCTGGCACAGACCATATGATACAAAAACAGTAACTCTATAGTGACTACAGCTGTGCAACATATAACAGAATCGGAACATAACACTGGCATCTTGTGGTAAAACTAGAGAATGCACCTTCATTACCACTGAAGGGATAACTTTCCGACCGGTGCCTAAAATACTTAACTGTGGGGACACCACAGGTTTTATTTTAAATCCTTTATATATTATTTTTTACTTTTATATTAATATATCATTTTATATTACTTTAAATATTCTCTGTTCAGTTTATTGACCCAGATGGTGCAGAGGTTGCCGTTGCAGCAGACTCTACTACTTAAGGGGACCATAAACTTCTATGACAATATAACAGTACTATAAATAATATGCAACTGTTATAGGGCTGTGGCGTTACGAACAGATTTTATCTTCCATGTGCCGTTGCCCGACCTAAACTACCCTACTGCCGGAGATGAGACTTGTCAGTGTGAACCTTATTATAGTGTGAAATAATTATCAAGTGAGGAGGTTAAACAATGGGAATGCTCACTCCGTGTGCCTAAAAACAGCTGTAAATATTAATCTGCCTCTGAGAAATGAGAGCATTGTCGGATGACATTGGCTTTTGTCACCGCTGCATCAGATTGTATTACGATCACTGCAGTTATGCCCTACTTCTGTCGTGTGTCACTAAAGTACTTGCTGTAGAGCTGTTTCCCCGTGGTTTCCCAATCACACTAAATTATTGCCTGTCACCCTATCACTCATTGTCACCGCAGTGGATCACGTATGTGTCACAGTATTTTACCCTGAGTATGTCATGTCGCTATATAATCCGCTGCTACAATATATTATCTTCTGGCAGGAGTCCGCCTCTTATAGCAACATGACAGCAACTGTTTATATTCTGCTTAACACAGGTATAAGAGCGAGGAGCTCGGCGCTAGAGGAGACGCAAAAGTTTTATTATTGATTAGATTGGTCCTTTCTATTTTCAGCTGAGGGGTGGAGCTAAGACAAGGGGTGGGGCTTAACATTCTTGGTCTCCTATTACAGCAGTGGGAAAGAGCTCCTGCTATACCCAGTTGCCTTACAGTCAGAAAGAGGCGGAAAGAAGCATGAAATATGGCTAAATTATTGGGACACATGATTGTATGTTTCACTATAGATTTTTATATCTATAGTGTTCTTTTAAAGTGTATCTGTATATTTTAAATAACTGAACACAGCATCAAATCTGCGACATCAAATCTGCTGCGGATCTGCTGCAGATTTGCTGCGGATCCTGTAGGTGTGAACACACCCGGCCCTAGGGTGCGTTCACACCTACAGGATCCGCAGCAGATTTGCAACAGATTTGATGGTGCAGATTTGATGCTGTGTTCAGTTATTTTAATGAAGTCTGCTGTGGATCCGCAGCAGAAAATCTGCCGATCCTGGTCACTGACTATCTGAGGGAAAAGGGATTCCCTGCCCCTGTGATGCAGGGACTTCTTATGATTACATCACCACAAGGGTTAAACAACTGGGATCTGAGTTTTCTCTGTTCCTAGCCCTTGCCTTGGGGGTGAAAGCTGTCACTCACAGAAGATAAATGACGGCTCCCAGCTGGAAGGGAAGGCGCTAGCGTCCATGAGCTTTTTAGCAATTCTGCACTTTTTTGCTGCATTGCCAAAATAATCGCACATTAAACATATAAAGACCCCCAAAGAAACCCCTCTAAATTAATACAGAGCACAGAAAAAAAACCCTATAATAATATAATAATACAGACCAGACCCTATAAACAAAAATGGGTCCTAGACCAGAACTTCCAAAGTCATAGACCTCAGATCAGACCTCAGGGGAACTCCAGCAATTTTTTTTTTTACTTTCAAATCAACTAGTGTTAAAAAAAACTATATAGGTTTGTATTTACTTCTATTTAAAAAGCTAAAGTCTTCCAGTACTTATAAGTTGCTGTATGTCCTGCAGGAAGTGGTGTATTCTTTCCAGTGTGACACAGTGATCTCTGCTGCCACCTCTGGCCATGTCAGGAAGTGTCCAGAGCAGGAGAGGTTTTCTATGGGGATTTGCTACTGCACTGGACAGTTCCTGTCATAAACAGAGGTAACAGCAGAGAGCACTGTGTCAGACTGGAGAGAATACATCACTTCCTGTAGGACATACAGCAGCTGATAAGTACTGGAAGAATTGAGATTTTTTTAAATAGAAGTAATTTACAAATCTTTATAACTTTTTGATACCAGTTGATTTGGAAAAATAAAATTCCCCGGAGTGCCCAATAGGTCATGTTTTAGCCAGTGTATCAGGCATCACCCCAAGTGGCCCCCTTACGGGATCTTACAATTAAAGGGGTTATTTAGTGTTAGAAAAACATGGCATCTTTCTCCCAGAGACAGCACCACTCTTCTCTCCTGTTTGGGTGCAGGTTTTGCAACTCAGTTCCATTGAAGTGAATGGAGCTTAATTGCAAACAACACCTGAACTTGCTGTAAGAGGTCACAGAGGCCCCAGATTGGATCTCTAATTGGAATAGTCATAGATTAAAGAGTTTATCCATAAAAAAAAATAGCTGCTTTCCTTCCCCACTCAGAAACAGCGCCACCCATGTCTTCAGGTTATATGTGCTATTGCAGTTCAATTCTATTGACGTGAATGGAGTTGAGGTGTGATAACACACACAACCTAAGAAAAGCAGCCATGTTTTTCTAATCCAGGATAACCCCTTTAAGACAATAAAATTATGTCAGCCAGATGTTGCCACTAAATATCTTCTCTGCTGTTGACTCTTATGTATAGTCGGGATTTCTCTAAGAAGCAACAGGGATTTCACTGCCATGGGAATCAGCATTAATAAATGAGCCCCACTCTCTGAGAGATAAGTCTGGTATCTGCAGATAATGATTTTCTGTTCCGTGCGGCTTTCCTTCTCGCTTTCAGCTCTTCCATTTATCTCGATCCTTCCTTGAGGACCCGCAGGAGACGTACACACTTATTTGTCCATCTCTAAAGTTGATCGGGACACATGAGGGATTAGATCAGGGCCCGGTAATCGTGGCCAGATCTGTGACAGCAGAAAAAAAAATCTACAAAATCATGGCAAAAACACCACAAAAACATATAAAGCTAATAAATCGTTTTAAATTTTTTTTTTTTTTTTACTGTCCACTGAGGGTTAGCAGTAATCTTATTATCATCACAGGCTGGACGGTAGGTCACATCTCTGTTACATGAAGGCAGAGGACACAGGATCCAGCACTGACAATAGGCAATGGGAACAGCTCCTCCCTCCTCACCGCCTCAGGGAAGCATGCCCACAACACTCCCTCTTTGGATATGTCCACACTATGGAATCCTGGCGGATCACCCGCCATGGATTCCGCAGTCGCCCCCGCTTGCGGGCACGTGCCGCTCCGCTGGTCCCATAGGCTTGATTCTATGGTTTGGCAGATTCCGCCGTCCATCTGAAGAATAAACCCGCAAAAAGGAACTGTGGAATCTGCGGTGGGTAATCTGTAGTGAGGACATACCCTCAGAAACTATTTTTTTTGATAACTGATCTAACATTCTATTCTGCACACTAAATAGGTATGCTTGACATGATGCTTAGCAATAGTGACCCATGGGTCACAAATCAAACTTCTATTTAAACATCTCAGTTCCTGACATGGACAGAGGTGGCAGCAGAGAGCACTGTGTCAGACTGGAAAGAATACACCACTTCAAGCAGGACATAAAGCAGATGACAAGTACTGGAAGACTTGCGATTTATAATGGGGTTATCCAGTGAAAATCTTTGTCTTTCAAATCAGCTGGTTTCAGAAAGTTAAATAGATTTATAATTTGCCTTCCCATACTTATCAGCTGATGTATGTCCTGGAGGAAATGTTTTCTTTCCAGTCTGACACAGAGCTCTCTGCTGCCACCTCTGTCCATGTCAGGAACTGTCCAGAGCAGTAGAGGTTTTCTATGGGGATTTGCTACTGCTCTGGACAGTTCCTGACATGGACAGAGGTGGCAGCAGAGAGCACTGTGTCACACTGAAAAGAAAACATTTCCTGATGGACATACAGCAGCTGATAAGTACTGGAAGACTGTAGATTTTTTTAAGAAAAGTAAATGACAAATATATGACTTTCTGAAACCAGTTGATTTTAAATAAAAAGATTTTCGCTGGATAACCCCATTAAAAATCTCAAGTCTTCCAGTACTTATCAGCTGCTGTATGTCCTGCAGGAAGTGGTGTATTCTTTCCAGTCTGACACAGTGATCTCCATGTCCATGTAAGGAACTGAGATGTTTAAATAGAAGTAAATTACAAATCTATATAACTTTCTGACAATTAATAAAAGTTTTTTATCCCCTCCGGAGTACCCCTTTTGGCCATTTCCAGGACAAGGATATACAGGTATTAAGTATTCCGTCCAGATGAGCAAAAAACGAGAGAAATTCAGATAATCTGAAACACATGAAGCCTACATCCTGAGTGATCCGGCCGTGATTGACAGCCACGCCACTGCTTTAATGACTGGGAAACCTCCGATCCAGGATGCTTAACCATTAGGACATAGCAATCAATGATGGCTGCCGTCTAGAAGTGGATGTCTCATCCTGACGGACTCTTTTTAAAGTGAAAACAACCCAATAATCAGCAAGTTCACAGTCTGAAAACTTCAGAGTCATGCCAGGCCGTAACTAAAGCATTTTCTGCCACTGATATTAAGGTAGGGGTAGGAGGCCATTTCTGTGAGTTTATATGCCTTAAAGGACATCTCCGGCCAAAATGTATTTTTTTATATGTTATTACATAAGCAAAGTTCCTAATGTACACTAATTATGGGAACTCCACATATAGTGCTATTTCCCTCAATTTAGTAGATCAGGCAGACTTCAATTTCTCAAAAAAAAAATGTGGCATCACGACTTGGTCTATACCTGAAAGGTCCAGCAGGGGGCGCAGTATATGTAGAAATTACATATAAAAATGAGAACTTATCATTTTTTACATGTAATTACTACATATACTGCACCCCCTGCTGGACCCTTCAGGTATAGACCAAGTTGTGACATCTTTTTTTTTTTTTTTTTCAGAGAAATTGAAGCATGTCTGATTTACTAAATTGAGGGATATAGCAGTATATGTGCATTTCCCATAATAAGTGTCCATTAGGAACTTTGCTTATGTAATAACATATTAAAAAATACATTTTGGCCGGAAGTGGTCCTTTAATAGACGTTAGATTAAAATTGTCTTCTTTCTTTCAGAAACAGCGCCACTCTTGTCCTCAGTTTGTGTGTGGTATTACAACTTGGTTTCTTTGAAGTGGATAGAGATAACCTGTACTACAACACACGACTGAGGACGTGGTGGAGCTGTTTGTGAAATAAAGCAGCTGTGTTTTCCTAATCCCGATAACCCCTTTATTGGTGTATAAGCAAAAGGATTACAATCCCTGTAAACGTAGGAACAGTTACTGTGAACCCCAACAAGTTTTATAAAGGGATCGCATATCCTCAGAAAATTAGAGAGGCTTGACCCTTTCTAATGCTTCACTATATTTCTATATACACCCACCAGAAGCATTAGAAGCATGGAAGACATTATAAAGTAGTACTGAGTAGTGTAAACTGAATCCAGAACTGGGGTGAGAGACAATACTCATAGTAAACTTCTGTATTCTCTCTCCCTGCTCCCCCTACCTTGTCTATAGATTTTTATTAGCAGTATGTAATCTGATCCTTCAGTGAGCACAGCTGATTGCTTTCGAGATCGAGTTTTTCAGAAATGATTAACATGTTTTTATGTGGGCCAAATAAGTAAAAAAAAAAGGGGGCATTTTTGTCTGCTAAGATATATTACAATGTTTACTATATTCACTTGTACTATTGATTTATTCATTTTTTCTGTTAAAAGCTAAGCACTAGAAGCAGCACTAAGAAAACGTTTTATAGATACTAAATGTAATAGTAAATGTGGACTGATATCAGGGGTGATTCTAGCCTCTCTGCTGCCCGAGGCGAACTATAGAATGACGCCCCCCCCCCCCCCCCCCCCGTCAATCCGCCCACATTATAATCCACTACTGCCCCCCCCCCCCCCCCACTGCTGTCCCCAATAAACATAATGTTTGGTCCCTTGCTGCACAGAGGATGTCAGGAGAGGAGGGGGCTGATCTTATAGGAGAGGTCCCAGCAGCACAGAGGATGTCAGGAGAGGAGGGGGCTAATCCTATAGGAGAGGTCCCAGCAGCACAGAGGATGTCAGGAGAGGAGGGGGCTAATCCTATAGGAGAGGTCCCAGCAGCACAGAGGATGTCAGGAGAGGAGGGTGCTAATCCTATAGGAGAGGTCCCAGCAGCACAGAGGATGTCAGGAGATGAGGGTGCTAATCCTATAGGAGAGGTCCCAGCAGCACAGAGGATGTCAGGAGAGGAGGGTGCTAATCCTATAGGAGAGGTCCCAGCAGCACAGAGGATGTCAGGAGAGGAGGGTGCTAATCCTATAGGAGAAGTCCCAGCAGCACAGAGGATGTCAGGAGAGGAGGGTGCTGATCTTTTAGGAGAGGTCACAGCAGCACAGAGGATGTCAGGAGAGG
This sequence comes from Dendropsophus ebraccatus, assembly GCF_027789765.1. Taxonomy (NCBI): domain Eukaryota; kingdom Metazoa; phylum Chordata; class Amphibia; order Anura; family Hylidae; genus Dendropsophus; species Dendropsophus ebraccatus. The sequence goes on from NC_091454.1 coordinate 202,981,396, forward strand.
AGGGTGCTGATCTTTTAGGAGATGGTCCCCCTCTTCCCCCCTTATAGATGGTCCCCCTCTTCCCCCCCTTATAGATGGTCCCTCCCTTATAGATGGTCCCCCTCTTTCCCCTCCCTTATAGATGGTCCCCCTCTTCCCTCTCTCTCCCCCCCTTATAGATGGTCCCCCCTCTTTCCCCCCCCCTTATAGATGGTCCCCCTCTTCCCCCCCCTTATAGATGGTCCCCCTCTTCCCCCCCCTTATAGATGGTCCCCTCTCCCTTATAGATGGTCCCCCTCTCCCTTATAGATGGTCCCCCTCTCCCCCTCCCTTATAGATGGTCCCCTTTCCCTTATAGATGGTCCCCCTCCCCCCCTTATACATGGTCCCCCTCCCTTATAGATGGTCCCCCTCTTCCCCCCCTTATAGATGGTCCCCCTCTTCCCCCCCCTTATAGACGGTCCCCCTCCCGCCCCTCCCTTATAGATGGTCCCCCTCTCCCCCCCCCTTATAGATGGTCCCCCCTCTCCCCCCCCCCCCCTTATAGATGGTCCCCCTCTCCCCCCCCCCCTTATAGATGGTCCCCCCCCCTTATAGATGGTCCCCCTCTTCCCCCCTCCCTTATAGATCGTCCCCCTCTTTCCCCCCTCCCTTATAGATGGTCCCCTTCCCCCCCCCCCTCCCTTATAGATGGTCCCCCTCTCCCCCCCCCCCTTATAGATGGTCCCCTTCCCCCCCCCTACCTTATAGATGGTCCCCCTCTTTCCCCCCTCCCTTATAGATGGTCCCCTTCCCCCCCCCCTCCCTTTTAGATGGTCCCCCTCTCCCCCCCCCCCTTATAGATGGTCCCCTTCCCCCCCCCCTCCCTTATAGATGGTCCCCCTCTTTCCCCCCTCCCTTATAGATGGTCCCCTTCCCCCCCCCCCTCCCTTATAGATGGTCCCCCTCTCCCCCCCCCCCCTTATAGATGGTCCCCTTCCCCCCCCCCCTTATAGATGGTCCCCCTCTTTCCCCCCTCCCTTATAGATGGTCCCCCCCCCCCCCCCTGCACAGCAGATAAAACAAGAAACAGCACATAACTCACCTGCCCTCCGTTCCCCCGTCGAGCCTCTCTGGTCTTGTCCCGGCTGATGCGTGGCTGCTGGGGGTGTCCCGTCCTGTCCCCGGCCGCGCGCGCATCAGAGATCTCCCCGTGTGCCTGTGGCTGTGACTTCCGGCGCACGGGGATCTCTCTGCTGCCGGGGACAGGATGGGACACCTCCGGCAGCCGCACATCAGCCGGGGGACTAAGGCTGCATTCCACGTTCCGTGATCCTGTCGGATCACGGACGTGGAATGCATGTACTGGAGCCCCCCCGCCCCCGGGCAGTATCTGTAATGAGATGCTGTGAGCGGGGGGGACTGTATTCATAACCGCCGCGCTGTAGTATCAGCACCGCGCGGCTGATTCATTACAGGGCGGCGCTTATGAATACAGTCTCTGCCGCTCACAGCATCTCATTACAGATACTGCCCGGGGGCGGGGGGGCTCCAGTACAGTCAGTGGCGGATTATAATGTGGGCGGCCGCCCGAACCGCCCATATTATAATCTGCCACTGAATGCCGCCCCCACGAAGACAGCTGGTGGTGCCGCCTGAGGCAGACGATTCAAGTCGCCTCATGATTGCGGCGCCCCTGACTGATATACATTCTAGCCGATCATGGCAGTAAAAACCTGCAGTGGTTGGAGCATACAAATAATTGTCAAATTGCATATATCCTAACCAGTCCTATGTCTGCAGCTTCTACAGAGCTGCGCTCCTCCCCCCTCCTCATCCTATGTTACTCATTCACCGTAGTGGCTTCTTCTCATTCAGTGAGTACAGTGCAGTCCTATTCCCTTCAGTCTTCATCTCTGTGTCTTGTTGCTGCAGAGCCGCTCTGCTCAGCCGCTGTGGTGTTATACGACCTGACTTCATTGCAGCAGTGTTGTATTATATCATGATGTAGCTCCTAGTTGCAGCATTACATTACAGCGTTACAGTATATCACAGCGTCGTCTGCTCTGCGGCACCTCACTCTTTCACAACCAGAGTCTCCGATTTACTGATAAACGAGAAATCGTTGGTCGTTTAATAGAATTTGAACCTATTTTTATCGTTGATCGTTTGCAAATCGTTCGCATGTAATAAGGTGTTGTTCGGTTGTTAGAATGCACTATATGGCTATTTCCACACAACGTCTTTTAAGCTCCGTTTAAAATGACGTCCGTTATTTTGAGTCTAAAATAGCGGACGTTATTTAGCTGCCTGGCCTCCCCTTAGTGCAATGACTGGTGTTTGTACATTATTCTAGTTTGGTTACTAATTGCCCTTTGGATGCGGCTTAATTTAAAAGTCCATTGAATTTAATAGTAAAAACGGAGAAAGAATGGAGAGAAAAGAAAAACTGTGTGTGAACTACTAATAAAAAACGTCCGATGTTTGCAAAAGACGTCTGAAAATAATGATCATGCTTATTATTTTGACGTCTGCGGTAAAAACGGCCGTTATTCAATACACTGTGTGCATTGGTCGTCCATCTTCTCATTGACTTCAATGCGTTGCCATTGCAGTCTGTTAAATCGCGGCTAAAACGGACGTTTTTTTAAATATGAAAATCGGCTGCCTTTTCAATATTTTTGACGTTGTGTGAACATAGCCTATCACTCGGTCATGTACTGTGTGTCTTGGTCATATACTGCATCTCGTTCTCATATAATGTATCACTCAGTCATATACTATATCTCTTGGTCATATACCATATCTCTTTGTCATATACTGTATCACTCAGTCATATAACATATCTCTTGCTAATATACTGTATCACTCGGTCATATACCATATCTCTTGTTCATACACTGTATCATTTGGTCATATACCATATCTCTTGCTCATATACTGTATCACTCGGTCATATACCATATCTCTTGTTCATATACTGTATCACTCGGTTATATACCATATCTCTTGGTCATATACTGTATCACTCGGTCATATACCATATCTCTTGCTCATATACTGTATCACTTGGTCATATACTAAATCTCTTGTTCATATACTGTATCACTCGGTCATATACCATATCTCTTGCTCATATACTGTATCACTCAGTCATATACCATATCTCTTGCTAATATACTGTATCACTCGGTCATATACAATATCTCTTGCTAATATACTGTATCACTCGGTCATATACCATATCTCTTGTTTATATACTGTATCACTCTGTCATATACCATATCTCTTGTTCATATACTGTATCATTTGGTCATATACCATATCTCTTGTTCATATACTGTATCACTCAGTGATATACCAAATTACTTGTTCATATACTGTATCACTTGGTCATATACCATATCTCTTGTTCATATACTATAGCGCAGTGATTTTCAACCTTTTTTGAGCCGCGGCACACTTTTTATACTTAAAAAATCCCGGGGCACACCACCTACCAAAATGGCACAAAATGACACTAAAACAGTACATATTATACATATAGTTAATAATATAGATTCTAAATGTATTTATACTCACTCAGTGTGAAACCTATGCCTGTTTTCTTCTCCCCCCCGTGCTTCTCTCCCCCATGCTTCTCTCCACCATACTTTTCTCCACCATACTTTTCTCCACCATACTTCTCTCCTGTGCTTCTCTCCACCATACTTCTCCCCCCTACTTCTCTCATGTGCTTCTCTCCACCATACTTCTCCCCTGTGCTTCTCTCCCCCATGCTTCTCTCCTGTGCTTCTCTTCACCATACTTCTCCCCCCTACTTCTCTCCACCATACTTCTCCCCCCTACTTCTCTCATGTGCTTCTCTCCACCATACTTCTCCCCCCTGCTTCTCTCCTGTGCTTCTCTCCACCATACTTCTCTCCTCCTGCTTCTCTCCACCATACTTCTCCCCCCTGCTTTTCTCCTGTGCTTCTCTCCACCATACTTCTCCCCCCTGCTTCTCTTCACCATACTTCTCCCCCCTGCTTCTCTCCACCATACTTCTCTCCCCCCTGCTTCTCTCCACCAAACTTCTCTCCCCTCTGCTTCTCTCCGCTGTTTCTCTCCCCCATCCCCAGGTTTCTCTCCCCCATGCTTCTCTCCCCGTCTCTCCCCCCCCCTGTTTCTCCCCCATGCTTCTCTCCCCCATCCCCAGGTTTCTCTCCCCCATTGTTTTCTCCTGTTTCTCTCCCCCATCCCCAGGTTTCTCTCCCCCCCTTCCTCCTCACCTCCTCTGAGATGGTCGCCACTGCTGTCCGCCTCACCTACTGGACGCCCGTAGGGCCCGGACGTGCTCCTCCAATCAGCGGAGACAGAGAGCGTGGTGCGCTGCGGCGCACCATGCTCCCGGTCTCCGCTGATTGGATAGGAGGAGCACGTCCGGGCGCTACAGGCGGCCAGTAGGTGAGGCGGACAGCAGCAGCGGGGAGATCTGCAGGGGTACCATAGTTTGGGAAACTTTCCCCGCGGCACACCCGACCATGTGTCGCGGCACACTAGTGTGCCATGGCACACTGGTTGAAAATCACTGCTATAGCGGTCATATAGCATATCTCTTGCTCATATACTGTATCACTTGGTCATATACCATATCTCTTGCTAATATTCTGTATCACTCGGTCATATACCATATCTCTTGTTTATATACTGTATCACTCGGTCATATACCATATCTCTTGTTTATATACTGTATCACTTGGTCATATACCATATCTCTTGCTCATATACTATACCTCATGTGTCACCTTTTTTTTTTTTATAACACTGTACAGATCACTTTCCAGCAGCCCCATCCTTATTATCACAGACAGAACAATAAGTCTTTGTTTTAGGCCTTGTGGTCAGATCGAAAACTGCAAGATTTCAGGATCATTTTTCTTAAAATGTAGATGGTAAATAGAATAAAAAAAAATAAAAATAAAAAACGCCTTTAACCTAAAACTTGATTTAGAATCAATGGAGCTGCGTCATAGAGGGGCAGGGGTTTCCTCTCACCGGGGGCGTCCCACCTCCAGTGCTTCATCCCTGGCTGGTACCCGGGAATAGAACAGCGCCCAACCTGTAATTTTTAGTGGATTGTACGGGTGAATAGCAGGAGGAATCAACGGACTTTAAAAAAAATACTGAACGTGTGCATAAGGCCTTAGTCAGTAGTAGAAAGATGGAACCAAACGGATGACACACGATTGCATCTGTTTTTTTCCTATAAAACGGATACATTAAAAGGACTGCAAAAACGCAGTGTGAACACAGCCTAATAGGTTATTTTTTCAATGACACATTCCGCTTTAAGTGATATACAGTTTTGCTCAGCCATATATTATGTTATATACTATGTACTGTGTCCCACTGATTTAATGACGCCATATATTGTATCACTATGAAACTGTATCTCTGTGATCATATATTATGTCACACTATGTTGCGGTAGTCACACATTGTATAAATCATATACTGTTTCATTGGGATCATACACTATGAGGGAGATTTATCAAACATGGTGTAAAGTGAAACTGGCTCAGTTGCCCCTAGCAACCAATCAGATTCTACCTTTCATTTTCCAAAGAGTCTGTGAGGAATGAAAGGTGGAATCTGATTGGTTGCTAGGGGCAACTGAGCCAGTTTCACTTTACACCATGTTTGATAAATCTCCCCCTATGTCTAGAGATGATTGCGTACTAAAATGCTCCAGTCGAGTACTTTTCAATGTTCAACTTGAGTAACAGGCCCTATTAAAATCAATGGGAGACTTAAGTATCTAAAAAGATGCCCCCTGCTCAACAGCGTGGAGGGTGCCTGGTTAACCGAAAACTTACAGGCCCCCAGGGGTTAGGGTTATACTTACCGTGCTCCCGGCAGTGTCTTCAGCTTCTCCTCTGCAATGAGCCAATCGGCATTTGAGGCGGAATACTGCTGCATCTGCTGACTGGTGGAGCGGAGACTCCTGCAGTTTCCACTCAGCCAATCATTGGCAGCAACAGTGTCCCACCTCAGATGCTAATTGGCTCATTGCAGAAGAAGGATCTGAAGAGTAAAAACACCAGGAGCCCAGGACAGTGAATTATACCCCTCCCTGTAAAAACACCATAGTCTAGCCCCCAGTGAGCAGGTTAAATGGGTATGCATGGCATTCTCCCTTAACCCTCTGAGGGCAAGATTGCTCCAGTCAGCCAATAAGTGGCTGAGGCGGGACACAGCTGTAGCTGCTGATTGGCTGAGCAGGCGATAGTGAAGAGAGAAGCTAGAAGACCAGAGCAGTAAGTATAATTTTAACCCCCAAGAACCCAAGCATCTCTCGAGTAGCCCGATGCTTGAGCGAGTACCTTACGCCAATGAGTATGCTCATTCAACACCAGCTACTGTATGTCACTTCAGCCATATACCATGTGCCTGCAGTCATAGGTCACATTAAGTCACTATAGTCATATAGATATAGGTTGTCACTACTGTGTATATAGTGTGATTACTTGACGCAGTCATATACTGTCACACTCTATCAGTGCGGTCATATAACATGTCCATGTGGTCATATACTGTGTAACATAGTCACTCAGTCACCCAACATATCACAGCAGTAATATACTGTGTCAGTGGCTGCAGTCCTGTACTATGTCACCCTGTCACTGAGGTGCCATTCACTGCACTTACAGTATATGACTGCAGTAATACAGTATATGTCAGTCCCTGCAGTAATATACGGTGCTAGGTTATTGCAGTCATATACTGTCAAAAAAGAAGCAAGCTAACCAAGGTGGTCCACTTGCATCCACCGGCGCTACTCACTATAAATGTATATATCAGAAAGCTGTCCAAAAGGAGTACAAGTGTCACATATGAAATCCGCTCCTGGGCTAAAAACAACACTGGCTTACTCTGCAGCCTTGCCAATCCATCTAATGCAGGCACTACAAGTCTCAGCTCGCCCTCTCCAGCATAAGATACCATGGAACTGATCCTACCTGGGTAATTGGAGCAAACAGTCATATACTGTGTCAGTCCCTGCAGTAATATACAGTACTATGTTACTGCAGTCATATACTGTGTCAGTCCCTGCAGTAATGTACAGTACTATGTTACTGCAGTCATATACTGTGTCAGTCCTTGCAGTTATATACAGTACTATGTTACTGCAGTCATATACTGTGTCAGTCCTTGCAGTTATATACAGTACTATGTTACTGCAGTCATATACTGTGTCAGTCCTGGCAGTAATATACAGTACTATGTTACTGCAGTCATATACTGTGTCAGTCCCTGCAGTAATGTACAGTACTATGTTACTGCAGTCATATACTGTGTCATTCCCTGCAGTTATATACAGTACTATGTTACTGCAGTCATATACTGTGTCAGTCCTGGCAGTAATAGACAGTACTTTGTTACTGCAGTCATATACTGTGTCAGTCCTGGCAGTAATATACAGTACTATGTTACTGCAGTCATATACTGTGTCAGTCCTTGCAGTAATGTACAGTACTATGTTACTGCAGTCATATACTGTGTCAGTCCTGGCAGTAATATACAGTACTATGTTACTGCAGTCATATACTGTGTCAGTCCTGGCAGTAATATACAGTACTATGTTACTGCAGTCATATACTGTGTCAGTCCCTGCAGTAGTATACAGTACTATGTTACTGCAGTCATATACTGTGTCAGTCCCTGCAGTAATATACATACTATGCTGCAGTTATGTACAGTGCTATGTTACTGCAGTCATATACTGTGTCAGTCCTGGCAGTAGTATTCAGTACTATGTTACTGCAGTCATATACTGTGTCAGTCCCTGCAGTAATGTACAGTACTATGTTACTGCAGTCATATACTGTGTCAGTCCTTGCAGTAATATACAGTACTATGTTACTGCAGTCATATACTGTGTCAGTCCTGGCAGTAATATACAGTACTATGTTACTGCAGTCATATACTGTGTCAGTAGCTCTGTTCATACACTGTAGAGCAGCTTTATGCCCAGTGTCTCTCTATGGCTGCAGTGCTGTACTTCCCTATGTTGCTGCAGTGCTGTACTTCCCTATGTTGCTGCAGTGCTGTACTTCCCTATGTTGCTGCAGTGGTGCACAGCTCTGGCACTGCAGTGGTGGACTGTTGTACTCTATCAGTAGCTGCAGTATTGAACTTCTTATTCTATTACAGCCGCGTTCCACTCGGTGACTGCAGTGTTGCACCATCCTTATTACAATTCAGTACAGAAGTAATAGGAGATCCGCTGATGTTCTGATCCTTCCAGAAACCGTCACTATTCTTTATCATTGTCCGCTCACTGTGGCAATGTGTCACTATCTAAGAGAAGAATCACTTTGTGTTGTGTCCTGTCACTATGTGTTATATTCCGTCACTATATGGATGTATTACCCATGGACTCTGCTGTCACAGCTGCTGGATTACCACAATTTATCATACAGTACTTAAAGGGGTTATACGAGACAATGAGGATCTGCTATAGATGATTAATATTATACTGGTGGGGTTCCCCCTTATAGTTTGCATCATGTAAAAAGTCTTACCACCCTTTACTAATGTGGCCCTATGTTATATGTGACTGATCTCACTGTTTTATCATCCTTTTCTGTCTATGTAATACAGTTTATGAGATTATACTGTTATATTAGATGTTACCACTAGATGGCTCTATTGCAGCAGATACCAAGAGGAGGTTATATAAGGAACTGCTGGGAGGAGGTTAGCAACAATGTGTGGCTGAGGCCACATGGAGAAGCTGGGGAATCTATATAGGCCTCTCAGCCATCTGTACTCCTAAGGAACCTGGCACAAGTAGCAAAAGTCCGAGCCTGGAGAGTGTGTAGGTGAACTGTCTGAGAGAACTACTGTGTACTTTGCTGGTAAGTGTGACAAGATGGTGGTTTGAGATTTGGTATGGGGCATATAGACATGCTTATTGCTAAGAGTATTTAGAATGATTTTGATAGGAAGTTGTAACATAAGTCACTAGGACCTGGAGTAGCACTGGGTCTACCACAAGCACCTCGTAGGCAGGGCATGCTGAGGATGAGGGTGGCATCCCTGGGGACATACCGGGGGCGGGCACTGAAGGAAGGGTGAAAGCCAACAGTCAGTTAGGAACAACTGGGCTCAAAGTGGACCAGTGAGGTATCACATAGGCCCTAAGTCCAATGAATCACTGCTTAACAACGACAGGCTTTTTTTTTTTTTAGGAAAGTTCAAGTATTTGGCAGCCATTTTGGAGGGAATCCCCGTTGCATTACCCCCCCCCCCCAATAAATAAAAAAAAAGGCTGAGGGAGGAACGTTCATGGACCTTGAGTGCTATAGGACAGACTGCTGAGTGGTCTATATAGATTCCCCAGGCTCTCCATGTGGCTTCAGCCACACACTATTACTAACACCCTCCTATCAGTTCCTTATATAACCTTGTCTTGGCATCTGCTGCAATAGAGCCATCTAGTGGTAACATCTAATATAACAGTATAATCTTATAAATTGGATTACATAGACAGAAAAGGGCAAAGTCTATGGATTATTTGCCCCAAGGAGGTCCCGTATCACCACAGAGGCACAATCAATACTTTCCTATGACTATTGTGTTACATTATATTACTCTAATACTATATACTGCAGTAATTTTTTTATGTCATTTACTAGTGCAAAGATATCTATTACTATGCACAACCAGTCGACTGGGAAATCACACACGGAGCCCCCAAGGCACAAACTGAAAGAGACCTTATACCGGAGTCAATATAGATTAGCCTTTCTCTGGTATAGAAGGCAGCTTTGTGGACCCATTAGTTATTTCACATCAGCAAACCGATAGCTATGCTACTTGCAGGGTCAGCGTACACAGAAGTCATAGGCCCCAGAGCAAAACTCATTATATACTTACAGAGGTTTTTCCATCTGACACAGTTATACCCTATATACAGCATAGGAGATAACTAGCTGACTGCGGGAAGTCACACTGCTGGGTCGTTCATGATCTTGAGAAGGGTGGAAAAGGTTTGCTCTCTGGTGCCACCTATTGGACGTAGCATCTCTGCAAGCCAATGCTTAGCTCCTTTAAAAGACTAGGGACTTTCGACACGTTCCTCAAGGGGAAACATTACTAATGGAGATACTGTAGCTGTTTCTATTATTATTAACACGTCACTGTCTCATTTCTGGAGGTCCCGGGGCTGTCCTAGTTATCACTGTTATGGAGATACTGTAGCTGTTTCTATTATTAGAACATGTGACTGTCATATTTCTGGAGGTCTTGGGGCTGTCCTAGTTATCACTGTTATGGAGATACTGTGGCTGTTTCTTTTATTAGGACATGTGACTGTCATATTTCTGGAGTTCCTTGGGCTGTTCTAGTTATCACTGTTATGGAGATACTGTAGCTGTTTCTATTATTAGAACATGTGACTGTCATATTTCTGGAGTTCCTTGGGCTGTTCTAGTTATCACTGTTATGGAGATACTGTAGTTGTTTCTATTATTAGAACATGTGACTGTCATATTTCTGGAGGTCTTGGGGCTGTCCTAGTTATCACTGTTATGGAGATACTGTGGCTGTTTCTTTTATTAGGACATGTGACTGTCATATTTCTGGAGTTCCTTGGGCTGTTCTAGTTATCACTGTTATGGAGATACTGTAGTTGTTTCTATTATTAGAACATGTGACTGTCATATTTCTGGAGGTCTTGGGGCTGTCCTAGTTATCACTGTTATGGAGATACTGTGGCTGTTTCTTTTATTAGGACATGTGACTGTCATATTTCTGGAGTTCCTTGGGCTGTTCTAGTTATCACTGTTATGGAGATACTGTAGCTGTTTCTATTATTATTAACACGTCACTGTCTCATTTCTGGAGGTCCCGGGGCTGTCCTAGTTATCACTGTTATGGAGATACTGTAGCTGTTTCTATTATTAGAACATGTGACTGTCATATTTCTGGTGGTCTTGGGGTTGTCCTAGTTATCACTGTTATGGAGATACTGTAGCTGTTTCTATTATTAGAACATGTGACTGTCATATTTCTGGTGGTCCTGGGGCTGTCCTAGTTATCACTGTTATGGAGATACTGTGGCTATTTCTATTATTAGGACATGTGACTGTCATATTTCTGGAGTTCCTTGGGCTGTTCTAGTTAACACTGTAATGAAGATGCTGTAGCTGTTTCTATTATTAGGACATATGACCGTCATATTTCTGGTGGTCCCGGGGCTGTCCTAGTTATCACTGTTATGGAGATACTGTGGCTATTTCTATTAGGACACATGACTGTCACATTTCTGGTGGTCCCGGGGCTGTCCTAGTTATCACTGTTATGGAGATACTGTGGCTATTTCTATTAGGACACATGACTGTCACATTTCTGGTGGTCCCGGGGCTGTCCTAGTTATCACTGTTATGGAGATACTGTGGCTATTTCTATTAGGACACATGACTGTCATAGTTCTGGAGGTCTCAGGGCTGTCATAGTTATCACTGTTATGGAGATACTGTAGCTATTTCTGTTATTAGGATATGTGACTGTCATATTTCTGGAGGTCCCGGGCTGTCCTAGTTATTACTGTTATGGAGATACTGTAGCTGTTTCTATTATTAGGTCACATGACTGTCATATTTCTGGTGGTCCTGGGGCTCTCTGGTGCCACCTATTGGACGTAGCATCTCTGCAAGCCAATTCTTAGCTCCTTTAAAAGACTAGGGACTTTCAACACGTTCATCAAGGGAAAACATTACTAATGGAGATACTGTAGCTGTTTCTGTTATTAGGACATATGACTGTCATATTTCTGGTGGTCCTAGGGCTGTCCTAGTTATCACTGTTATGGAGATACTGTAGCTGTTTCAATTATTAGAACATGTGACTGTCATATTTCTGGTGGTCCCAGGGCTGTCCTAGTTATCACTGTTACGAAGATGCTATAGCTCTTTCTGTTATTAGGACATTTGACAGTCATAGTTCTGGAGGTCTCAGAGCTGTCATAGTTATCACTGTTATGGAGATACTGTAGCTGTTTCTATTATAGAGAATTCTGCGTTTAAAATATTGTTTCCCAGCATTGTGTCACATGACCTGGGCGCACTCCCAATGCATGTCTATGAGGCTTTTTTGTAATCCTATTTGCAATACTTTTTTTGGTACATAAGACAGCTACTAAAAGTATGTGTGAACATAGCACCGGACTGTTTTTTTTTTTTTTTGAGTTGTCCTATTTTAAAAGACGCTCAGAGGTATAAAACATATGTGTTCAAAATTATTACTTTGTATGGCTTTAATAGGCACCGTTATATCAACAAAGTCAATATAAGAAAATTTATAATATATCTTATCAGTGAAAAATTCTTCATTTATCAAACTGATTCCTGCATCCATTAAGCCCCTATTACACGGGGCGATCTACAGGATCAAGTGATAATCGCTTAGTGTAATAGGGCCTTTACTTATAACCTCATCAGTTACTCTGGAAAACTGATCAAATCTGTCTTCAGAGAGGGATCAGGTTACATACTGCCCATAGAGATCTATGGAAAGAGAAGGGATGAAGAAAAAGGGAATGGAGGAAGTAGCTGGAGAGATAGAAGCAATGAGCATTGAAGCAATACAGTGACTATTAGAGAGTTGACCACAGTTCAGGATTTACAGCTTACACTTTTAAGTCCTGCTCTATAATGTCCTTTAGCTGCTGCTTCTAATGGTGTTTTATAGTTCTATAGAGATTGAAAATTAGTAATAGGAAGGAGAACTGGTGAAAAGTTATATACACAACAAATAAGAACATTGTTGCCTCCAGTTGGTGTTTTCTCCCAGAGTCTGGGCCCACTAGAGGGTCTTCTTGTTTTCTGGTCAGCCAGCCTGGCCCTAGGGGTAACTGTGACTAATAGATATATAATAGCTAAACAAATAAACCGCATAAAGCTAAACGCTTGGACACAAATACACCTTGCGGATGACAAAGTGCACTTCATTTCCTTGGGTTATGGATGTTGGCAAGAGATCCGGCAGTTTATTAAAACATTTTTCGGCATGTCACATTAGATGAACCTATCTCCCTGTAAGAGCTTTTTACAGGAATATTTTATTAATGCTCTGGCTCCCTAATACACTGCAATGCTGTTTACTATGTGACGTTTTCCTGTAATCCTGCACGATCCGGCCACCTTAGATCGCTGTGAGGTCTCATTACATTGATCTTCGTCATCATATGTCACAGTGATCTTCGTCACTAATATGTCACTGCGCCATTGTAATTGCTTTACGAATATTGAAGAAATAGCGCTTTACAGTAAAGTGACGGCGATAATCTCAACCTACGGTAATGTTTTATCTCTGGGCTTTTTAGCAGCTGCTAAATATTGGACAGTAAGCATGGAGGTGTCATCTTGTTACATGTTACAGACTTCACTCCTATTTATATATCTTATTTCATTTTCCGTACTTTTCAGCTGCTGTATGTCCTGCAGGAAGTGGTGTATTCTTTCTAGTTTGACACAGTTCTCTCTGCTGCCTCCTATATTCATGTCAGGAACTGTCCAGAGCAGCAGCAAATCCCCATAAAAAAAGCTCTCTTGCTTTGGACAGTTCCTGTCATGGACAGAGGTGGCAGCAGAGAGCACTGTGTCAGACTTGAAAAAATACACCACTTTCTGCAGGGCATACAGCAACTGATGAGTATGTAAAAGGCAGCCCCCTTAACCCCCCCTGGCCCAGTGCATACATTACCGGTCCACACTCTGGTTCCCGGTGTCTGGATGTCCCGCTCAGCCAATCACTGGCCACGGTGCTGTCCTGTCTCAGTTAGTGATTGGCTGAGCAGGCTGTCACTGCCAGACAAGTCCATCTTGGAAGTGGAAGTGGCTTCTTTATTGTTGTGTATGTGCGACAATCTAAATATATTTTTTCTCTAACCGAATAAGCCCTTTAAAAGGGAATTTTTTATTTTGAAAAGGTTGTGGCAAAGAATTTTAAAAAATAAAATAAAAAAACCCTTAACCTTAATTTCATCCCCCCACCAATATCGTTCTGAAGGTGCTCGATGCTCACCACTTCCTGTTCTCAATCTTGACACAACAAAGCGGCTACTCAGCCAATCACTGGCCACCATGGTGATACAGCTCAGGCAGTGATTGGGTGAGTGGTTACTTCCTAGTGTCAGGATGAAGAACAAGAAGTGGGGAGCAGCTGAGAGCAGACACTGCTGGATTGGCGGGAATGAGGGATTACAGACGTGTAGGGTTTTTTGAAAGATGGGGAAGCCTCCATACACATAAGACAATAGTCAACACCTACCAAAATCTTTTCTCCAAAAATTAAAGGGGAACTCCAGGGATTTTTTTTTCTTTCAAATCAACTGGTGTCAGAACGTTATATAGATTTGTAATTTACTTCTATTTAAAAACCTCAAGTGTTCCAGTACTTATCAGCTGCTGTATGTCCTGCATGAAGTGTTGTATTCCTTCCAGTCTGACACAGTGCTCTCTGCTGCCACCTCTGTTTGTGACAGGAACTGTCTAGAGCAAGAGAAGTTTTTTATGGAGATTTGCTACTGCTCTGGAAAGCTCCTGACATGAACAGAGGTGGCAGCAGAGAGCACTGTGTCAGGGTGGAAAGAAAACACCACTTCCTGCAGGCGAACAGTAGCTGATAAGTATTGGAAGACTAGAGATTTTTAAATAGAGGTCAACTACAAATCTATATGACTTTCTGACACCAGTTGATTGAAGTGTTGCTGCAGTTCTCCTTTAATCCTGTTGCAGTAAGGATACAAAAAAAAAGGTCCAGGTTAAAGGTTAGGATTTTACTGAAAATTCAAATTTTTTTATTTTATTTTATGATTTTTTTTGATCAGGTGAAAGTCTAGTAAAACATGTAGACGTAATGTTCTTCAGCATTATTAATATGGAGAGCGACACTCGGGCCGCAGTAAATCAGACGAGGAAACAACGTGACGAATTGGAGTCAGATTCTAATTAGACGGAGATCTTTATGACATAGTTTTGTCAGGGATCAATGTGATTGGTTAAGTGACCGGCGGTCAATTTCATTGATGACTTATGTCACCAGCCTTATACTTCTTAGCCCTGTAAAATACCTTTCATTACGATGAGTTCTGCATGGTAGTGATTTCCTGTTCATTTAGATAACTCAAAAATATTTGATGTGTTCTATATAGAACGGGTGATATATAATGATATATAATCGTTCACGGGACTCATAGAAGCCATATTGCAGATGGATTCTATTTACCCTTTCCAGCCAAAAATGTAAGATGCAGCCTGTGATGCTTTAGCACACAGCTGCATACATGTATACCACTGTGATCATGTGATCAGAGCAGATCGACTCATGTGATCATGGAGTTTTTTTTGTCGGACCTGGCCCTTTAAATTTGGTTATACCAAATCAGTTGTGGATCCAACAAGAAAGCCAAAAACCCTGGCAATAGGGATGTCCTGAGTGAGTGCCTGAGATATTTTCCAAAAGTTCTTCATGGATTATACATGAACAAGTGGTGTCCACAGCTGTTAGAAAACAAACTTTTTGGAATTTTAGTTCCACATAAAATAAATAAAGTGAAGCAGTATTCCTTTCTCCTTATGAGAGCCACAACGCTTTTATTTTTCCACCTTCGGGTCTGGTTGGGAGCTTATATTTTGCGCCATGATGTGTAGTTTTTTTTGGTATTATAGTAGTGTAAAAGAACATTTTTTATTACTTTAAAAAAAAAAAAAAAAAAATCTGCAATCCTGTAGTTTTTTCCCCCTCTTTTCATTTACGCTGTTCACCATGCGGGAACAATATTGTTACATTTGAAGGCTAGTTCTCGCCGCAGAACTACGGCCGTAGTTTTGCAGTGTGTGACATAGCTTTATGTTGAATGGGATCCCGGCCGGAGCGTACATACATCGTATGCACTCCGGCCGGGAGCCCATGCGGCGCCGGAACAAAAATGACAGGTCAGTTTTCTGCGGCCGGAATTCAGTGAATTCTGTCCGCAGAAAGACCTGTCAGGGCACACAGCAAAGCGAGCGGCTCCGGCCGCTCGCTTCACTGTGGGCTATGAGAAGCTCTGATGCGGGCGCATGCTGATGCACCCGCATCAGAGCTCCGTGGCCGGACGGATCATACGGCCGACACTTGAGTACCGGCCGCAATGATCCAGGCACAGACCGGCCGTTCCGTGACCCGGCCGGGGTCACGGAACCGCCAGTCTGATACGCCGTGTGAACATAGCCTAATAGATCGGACAATTCTGCACGCTATGATACCAAATGTGTTTGTTTGTTTTTTAAATTTTATCTGTATAATGGAAAGGGTTTGACTTGATTTTTATTGGGGGTGGGGGGGATATATATATATATATTTATTTTTTTTACACACTTCATGGCTATGTTCACAGAAAGTTTAAATACTGGCCATTGTTTTAAATGAAAAATGCGTTGAAGTCTATGGACAACGGCCGGAAATAATTGACATGATTATTATTTAGACGGCTGTATCAAACAACGGCTGTTGTTTAATACAACGGCCGCTGTTTGCAGTGACTTCAATGCAAATCATTGCCTTATGAAAATTTTTGTGTAAATTAAAAACAACGGCTGTTCTTTGCATAACAAGTATGTTGTGTGTCCCCCTAGAGGATTATTACATGCAATCATTAGATTGCTTATTCTAGTCAATACCATGTCATTGTATAGTATTGATCAGTATTATCGGCGCTATTCCTATAGATTATGAGGCCAATTTTGAGAAGATCGATGATGTGACAGGGTAGAGGTAGGTATTCTGAGGTAAGTACGCTGTGGGGGTCCTGGTCAGTGACAGGTACTTCTCCTGTCACTGACTCCCTTAAATGTAGCGATCACTATAGATTGCAGTGTTTAAGGGGTTAACGGCAACCTGTGTCATCGTGGCTGCCTATCATAATCCCCAGCTCCTGGGGCACTAATGTGTGCAGGGCTGAACCGACTGAAGCAGCTCCATATACATTTAAACCCCTGCATGTCAGGTGTATTATATATACATTCCTACTGCATGAAGCATCAGCAGTAGGAACGTATATAGCTGTATGGCTGACGTGGAGAGGTTAAAGAACAATTAAAAATGTAACTATAAAAAACTATTTAAAACCACTCTAAAATGCCAAAAGGTATGCCTCTATGTGGCAAACAAATAGCCTTAAGGGGTTAAAGGCGCACTCCAGAGAAGAATAATACACTGTGCTATGCCTAGGGCAAAGCCTAAGGGGTGATACATCCCTTTGGAATTCCAGATCTATGTTCATAAAAGCATAAAATTATCATGGCAGAGACAATTTTTTTAATTTACTTTTTTAAATCTGTGTTTCAAAGATTTTTATTTTCATTCTAAATTCTGAATCTGTGTTAAGAAATGGTGTTACCTCATGAACACATGACAGCTTTTTTAAAAAAAATAGTAGGGCTGATTAAATTAAAATAACCAGTTTTTTTTTTTGTTATTTAGTTTTCAAATTTTTTTAGCGTACACAAAAATGTGGTGGACCATGTTTTTCTTTATGTTACAATTAAACCATTTAAAGCGAATGTAACATCACTTTTTTGTTTTTGCCATGAATAGTCCGGCGCCGGCACGGGGATGCTGGTGCCGCTATCCTTTTTATGAACCGCGTCCATGTTCCCGTGCTTGGCGCCGGTGTATTCCCGGGCACTGACCCGAGCCAGCCCTCCCCCAGTGGGAGGACCCATTCTATAATGCAGCTCCATTGATTCTAATGGGAACCAGGCTGCCGTTCAAAAACAGGACCGCTGCATCGGCATCCCTGTGCCGGTGCCGGTCTATTTATGGTAAAAACAGAAAATTGCTTCAGCACTGGTGCATTTGCTTTAAATAGGATCCGTTAAACGGACTACAAAAACAGTGTGAACCTAAAATGGCAAATTCACAAAAAAGTTAAATGACAATGTAGATACATCTTCAAAAACAAAGATTAAGAAAAAAAATACATAGTTTTTTTTTTTCCGGGCAAAGCATTCTGATGAACTATTCACAGGACACTCCGCACCCCTGCTGATCAGCTGATCAGCACCCACACTACAAAGTGAATAAGAGCCAACAGCAGTTTGTCTCCATTCCCTGTATAGTGGTAGCCATGTGTAGTTGCAGCTCAGCTCCCATTGAAGTGAACAGGAGCTGAGCTGCAGCAACCAGGTCCGGCCACTACACAGGAAACAAAGACAAACTGCTCACTGTGTAGTGTGGGCCTCGAACATACAGAAGTAGGTTCACCTGTTTGTACACTATTGAATGCTGATCTGAGCTTTATGGATGGATGAGAAGGAAGCCTTGATTTACCAATGCAGATCATCTTCCACAGTGCAGCCTTTGTCAGTCTCTCTCTCCTGCACATAGCACATGGTAATCCCTGCCCCCATTTCCTGTGTTTTCTACTGCTTTGTCTGTTACTAGGGACACATTTACCTTGACGACAGCCAGTGGGCAGCATATTGCTGTTTTTCTGGTGTAAGGAATCTTTTTTTAGTTCATGAAGTGATTTATCAATATGTTAGGAATCATATAGACAATCACATGGAGCACAGTTGTTTGAAACAGCAGGGACCATGTAAGCTTTATCTGGCTTTTACATGGGACGATTATCGACAAGGAATGTCGCTAGAAACTCTCCTTCAGCCGCTGACCGGCCCGTGTACAAGTGGCAGCCATCAGCCGAGGAGTGGGAAAACACCGGATCCTCGGCTGATCATATCTTCGGAGAAAAGGCAAAATTTCCTGCAACTGGCCACACATCTCCCTGTTTAAAAGGGATGTACAGCCAATAGCAATACATTTTAATGGCTCTGAGAACAATACAGTGATTGTTCGTGCGATCCAGCCACTCGATTGCTTGTGTCTTCTTAAGGGAGCACTAATCTTTGAACAGCCCAATATGGGAACATGTATAAGAACCCTAAGATGCTAGAGAGTGAAGAGACCCCAAATTCTCTACCAGCTTAAAGGGGTTACCCAGCTTTAGAAAAACAAGGCCACTTCTTCGGCATTTAAAAAAAACATGGCCGCTTTCTTCCAGAGACAGCACCTCTCTTGTCTCCAGGTCAGGTGTGGTTTGTAATTAAGCTCCATTCACATCAATGGAACTGAGCTGCAAATCCCCACCCAATCTGGAGACAAGAGTGGTGCTGTCTCTGGAAGAAAGCGGCCATGTTTTTTTTAAATGCCAAAGAACCCCTTTAATAACTGAGTATCCTTGCATACTGTGGATTTCAAATATCCCTTTAATCTACCAAAAATGTCCAACATGAGTCTCGTCTCTAACGCTAGAATCCTGCGGTAATGAATAGGTTAATTGTCGAATAATCCTCTTACATAAAGCGCATTCTTCACAATCCTCAGAATAGAAGTGGCATTTACAGCAAAACGGTAATTCATCTTGTATGATGTAGCCAGGGAACAACATATGTGTTATGCTGGGACTAGGGTCAGGCCGCAAACGCGCCATTTCATCAGGGTCACCGCTGCGACATTATGGTCAATCTGCAGTTAACAGATGCATTGATTTACAAATTATATAGAAGTCAATGGATTTCTATGGGAGGTGACACTGCGCTGCGGAGGCGTGGGGGCACTCAGGCCGCTACCTATACATTCAGAGGAAGACCATCAGTTTAAAGGGAACCTGTCACCAGGGACACGGGCACAGAGTCCCCCGGTTACTTACCCTCTCCGGCGAGTCCCGCTCCCGCATGTCTTCGTCCTTCGCCCCGGGACCGGCACCAGGAGCGGACTCGCCGGAAAGGGTAAGTATCCGGGGGCCCGCGGTGACAGGTTCCCTTTAATAGGATAATATTGCCAGGACAAAAAGTGTAGGGTTTATGTAAAGCATTCCGTGCATTCTGAGGGCATTGCTGGGTGTCCAAAACACGTCCGTTATTTGTTTTTATTAAAGGTGATTTCAATGTATAATAATAAATTCAGTTTCTTATAGACACATGGGGAGAGATTAATCAAACATGGTGTAAAGTGAGACTGGCTTAGTTGCCCCTAGCAACCAATCAGATTCCACCTTTCATTTTCAAAAGACTCTGAGGAATGAAAGGTGGAATCTGATTGGTTGCTAGGGGCAACTGAGCCAGTTTCACTTTACACCATGTTTGCTAAATCTCCCCCATTGAATTTTGTGGGGCTATTGTATTGTAAGAAATTGAGGTCTGAGAACATCGTCCCATTGCATCTGGCTTGTTGGGGCCTCATGGTATTTGGTGTATTTATAAGCCTAGTAGGTTTACTTTACATCTCTCATTGACAGTAATACATGGGCTCTATATAGCGGTTTTATTTGGAGACCTAAGAACATCTGCCGTGGCCCGGGGTAGCTGTGAGGTGGTGGTACAGCAAGGTGGGCTTGGGTACACTTGGGCACTTGTGGCCATAAGTGGTGTTACAACCCACCTCCAGACACATGGGCACTAAAAGTAGTTTAGAGCAGATATAGGGGCCGTCTTGAGGGCCTTGTCCAAGTAGTAGAGCACTCTGCCAGGAATACTCAAACTCACGTTTAGATCTGACCGCCTTCTGCCTGCACAATATCGGAAACCGTCCTGTGAGGTAGTACAAGCCTCAGGCCTTTACTATTGGGTGTAGCAGACTTCCCTAGACCTCCCAGGAGAGCCATGCGTAGTCAGTAAGATACTGCAGCTTTTCGCTATTTGTCTTACTGGGGATTAGTTCCTTGCTTTGGTAACTGTCCTGAGAATATAGGAGAGGGATCGCTGGTGTGAACAAGGTGTACCTCAGAGGACGGTTACCCCTCTTAAAGGGTTTAGCACTGCACAGACTTCGCCGCGGCAGGAACTCTTTCTTGTTTGTCTCTTTCTCCCCATACACTGACAAAAGACCTTCCACCAGGAACTAACCACCCTTTTATAGAGGAAACTGGGACTAACTCTCATTGGTGGGGAAAGTAGAGAGAAGTGGTGTAAAAGGAGGAGCTTCATGTTACATCTCTCATTAGTAGTAACACATAGGCATTATATGGCAGTTTTATTTGGAAATTTAAAACCATCATGCTGTATCTGGCTTGTTGGTCTCTTATATTAGTTAGAGCTTTTGGTGTCCAGGAGCTTCATTTTACTCCTCTTTATGGCAGTGATACATGGGTACCATATGGTAGTTTTATTTGGAGGTCTAAGAACATCAGCCTGCAGTATATGAGTAGTTGGTGCTTCAAGCGACCTACAGTGTTTAGGAACCAGGAGCTTTAGGTTATACCACTCATTGGCAATGATGATACATAGGCATTATATGGCAGTTTTATTTGGAGATTTAGGAACATCATTGTGTTATATCTAGCTTGTTGGTACTTAATTCTACCTAAAGTATTTGGGGTCCAGGTCCATGTTACTTCTTTTAATAGCAGTAACTCATAGGGATTATATAGCGGTTTTATTTGGAAATTTAACAACAACATCATCACGCTATATCTGGCTAGTTGGTCTCTTATACTAGTTAGAGTATTTAGTGTCCAGGAGCTTCATGTTGATCCTCTCAATTGCAATGATAAATAGGTATTATATGACAATTTTATTTGGAGAGTTATGATCTTCATTGATCTATATCCATCTGGTTGTTGCCTTATGCTACCTAGAGTATTTGGGGTCCAGGAGCTTCACCTTATACCTCATATCTACTGAAATACATAGGCACTATATGGCGGTTTTATTAGGAGATCAGTGTTTGGCTTGTTGATACTTCATGCTACCTAGGATATTTGGGGTCCAGGAGCTTCATCTGATACCTCTTATTGGCAGTAATAGATTGGCACCATATGGCAGTAATATTTTGAGTTATAAGAACATCATTGGGTTGTTTCTAGCTGGTTATTGCCTCATGCTACTTGGGACCCAGGAATCTCACATTTTACCTTTGATAGGCAATGATACTATATGGCAGTATATTGAGGCACTATAGGGCGCTATTATTTAGATATTTAAGTTGCATCTCATCTATTCTACCTCCTTCCAGGAAGACATAGGATAGGCTCTACAGTGTTTTGATGACGAAGAAGATCCGGTGTCTGGCTTCACCTATATTTAGTGCTTAGTTATATATTGATAATGTTGAAGAGGATTTCTTCGCCTGGTACCGGGATATAAAATATAGATAAATCGCGATGCTCCTGCAGCTCCATCTTGTGTGTGCACGGGACACGGCACGATGAATGAATGTTTTAGCTGAGCACAATGCAGTAATCCATTAGTAACGCTTGGGAGTCGCTAAATACCCAGACTGTCCTATTTAAGGAGGCGCATGACCAGCCTGCTCCTAGTCTGTATTGTCTGCTGTCTGCATTCTCCTCTGTAGGAGGCGCTACACTTAGCCCCCCGGCCTCATGCTAGAGACGGCGATTAGCAGTTGCTGACCCTTAAAGCCAAGGGTAACACGTCACTGCTTTTCCCACGATTAACGTCAATTATAAAGCTGCACAGCTTTCCCCCAATAATATGTGGTTATTCCATTGATCTCTGCTGGCTCGGACCAATACTCCTGGGCATTGGCCAGCGTTCTCCCCTTATTACTATGTAGCTGCGATTCCAGGCCTGTGATTAATGGATTCGGAATCAGAGGCACTGATTTATCCAGCCGTCTTTACTGGAATCCATTGTCAGACTTCACCTCCTGGAGGTTCCCTGAGGAATTGCTTAAATATCTTATCTGCCTCTCACAGAATAGTGATGATGATAATAAGTGCCAGAGCGCAGCGTGGCATCTAGAAATGCCAGTGTAAAAATGGGGGCTGCCTACCGGTGTGCCTGCCACAGGCTCCGTGTCCTCGATGGGAAACGGGAAACGTCACTCGGCTGCCTATAAATCACGTTGTATGATACTTGATGTATATGGCCACATGTAATAAAGCATATGCCTATCTTACATAGAGAATTAAAGGGGTATTCTGCTCAGGTAAAATACATGTTGAAGCCTCAAACTAACCCCCCCCACACACACACACACACACACACAAACACACACAAAGACCGAAGACTAACAATTCATTCCATACTTGTTATCATCTATTCAGTCTCCTTCCCCCAGTTCTGAACTGCTGCTTTCTGAAGACACAGAAAATTGTGTGTGTGTGAGCTGTTCTCTTCATCCATCTAACCCTCCCGGCATCACAAAGTGCAGAAACAGCCGGCCAGGGAAGCTGTTTACATGAGCTGTCTCAGAATGGGAGGAGGGAGATCAGAGTGGAGACAGTGAGAAAAGTTCACACACAGTTTTCTGTGTCTTGAGCAGAAAGCAGCACCTCAGAACTGGGGGTAGGAGACTCAATAGATAATATCTAGTATGGAATGAATTGTTAGTGTCCAGGAAGGCGGAATTCAACATTTATTTTACCTGAGAGAAATAAGCCTTTAATCTATGTATATATCCTATTGATACAGTCAATAGTTACAGTCTGTATTATACCTCAGAGCTGTATTCAGTATTCTGCAAGCATTGGAACTGAAACCTTAAAGCATCCCTTGCTGGTTGAATGGTGTCCTGTCTTATAGTATAGACACAACCCAAAGAATAGAAGAAGCATATGAGTATATGCCACATTAAATAAAAAAAAATGTCCATCCTTCTATATGGCTCCTTTTGGCAATCTATCATTCGTCATAATAGTAAAAAATCTAAAATGATGGCGTAAATCCTCAACATATACATGTACGCTTGGTTTGGTAAAACATGCATGTTTTCTAAATGGGAAGTATAGTGTAAGCCACTGCCAGACACCATGGGGGTAAAATGGTGTCATTTTACATGGTGTAAAATGAAACTGGCTCAGTTGGCCCTAGCAACCAATCAGATTCCACCTTTCATTCCTCACAGACTCTTTGGAAAATGAAAGGTGGAATCTGATTGGTTGCTAGGGGCAACTGAGCCAGTTTCACTTTACACCATGTTTTATAAATCTCCCCCCCTTTTATCAAGTGAGAACAAAAGATTGATCCTTCTTTGTTGGACAAGAGTCTAATAAGCACTAAATACATAACCTGTGGTGGCACTGCAGATTATTTATTGGGAAACTCTGGTAAAAATAAAGTACAAGTTTGTCATTTTACTTCTATTCAAAAATCTCAAGCCTGCCAGTACTTACTAGCTGCTGTATGTTCTGCAGGAAGTGGTGTATTCTTTCCAGTCAGACACAGTGCTCTCTGCTGCCAACACTGTCCGTGTCAGGAACTGTCCAGATCAGTAGCAAATCCAGTAGCAAACGGTTCCTGACATGGACAGAGGTGGCAGCAGAGAGCACTGTGTCAGACTAGAAATAATACACCACTTCCTGCAGGACATACAGCAGCTGATAAGTACTGGAAGATTAGAGATCTTTTGAGTTTTTTTTTTTTTTATAAAGATAAATTACAAATTTATATAACTTTCTGACACCAGTTGATTTGAAACAATTTTCTCTCACTGGTGTACCCCTTTAATACTGTAGTTTCACAGCTGATAACTAGGGATAAACCTGTGATCAGCTGATTGTTGGGGCTCTGCCTAACAAAAGAAATTATATTGATTTATTTGTTGTTGAATATACTTATACATCTTTTAAACAGTCAGACCTCCATTGTTTTCTGATAGATAAATTATACATGATAGATATAAATGAGAAAATACCGGCTGCCTGCAGGTACCACTAGGTAAGAACCTAATATACAAGTGATTTAGAGACAACAACAATAAAGGAACAGATATAGTTCACGCTTATCTGAATCACTGGTGCACAACCTGCCGCCCTCTAGCTGGTACAAAACTACAATTCCCATCATGCCTGGATAGCTAGAGGGTGTCCTATGTCACCATATGTGCAACGCCAATAAACTGTGATAATAAACTGCTAAAAAGTAGAAGAAAAAGACAAGATAGATGTAATGACGCTATGTATGCTCCATCCAGATGTTCTGCCACTGCGGGCGATATCCGTGCCTGCTCCAGATATGGCCGTCTATTATAAGCGATGATATACACAGACACATCTCACTCATGATACAGAGTAATGGGATATACTGTACAGCATCTTTCATCACATATGTACCTCCATCTCCTAGCTGATAGCGAATCACTACCCCCCTCCCCCCAATAACAGATGGATTATACAGGCAGGAGTTGTGGGATCTACAGACAATTTATTATGTAAGAGTATAGCAGATCACGCTGAATACTGATTCCTGAGAAGGAGAAGAAGAAGCTACATCTTTTAGTGTTTTTTTTTCTCCAGTTTTTTATGGCACACATTTTAGTGTAAAGTGGATGTATACTGTGGTTCCACAATCCTTATTCATTTCTTAATATCACTAGTTTTTTAATACAAAGCTCCGAACTCTGTATATACTATAGAGGTAAATTCTAAAATTCTGTCTGCCTGAAGTCGCCTCTAGGGGGAGCTAAAACTATATATGGTTTATTACAATGACATGCAAATTAGCTCTACTTCCTTTCTAGTGCCACCCATTGGCTAATACCCTGTAAGTTAAAGGGATGGCTTACCCAAAAAGAAAGAAAGAATACAACACTTCCTGCAGGACATACAGCAGCTGATAAGTACTGGAAGACTGAAATATTTTTAATAGGAGTAAATGAAAAATCTCTGGCAATTTGATTTGAAAGAAAAAAATGATGAGGGTGAACTACCCCTTAATTGTTTGACCCAGAAAGAGTCTTGAAACATGTCTAAGCATTAGAGACGAGCAAACATCTAGCACACTCGGGTTTATCCCAACCCAAATGCTTGGCACTTGTGAAAAAGTTGCATGCAGCTCTAGGGAATCCTGGAAAACATGAATACAGCTATAGGCCATGGGCTGTATCCATGTGTTCCCGGACTCCCTAGAGCTGCATGTAACTTCTTTAGCCACAAGTAATCAAACGCAGAGCATTCTGGTTCGTGCTTGAGATTTGCTCATCTCTACTAAGCAATAGAGGCCAAATCAAAATCATCTGCAAAAGGAAGTGTTTAATTTGCATATGTTTCTCAGAAAGCATTGCCTGGCCTGTAAGACTTCAAGAAGAAACAGTACACCCAGGATATACAGTATAAACTGTACATAGTAGATAGTTCCCCCTATAAGTCTCAGTCTATTAAATGGGTATTCCAGTGGTTAGGCATAAATTAATATGTGGCTGCAGGTGGGTAAAAAATAGAATAAAATTACATGCGTACCTGACCCAGGACCCAACCCTTGGAATACCCCTTTAACTCCTATGTTTATGCAAAGGATAATACATATACATTAGGATAGGAGGATACGTTAGGATAGGAGGATGGGCGTTGTTCGGCATTTGATTACCGATGGCTGAAAAAGTTGGATGCAGCCCTAGGGAGTCCGGGAAAACATAGATACAGCCATAGGCCATAGGATGTATCCTTGTTTTCCAGGACTCCCCCCAGGGCTGCATCCAAGTTCTTTAGCTACTGGTAATCAAATGCCAAATGGTCTGACTTGCATACTGCTCGAGTTGCGCTTATCTCTAGTGTCCACCTTAAAGAGGTAAATAGACACAAAGGGGGAGATTTATCAAACTGCTGTAAAGTGAAACTGGCTCAGTTGCCCCTAGCAACCAATCAGATTCCACCTTTTATTCCTCACAGGCTCTTTGGAAAATGAAAGGTGGAATCTGATTGGTTGCTAGGGGCAACTGAGCCAGTTTCACTTTACACCATGTTTGATAAGTCTCCCCCCAAATTTTCTGTATATGTCTAAAAGTTGGCGGACCCTAGACTCCTGTTCACCGACACAAAGTGTGAGCATGCTTAGCTGTTTCTGTAAATCATATAGCTGACAATGGAGAAATGTGGCCAGCTTCATGTGCTTCTATGTATATGGTCATCATGGAAACTATATACCAAGCAAGGGTCATGGGACCAACAACACACATCTGCAGGATAGGTGATTAACTCACACAGGGACTCCCATACATGTGACTGGTCCCAGTGGTTGGATCCCTACCACTCACTCTCATTACCTGTCCTACATACAGTAGGCGATGGGTGTTATTGGTGGAAATACCCCTTTAGGGTACGTTCACACCGGATCCGCAGTGTATTTTCCGCAGCAGATCCGCAGCAGATTTCATTTAAATAACTGAACATAGCATCAAATCTGCACCATCAAATCTGCTGCGGATCTGCTGCAGATCTGCTGCGGATCCTGTAGGTGTGAATGCACCCTTAAGGGATATACCATAAATGTCTGATAGTTGAATGTCCTACCTCTTTACCCATTTCTATTGGTAATCCATAACCAGTCTACCCATATTTTCGCTCCTCTAAACAATGTTCGGGTCCATAGAGAAGATCAAAGCCCTGGAAATGTTTCCTGCTGCCAATGTAAATTATACATGAGGAATTCATAGGCAGAGGGGAGCTGAGTTGAAACGTCCTGTCCATCAGACACTAAAATGGCTGTGTCTAATGGTCTTACGTGGGTCGGCGTGTAATGAAGTCCTTATGCTTTATGAATGGCAGGCATGAGCAAAAGGATAAACATGAAAGCTCCGACTGATCTGATTCCCGGGACACTCATTTGTATTTCCTATTGCAAAGTGATGCAGAGCGACTGGAAACACTACAAGGTCTATTAGATAAAATACGGCTGGATCTGGTCATTATAATGAATAGGGAAATTTATTTTATTTCCACTAGGATTAGAGTCTGTTTTATCCCTGACTTGTGCCAAAAAAAAAAAAAAGATGGATGCTCACGATTCACATGCCCCATATTAGTACTGCAAAAAAACATAGAAATAAGGGCACTAGACTGGAAATACAGATTAAATGTGGGTAACAGGAGGAAGATCGCCCACGTGACACGGGATACCTATGGTAATGAGAGTATAAGACTGATGAAATCAATGTCATACAATACAAAAAAAAAGAGTAAAAAAACATTAAATACATACTGTATCCACTAGTCTGGCACTAAGGCTCTAACCTTGTTACTAGATATAGGATTTACCTCTTATTTTGTGTATGTGATGTATATGTGCTATAAGTAGATATATAGATATAAAAATATTCTTATTTCCTATACCATGACCTGCTTTTATTATATGGAAGCCCCCCGAATGATGACATCTTTACAGAGGTCCAATGTCATAGCGGCAGAACCTGCCCACCGGCCAACATATACATTGACATGAAGCTGTAGGTGACGTATATATGCACTATAGGGTTGAGGACACATTTGTTTGATGACATAGCTCCATCTAGTGTGATCAAACTTTGGCCGTCCAGCTGTTGTAAAACTACAATTCCCATCATGCCTGGACAGCCTTCGGCTGTCCAGGCATGATGGGAGTTGTAGTTTTTCAACAGCTGGAGGGATTAAGATTATATGATGATGCTTTTAACATTTCGTCCCTGTCCTGTTGCGATCCTTAGGGGCCATTGAGCTTTTAAGGCATGGTGGCCTGTGTACCATTGCAACCTCAGCTACTATACTGACCTTGTTGCCTTAACACACTTGGGATAGAGACATATCTATATATTCTTTACAACGTACCAGAATAAGCATTGTCAAGAGAATATGGAAATTTACAAATCAATGGGATGAACGTTGGCCCACTGGAAAACTGTATACCATACAATGCAAAAATATTTTCAAAAGAAATTTCGCCTCCAAATTGTCCATCTAAAAGTGTTCAACAAGACACCATATTTTCTCAACCATTAAGATCTATGACTTATACAGTAGGGATGCACTTGTGTAATGTTATAGATGGCTTCACCTTCCCCTATACAAAGCTTTTTCCAGAGAGTAGTAGAAAGAAGGGGATCCTGGTATACACCTTTTTCTGGATTGCATAAACTAAAAAGGTATACATGATGCGAAAAGCTATCCGCAGTATAACGGTATGAATAATAAATCATCTGTTGCAGCACAATATCGTGGAGCAGTGTGAGATCAATTGCCATTTACATTGACATTTTACATAGCTACAAGAACAAGTCGATCCTCCAATAAGTGTCCTGTCCCCATAAGAACATAGGCTGAGGAAGGAAAAGTCGAGTTGTAGCGTTGATCCAGAAAAAGACAATAACAAAAAACACCAATTGCTTCAAACTCCTTCCCAACTCCACTTAGCTTTGCCAACGCATTTTAGACATCAGGGTTCCTCAAGGGCCACATCACTCATTGACCCCCTCAACAAGCCCTAGAAGACCATTAAATATGTCTACCATACTCTACACCATCACGTAGCATCGTACTATATAGGCCGCTTTGATTTCTATAGACACATATCGTAGGTTACATCAATTTCTCCCCCATACCATGAAAACAAACAAAGGAGGGAGCAACAAAGCCGGAGTTATTTCAGGTGAATTAATTGTAGACATTGAGGTCAGCGGGGAAGGCCGGCAGGATATTAGGAGGAGCACAAGTCTCCGGTGATACTACATTACATATCATTAATAAGACCTCACCAGGAAGCCGCTCTACCACCATGCCACCTCCGATACTGCTAGAGTACACCATGCAACTTATCATCTTTGTATGATTTATGAGGGCACAGGAAGCACAATACTCTCAGCAGAGTTGGCGTAGTCATCATCTCCTCCATAGTTTACCTTTTTCTTCCGGTCGCGGGATCGACTTCTTCTCTTTGCGGCCGATTCCTCCTTCTCCTTTTGCTCGGCCAGAGCCTGTGCTTCAACATCCTTGATCTTCTTGAGTTGCTTGGCAGCTTGTGCCATCCTGGTTGAGAACTCAAGGAACCACAGCAGGTATTGGGGACCTCAAGTACCCCCCCTCCCCAAGTAGGGGGTTGATTATTGCAGTTTGGATATTCCCTCACGTCAAGTCCTATAGGGTGGGCTTGGACAGGATTCGAGTGCCAGCTCTTTTTTTCTTTTTCGACTAGTCAAGAGAGAGTCTTCCGTTAGGACCGGTCCATATCTGTGAATGCGGAAACACACGTTATATTACGTAAACGCCAGCAAAACAATACCACCAACGTTTTCTGTGTCTAAACCTATCATGCATTCTCTTAGGGGACATGTAGAAGGTGTAAAGTTAGGTCTTACAACGCCGGACATCTTTAACTCTACATCTGCCCTGAACATTTTGGCCTTTGGTACACCCATCACACACACTGCGTCCTGCAGATATCTCTCCCCCGATGGGACACAACATCGTTCTCCCCATCACACAAGCAGCTCACATTCACTGCAGTGCTAAGCCTGTCTCCTTCCATTAGCATCCCCTTTTTTATGTTCTCCCACTACCTCGTACCCCTGCCGTCTCTGTGCATTTGCCCTGTCGTTCTCCTCTTCTCCACCTGCTCATGCCACATGCATCCCTCCAGCCTTCTGCCGCTTTCCTCCAGCCTCCTCCTGCTCCACCACCGTCCATCTCCAACCCTCCTCCACCAACCCTCCTTGTTCCAGCAGGAAAGCAGTTGTCGACATATTATACCCCAGTTATCTGTCTCTATCGTCCCTCATCCTGGCCAGGCTATCCTGCTTCCTCACCTTTCTGTTCCTCATCCCCCATCGCCAATGCCTGCAGGGCAGATATTCCAGCACATACCTCTCTCTCCCCTGCTGGATGCATTTGCTATCACATACCTCTGTCCTCTTCCATCTCCCTCCCTCCTTCTATCCCACAAGGTGCAATACCCAGGCACATACCTCTTCTGCTTCCTCCCCTCTATGTGTCTTTGCTGTGGTAACCCAGCATCCTGCAGCCTGCGTGCTGTCCCCTCACACTGCAGTGTTGCTGATGCAGGCGAAACACATTGCTTCCTCCTGCATGCTGGTCACCTTCCTGCACTCTCTCCCTCCCGTCTCTCCCCCTCTTCCCCTCTGAGCAGGAGGATGGTGGATGCACAGCCTGCATCTATCCTTTGCTCCGAGTGTTTTGTTTGTGTGTGCGCCTTCAGTCGTTGTCTGCTGCAGAGCGTGTGCTGGGTTCTTACCAGGATTTCTTGCTATGTGTATCTATTTCTAGAGAGCGTTCTGTCAACCTATAAGGATAGCTTACAATGCGTATCCTCACATCTAGACAGCATACTAACATAGTAAGTGAATTGCAAGAAAAAAAAAAAAACATACTGCACATTCAAGTCTAGTCTATAGCACATTCAATCCAGGAAAAAAAAAAAAAACCTTGAAAGCAATAGTCCAGATTATTGTAGACTATGTTGGAGGGTCTGGCCAACCATCTAACTAGCCAAGGTGTCTGGTAGCTGTCTGCTCTATTGAAATTACATAGGCAAGTCTAATGTGTGTAAAGTGATCCTCTATAGGTGAACCTGTAAATCTCAAAGGGATTTGCCATCGTTGACTATGCCAATTAAAAGGAAGTCACTTGCTCACATATCGGACCAAAATTAGTGTTATGTCCCGGTGTTCACCTTTAAGACCCTTCTGCATGGGTTGATGACTGGGCAAATGAACCTTCCTCCGGCCTGTGCCAACAAGCTGGTTGGCAGGTCACATGTTTTATGCCAACATAGAAATCATTGTTTGCTGGCAGCAGATCTCCCTGAGTGAACAGGGGGACGCTCTGCCAACAGACCATGTTAGTCTATGAACAATTCATCTGCAAGATTGATTCCGATAATTGACAGGGGAGATTGAAAGGAAAACAAGCGCTGATTGACTTTCTATATAATCAATCGGCACTATAGGTCTGTTGTCTGCCCGTGTGAAAGGACCCTTAGGGTGCTAAGACACACACCGTATCTGCAGCAGATACGCAGCAGATTTGATGGTGCAGATTTGATGCTATGTTCAGTCATTTTGATGCTGCGTATCTGCCGCGTATCTGTTGCAGAAAATACGCTGCGTATCAGTCGTGTGTGATAGCACCCTTAGTGTGAATTCATTCTTGACCCCTTCTGGGAGCGGAAAGTTGATCCCTTTCTAACCTTGCATCCATTGATCCATTACCTATTATGGTGGGGAATGGTCAACAGAGCTCCAATAGTAGGTAATATATATGGAATGTATACAGAATGTATGGGCCTTACGTGTAGAACTGCATGGGGTAGACATATTAGTACCTCCCTATTCTCCTGTGCCGATTCTCTGTACTGTATGACTCCTATCGCGTGCCCCTCAATGAGTCTCTCACCATCCTGCCCCCCTAATGTGACACATATATACGCATGGAACTGCATTATGTTCTGCAGAAAAGCACGAGCCAACAAGGGAAAGAGTTCAACAGAGAAGGTATAGAGAGGATACAGAGATAAGGGAAGCAAGGAATAGTGCCAGCAATGATACAGAGATAAAAGGAACTGGGTTTATCAAGACTGAGAGACAGAGGGCTGGAGTTTAAGTCAGTCAATTCAAAATCAATGACCTTACTTCCTGGAAAATGGAGACACAGAGAGAGGACATATGAATGAGAGGACAGAGGAAGAAGAGAGAAAGAGGGAATAAACAAGATATTGGAGAGGGCAGAGGAAGGAGAATGAGGACATAAAGAGGAGAGGACAGAGAAGTAAGAGAGGGCATAAACAAGATAGGGGAAAGGGCAGAGGAAGAAGAGGACTGAAAGTGCACAGGATAGAGAAAGGAGAAATAGAAAAGAGAGAGGAGAAGACATAAAGACAAGAGGAAGAAGAGAAAGGAGAGGGCAGAGGAAGAAGAGAAAGAAGACGACAAAGAAAGAATTGGACAGAAAGTGGAAAGGATGGAGAAAGGAGAGAACATAGAGAAGAGACAGGAGAAAACATGAAGAAGAGAGGACAGAAAGAGAGGACAGAGGAAGAAGAGAAAGGAGAAGACATAAAGAAGAGAGGACAAAGAGGAGAGGACAGAGAACTAAGAGAGGGCATGAAGATAGGGAAAAGCGCAGGGGAAGAAGAGGACTTAAAGTGGAAAGGATAGAGAAAGGAGAAGACATGAAGATAAGAGGGCAGAAAGAGGACAGAGGAAGAAGAGAAAGGAATAAACAAAGAAAGAAGATGGAAAGTAGAAAGGATAGAGAAAGGAGATAACATGGAGAAGAGAGAGGAGAAGACATGAATAGGATAGGACAGCAAGAGAGGACAGAGGAAGAAGAGTTGGCAGAGAAAGAAGAGAATGGAAAGTTGAAAGGATAGAGAAAGGAGAGAACATGGAGAGGAGAAGACAAAGTTGAGAGGGCAGAAAGAGAGGACAGAAAGTGGAAAGGATAGATAAAGCAGAGAACATAGTTTTAAGGGGATTGATGAAGACATAAAGAAGGGAAGGCAGAGAAAAAAGAGAAAGGAAAGAATAGGGAAAAGAGAGGACAGAGGGAGAAGAGATGCAACAAAAAGAGGAGGGGAAAAAGAAAGAAGAGAGTGAAGAGAAGGCAAAGAAAGAAAAGAGAAGGGAAAAAAGAGGACAGAGGAAGAAGAGAGGAAAGGACATAAAAAGGAGAGGCCATAGAGGGGAGAAGACATAAGAAGAGGGCTGAAAGATAGAGAAAGCAGAGGGCATAGAGAAGAAAGGACAGTAAGAGGGAAATAAAAAAGGGAGAAGAAAGGACATAAAAAAAGATGTGAGGACAGGACAGAAGAAGAAAAGGATTGAAAGAGGGAAAGGATAGTGAAAGAGAACACAAAAGAAGAGAAGACAGAAAGGACAGAGGAACATGGAAAAGAGACTTCAGAGAAATAAGACATAAGAGAACATAGAAAACAGAGCAGAAAGGGAAGACTGAAAAAAAGGGGGAAGAGAACATTAAAAAGAAATAGCAGAGGAAGAAGAAAAAGAAGAGAACATGGAGAAGACTTTAGAAAGGAGAACAGAAGAAAAAGTTGAGGGGACAGACAGTAGAGGGAGTATATGGGAGAGAAAGAAAATGGAAGAACATGGAGACTGAAGAGAAGGTACAGAGTAGAGACAAAACAGGAAAAATAGATAGTGAGGAAATAGTACACAGAGTAAGGAGGGGGATAACAGAGATGGAACTGTACAGAGACAGAGATAATATAGAGTATAGAGAACGACATGAGTAGAAGACATGGAGAGAAGAGACGGAGTAGTACAAAGAGTAGTAGAAAGGGGAGAGAATAGACAGATGGAGGAGGTGGAAGATACAATCACATATATGGAATAAATGGAGGTACCACTGCTACACTGATATAAGCATAAGGATGTCATAATAGGAGAATGGCCCAACAAGAAGAAGAGGTCATCCAAATGGGACACGGCTTCTGAAGGTTGCCATAGCCAAGAAGGGTTATCCACCAGTCAGGCATCTGGATATCTACCCCCGAATTGGCAAAGTCACCTGTTAATGACATCCATAAATCATTTATAAGCACATCTAGGAATAGTTTTCCATTGTCTCAAACATATTCTTATTATTCCAAGTGATAAATTGAGGTTGGATCTGCAGAATTATTTCCATTCCTTATAATGATAAAAGCCATTAGAAAAGAATAAAAAAAATGACTGTGGTTACCTTATCACCTATAGGAGCAGAAGTCACAATGAAGTCACTTCCCAGATGCCACTGAAATCCAGTCTCTGGTTCCTATGATGTCCATATAAGTAGTTAAAGGGATAATCTAGAATCATCAAAACCAAGTTGCAATATCACACACAAAGTGAGGACAAGAGTGGTGCTTTTTAAAACTAATTTTTTTAACAACTTGATTTTTATATTTATGAATAATCCCTTTAAAACAATATAAGACTGTGTAGCTAGTTAGAGCGTATGGATGTTAATAAGTGGGGTCCTATGCTTGGGACACCCCTGTATTTAGGATTATCCATTCATCTGAACAGCCACCATGTAATACCATATTTTCCCTGCAGTGTCTTCCAGTCCCCTTAACCCACCGTGATATACCAATATGTGTACGGGGCCCCAAGCTGGTTATTACCCGTTGGACAGTCGCTGTCAAAGCTTTGACAGCAGCATTTAAACACTGTAT
Source organism: Dendropsophus ebraccatus (assembly GCF_027789765.1). Lineage (NCBI taxonomy): Eukaryota > Metazoa > Chordata > Amphibia > Anura > Hylidae > Dendropsophus > Dendropsophus ebraccatus. Next base: position 203,016,285 of record NC_091454.1, read on the forward strand.
ATGTGCATCTGTGGCAGTATAGTGGGAGGGATCCCCCTCCTTAATGATATGAGGCGATCTTCTGTCATAGCAGGCTGGGGTCAGGACTAGGCCTCTGTGGCTGCCATGACAGATCTATTGTTACAACCTGTCATAGAAGCAGAAAGTTTCAATCTGACAGATCAATGTAATATTGTAATGTTACATTGATCTTTTTGGGCAAACAAGCAGATGCTCATAGAAGTCCCCTTTGGGGACTTAAAAAGTAAGAAAAAAAAAAATAATTATATAAAATGTTTTGTTAAAAAAAAAAATTCTCTTAACTAATAAAAATTCTAATTACCCCCTTTACCTACATTTTTTTTTGTCCCAACTATCAATCTCTTAAAGTGACTTGTCAGAGCCCTTTAGATGCTGTGGTCAGATTGTATGAGATTGTATGAGTATGCTGCACAGTACTTACTCATCGGCTTCTTGGTGACATTCTCTGGTGATGATGGGTCTGCATGGCAGCCAGTGGCATTGTGAAGGCCCCCAAAGCCATGGATGCCTGATTATACTGAGTACACCTCGGGCTGAATACACTTCACTAGGGGACTAGTGCAGTGTATAATAGCAGTGATTGTGAAGTCATACATATTCTAAAATGGTACCAATAAAAAGTACAACTTGTCCCGCAAACCCTCATATGTCCAAGTCCCATTGTTACCACGCCCCCAACTGGTAACACCCATTTGATTATTGGGTCATACATTTCTAATAAGAATAACAGTGGAATAGCACATCAAAGAGCTGATGGCCCTTTGTGTAGTCCCCCTATAGTAGATGGTCCCCTGTGAAGGACCCCCTATAGTAGATGGCCCCCTGTGTAGTTCCCTTATAGTAGATGGCCCCATGTGTAGTCCCCTTATGGTAGATGGCCCCCTGTGAAGGACCCCCTATATTAGATTGCCCACTGTGAAGGACCCCACATAGTACATGGCCCCCTGTGTAGTACCTATAATAGATGGCATATTACATAAGATCGATGCAATGGTGGTAAACATCTACACTATATATATAGCATTATGTGTGATAAATAATCTGCCATTCCCAACCTTTCCATCAAACAGGAATACCTGGAAAACACCTGGATTGCCTAGAATCTGGGTCAGCCACTAGAAGCCAAATACACAGACAACTTTCCATAGACGATCCTGTATCTCTGCGTAACATAATACTGGGCCACACATACTACACTGTGCATATCTCTTACCTCAGCATTCCTACTTCTCACCTCCCCCCTCACCTCTCCTCAGGTTCCCCATGCCGCAGACCATCCATCACTGTTCTACTTTACAAACCTCTGGGATTTGAGCAAAGAGTGACTACTAAAAACATTCCTCATTCTTGCATTACACGGACGACAAATTGATGCCGATGCACCATTTCTCCCATGGTGGCGCTGTAGGACGCTTGCACAATTGCTGCTTGGGTCACAGCGCTGGACATGTGATCAGCTATTGTTCAGATCGCAAAAAATGGACAATCCCTTTAAGTGTCACATGCGCAATGTAAGGGCCCTATTACACGGGACGATTATCGTGCGAAAAATCCTTATATCGTTCGAATTTAAATGATAATCGTTCTGTGTAATTGCAGGCAACGATCGAAAAATCGTTCGTAAGTCGTTGATCGTTGATTTAGATCTGAACCTAAAATTATTGTTAATCGTTCGCTGTAATTCTAAGTTCGTTCGCTCAAGTTCCGCATTTGTTCACTAATTGTTCAGTGTAATTGCACATTGTCCATTGTTTTCCTGAGGTCAGAAGGAATAAACGATCATAGTAACGATCGCAATAACGATCATAATAACTATAATATTTAACAACTATCGTTCTGTGTAATATGGTGAACTACTTCAGGTTAAGGATAAACACTCTCGTTTGCGATCATTTATCGTTAATCGTTTATCGTTATCGTTAATCATTAAAAATCGCTCCGTGTAATAGGAACCTAATGCTGCGTTTACACGGAGCGATAATTCGCCCGATCGTATGATTAACAATATCGAAAGAACAAATTTTTTTTTAGAACAATCAGCGTTTAGACGTAACGATATATCGTATGGAAAAATCGCTTTGCGATTGCTTAAGCCTATCTCGCACATAGGTAAAATCGGTGAACGACTGTTTACACGGAACGATCTGCGAATTTTTTTGCGAACGACGAACGACAATTTTAGAACATGTTGTAAGATCAAAATGAACGATTTCTCGCTCGTCGCTTGATCGTTCGCTGCGATTACACGTACGGTTATCTTTCGAAATCGATCGTTATCGTGCAAATTCGCACAATAATCGTTCCTGGTAAAGGCAGCATAAGAGAGACCGATATACACATGAGGATAATACCCAAACAATGTATATTTCTGGGTTTCTGGTACTGGAGAACAGCGTGGATCACATGGTCTACATGAACATGATTTTAATGAACAATCGGCATCCCCATCCCCCTGGTGTGCCATGTACTGCTCCAGCCTGTGCTTTATGTTCACTTACTCATTAGGTAGAGGGTTATATTTCACACACCAGTGAGCACTCTACAATTACTGGTGCAGTAAAAACTGAAGCAAGTCATTGTAGATTTGTTTATATGCATCTCTGCTAATAGTATCCGTGTGTACATAGGAGCTACCAGCTCTCTATTGCTTTTTGAAGATGTTCCTTCATTCATTGAGGTCCTAAAGGAGCCAATCTAGAAGTATCCTGTTGGGGTATTCTGGGTTAATAATATAGAGGGGCTCCCCTAATTTATTATACAGAATGGAGTCTTCCATGCTGGAGGGCCACATGGAAAAATGCAGGACACTGACAACCCGTTTAGTTTAATGGGGTTATCCAGCGAATATCTTTTTTTTTCTTCTTCAAATTAACTCTTTTTGAAAGGTATATAGATTTGTAATTTACTTCGCTTGAAAAATCTCAAGTCTTCCAATACTTATCAGCTGCTGTATGTCCTGAAGGAAGTGGTGTTTTCTTTTCAGTCTGACACAGTGCTCTCTGCTGCCACCTCTGTCCATGTCAGGAACTGTCCAAAGCAGGAGAGGTTTTCTATGGGGATTTGCTGCTGCTCTGGACAGTTCCAGACATGGACAGAGGTGGCAGCAGAGAGCACTGTGTCAGACTGGAAAGAATACATCACTTCCTGCAGCACATACAGCAGCTGATAAGTATGTGAATACTTGAGATTTTTAAATAGAAGTAAATTACAAATCTATGTAACTTTTGTCCATATGGGGGCGTGGCCTGGACATGGAACGGGCCGGATGTGCAGTGTAGGAGCTCCGGCATATGCAGCACCCCAGGCACCATCGCTCACTGCCCTCGGCCTCCCAGAGACCCCCCAAATCATGCTGAGGAGATCCACGCGCCCCTCGATCACCCCCGGCTCCTCAAAGAAGGCTCCACAGAGAGGAATGGCGGGGCCCGCCCGCCCTGCAGCGGACAAGCGGTCTGGTAAGTCCCCTAACAACCGGGGGCGAACGCTTCCAGACCCGGGTGTGGAGGAGGCAACACTTCAGGCAGCCCGAGGGGTCCACTTAACCCCCTCAATACCTCATGCCCGGCCCTCATGGGAACAGCCCCCAGCCCACGCTGCTCTGACCAGCAGGGAGCTGCAGCCACAGGTCAGGGACAGGGGAGAGCTGCTGAGGTGAGATCCCCAGCTCCTAAAACCCCCCCACATAACCTTGGTCATATGGAACAGGGTCCCTGTGATAAAGGAGCCCCTCTGCCTAGGGGGTCCCAAAGTGTTATGAGAGGGGCAGCGGGAACTTTCTCTCAGGAACAGTCTCCCATCTCCTCACTGGAAGGGAACACAGCCATGTCGTCTGCATTGCATAACCAAGCACATACATCTGAGGCAGAGCCTGCATCTAACCCTGCTCCAGATCTCAGAGGACTTTTCCAGCACCCCAATGATATTTCACACTCAAATGCCGGGGAGCACCTCCAGTGATGCTTGTTCTCTGTCAGGGGACTCAGTCAGACCGTCTGGTAAAAAAAGAATGAAACTCAGGGACCTCTATTCCATTCTAGGCGATCTGCCTACAAAGAAGGACCTTTCTACTCTAATCCAACAAGTAGAATCGAGTCATGAGAAAGTGTTAAAGGAGCTGAAGGCAGACAGCGGGTCCCTATCGCAACGCTTGTCTTCCCAAGAATCTGTTTCTAGTGCCCTAGACAAACGCATTGCTAAGATAGAGGACTCTCTGACTATACAACGATCCCTCAACCGTACTTTGCTGCTCCAAGTGGATGATCAAGAAAATAGGGGACACAGGAACAATGTTAAACTAAGGGGTGTCCCTGACTCGGTCCAAGCTAAGGATTTACAGCTTGCAGTCACAACTATATTCAATATGGTCCTGGGTAGACCACTAGACACTGAGATTAACATAGAAAGAGTACACAGGATTTCCGGACCAAGGGTCCCGGGTCGACTTGACCCTAGAGACGTTCTCTGCAGAGTTAATTTCTACAAGGAACGGGAAGCTATTCTGCAAAATGCGTGGCAGAAGGGCCCAGTTCCCTTCCAGGATTCTTCGATCTAACTTCTTCCGGATGTTTACAGACGCACACTTGCCATGAGACGTTTGCTCAAGCCCCTATTGCTGAAGATACAAGAGGCAGGTGCCTCTTACCGTTGGGGGCACCCGTTCCATGTGATAATACGTCGGGACAATGCTGTCTTTACGCTGCATTCCCCGGATCAAGCGGAGGACTTAGCAGCGTTCCTGGAGCTACCATCCCTTTCTCTTCCTGATTGGCTGGGCTTCCCGCTGCCACAATCTAGCCCTGCCCCGTTACCTCAGAGGAAGAATCAACGTGCCGGGGGAGCTCGGTCTGGCGGGAATGTCGTCTCCCAGGCAGAAGATGGCTGATGATGACATACAGACTTTCTTTATCTTGCTTCTTTCTATGTGTCATCTTTCTTGAGAGGGTCTTGTGTCTTACTCGCGGGCTAGCGGTTCTCGGTTCATCTGTTAGGCTCAGTATACATGTTTTTGTTTCTACCTCTCCCTCATGTTCTCTCAGTTAGCTAGGGGTCAATGGGTGGGAGAGCCATGGGCAGTTTTCAAGTTATTTTCTATGTTATAAATGGTATTTCTTCATAGGTGCACTGGGGTGTTCGTTTGCTAGCTGGTACTGGATCCTGTTTCAGTCCCCCACGACCCCACTTTAGTCTGACCTCAGCGGGTACGATACTTTCGTCCCCATAGAGGTCTCATAGTATTTTCTACACCATCCCCGGATTAGCCGGGCTTGGCAATTAGTGTTCCTACACTAGGTCATCTTTCTCTGTAACACTCTTCTTCTTCTTCTTCTTCCTTTTCTCCTCCTTCTACCTTCCCTCCCCCCTTTATTTTTTTTTTGTTGTGTTTGGTTGTGTTTTGTCTTTTGCTTCAGGATGTCGGGACCGGACCTCCTGTCCTTTGCCACTCTGATTGTTAATGGCCTAAACACCCCGGAGAGGCGCTCTGCGTTGTTCCAGCTGTTGTGGAGTAAACGCACGCAAATCGCTCTTATCCAGAAGACCCACTTCTGTGTGGATGCCGTCCCCTCCTTCAGATCTCCAAGGTACCCAGACACTTATCATAGCTGCTATGCGGGCTCTAAATCTAGGGGGGTTAGTATCTTTATATCCAGAACGGTTCCATGGGAATTTGTTAAGCTACTAAAAGATGATTCCTTTTTCTCCAGGGGAAACTAGCAAGCAGACTTCACACCCTCGCCAATATATACCTGCCCAATACCCACCAAGTGCAGACGTTAGAACCCATCCTAGCGAAGCTTGAAGAGTTTGCTGAAGGCACAGTGATCCTGGGAGGGGATTTTAATCTAGCAATTGATCCGAGATTGGATGTCTCTAGGGGAACATCTAGTGTACCCGGAGCCTACCTACGGAAGTTTCTCCGCCTTCTCCATTCCCATCAGCTGATGGACGTTTGGAGGACGGCACATCCCGATGGGAAAGATTTTTCTTTCTCCTCGGCAGTCCATGATGTATACTCCCGCCTTGATTATTTTTTCATAAAACATGCAGACCTTCCCCAGGTGCGCACAGTGGTGATTGACCCGATCACGTACGCTGATCATGCGGTGGTCCGTATGGAGATGGTGTCCCCTTTGTCCCTTCCCCGTCCGTGGCACTGGAGGTTAAATAAGTCGCTCCTGAATGACCCCTTAGTGATTACAGCGATCAAATCTGACCTTGTCAACTACTTTAGAGAAAACCGTCCTGCAGACACCTCCTCTCTTTCGGTATGGGCAGCTCATAAGTGTGTTATCAGAGGCTCGTTTATCAAGCACGGAGCTAGACTAAAAAAGGAAAGGGCCTTGGAGTTTGCCTAACTTATACCCTTGGTGGAGTCCCTAGAGAGAGCACATAAACGGTCCCATAACCCTGATGTGATAGCAGACCTGATTGTAGCTAGGAAGAAACTGAGAGACAGGTTAAACTTTAATTTCTTCTTCTTAAAGGAAGACACCATTTCTATGAATTTGGCAATAAAAGCAGTAGGTGCTTGGCGAGATCGCAGAGGGAGCAGAGACTGAGAGCCCTTGTCCCGGTCATAACCAGGGGTAACTGCGGCAAGGTCACTGATCCTAAAGGAATAGCTGCGGAATTTGCGGCTTTTTAACAAAAACTTTATAATCTTCCTACGTCCTCATCGGACTTAACCTCAGTGATGCGCCAATATATCTCTGTTTCTGGTCTTCCTAGCTTTCCAGAGAAGGTGGTTGAGGCCCTGGAGGCTCCCATTACAAAAGAGGAATTAGCCCTGGCCCTACAAACAATGCAATCTTCCAAAGCCCCGGGCCCGGATGGGTTTCTGTTCTCCTACTATAAGAAGTTTCCCAACATACTCCTGGAACCCCTCTCTACAGCACTTAACTCGGTCTCCTCTGGAGCTCCGCTGCCATTGGACATGCCCTTTGCACATATAGTAGTAAATCATAAGGACAGGAAAGATCCGGCGATATGTTCCAGTTATGGCCCGATTTCCTTACTAAACATAGACCTGAAACTGTTTGCTAAAGTCCTTGCCTCCAGACTGGCCCCTTCCCTCCCGGACATAATACAAGATGATCAAGTGGGTTTTGTCCAGGCGTGAAGCCAGGGACAACACCACTAAGGTCATTAATGCTATCCACTTCTCACAAACCAATAACATCCCTCTGTGTCTGCTTTCTACAGACGCAGAGAAGGCGTTTGATAGAATTAACTGGCAGTTTTTATTTGCAGTTTTGGAGCATGTAGGGTTGGGTCCCTCTATGTTGGCCTGGATCACCTCTCTGTACACTGCTCCCACGGCGGCGACAAAGGTCAGTGGGGTGTTCTCACATCCATTTTCTATCAACAACGGCACGCGCCAAGGCTGCCCTCTCTCCCCATTGATCTTTGTCCTTACCTTGGAACCATTGTTGAGGATGGTTAGAGCCAACCCGAACATACAGGGCCTCTGTATGGGTTCACACTCTGTGAAACTAGCCGCGTATGCGGATGATCTTTTTTTCTTCACCTCACCCCTGACCTCCTTTCCTAACCTGTTGGAGGAATTGGAGACATTCTCTAATCTCACCAACTTTAAGATCAACTACCAGAAGTCTGAGGCTCTCAATGTCTCGCTCCCATCCTCCCTGCAATCTTTCCTAGCGGACTCTCCTTCCGCTGGTCATCCTCAGATATTAGATTGGTTCGACTATTAGACACCTGGTTCGGTAGATGCTCTATTTATAAAATGAATGTGCTGCCCAGAATCCTCTATCTTCTTCAGACCCTCCCGATTAAACTTCCCACCAGATTTTTTTAGCCACATCTCCAGGGACTTGACCAAGTTTATGTGGGCAGGGAAGGCACCTAGAATCTCATGCACTCTTCTGTTCATACCGAAACATAGAGGTGGCATAGGGCTAACAAATGTCAGGGCGTACTATGAGGCTTCTGTGTTACAGAGAGTACTGGACTGGCACCGCCATGCCGACCTTAAGCAATGGGTCCGCTTGACACAAACCTTCACCTCTGTGCCTCTTACATCTCTTTCCTGGATCGATCCTGCGCACCTGGGGAATTTGTCTTGTCACCCTTCTATAGGCCCTACTTTAGCTTCCTGCCAACGAGTGTTCCCTAGAGTGGATGTTTCCCCTAGACCCTCTCCACTCTTTGCGGTTTTTGGGGACCCTAAGTTTGACCCAGGGCTGTCGGGACCATTTTGGTCATGGCGGACCGCTGGGAAAAACAGAGCACAGGATTTCCTTCATGACGATCGTGGCTTACGGCTCAGGAACTTTTAGAGGTGCGGGAACCGGTTAGTCTTGGTGCCTGGCGGGTACGACAACTTTCACACTTTCTGGAGGCTCTTCCGACACAGTCGGGGTTTGCATGCCCCCTTACGTCTTTCGAAACAATTTGCATGGGATATTACCCATTGCGCCATTCCCTTTCCATATTTTATTTTCTCCTGGTCTCTCCCCCTGAAGACTTCCGTCCTCCCTTCATAGCTAAGTGGGAGGAGAACCTAAATATAACATTCACTGACAAACAGTTAGAAAGGGTGTTCCAATTCACGCATAAATCTTCTATTGCTAGTAAATTTCAGGAGGCGGGCTATAAACTGTTAGCCAGATGGTATTATGTTCCCTTTAGACTGCATAGAATCTTTCCGGAGGTGCCCTCGGTTTGCTGGCGATGTGGTGTGGAAGAGGGCACGTTACTTCATGTTTTTTGGTCCTGCCCAGTACTACGTCCCTTCTGGGAAGGGGTCCATGAGGTCATCAGTAACAAGCTACAGCTTCAAATTCCAAACCCTCCCGCTTTTTTTTACTGCACTTATCAGACATTCCTGTTAAACGGTACAAAAAATTCCTACTGAAATTCTTGGTTAACGCAGCTAGAGCCTGCATACCAGCTCATTGGAAGTCAAGGATCCCGCCTACAGTGGGTCATTGGATTTGCAAGGCTGACGGCATCCCTACAGGATTGGTCGGAACAATTTGCTTCTGCTTGGACTCTCTTTGAGGGGTCCCCTGAGTATAAGCAGCTTCTAACCATCTAAGGACTTCGTTGGACGGTCTGGGAGTCCTGAGTTTTATTAAGTTCGCCCATGGGAGGTCATTGTGGCCCACTTGAGCTCGGGCCCCCACTTTAACCATAGGACCCCATAGTAATGTCTATCCTGCCTCACCCTGGTGTATGTTTTTGGATCATAGCCTTGCTTTTAAAGATATTAAAGGGATAATCCAGGCTTTGAAAAAACAGAAACAGCACCTCTCTTGTCCTCGGGAAAGGGGTGTGGATTTTACAGCTCAGTTCCATTGGAGTTAATGGCGTGGAATTGCAATACCACACACAACCAGGGAACAGGGGTGGAGCTGTTTTGGCAAGAAAGTAGCTGCACTTTTTCTAATCCTGGATAATCCCTTTGAGACAACTATAAAATGTTTCATTCTACTTGTAATGTTTTCCATTTAGCAGAAATAAAAAGAGAATTTCAACCAGCTAAGCTGTGATTGGTTGCTGTAATGATGAAACCTACTACTATTCGCTTTCTTGCAGGCCACTGGCCACCTCATGTCTGCAGTCTACAAGACGGCAGGACCATGCCCAGCACATTACAGGTAGCTCATGGTATTACACAGTTTCCATACCCCCCATTCGCATAAACAGTGCCATCTCTGCCCACTGTACCAGGCTGGGAAGGGGGTGCCCTTTTGTAGTGTCCCAGAGCAGTTGTGCCAATACATCCTAGCACAACCTGTCGTGAGGTATTTCTCCACCACTTGGTGTGTCACTACTCCTATCCTGTGCGCAGCTAAAGGTTTACAAAGGGGTTAACTGTGTATGTCAGATGTTATTTTGTTGTCCAATCATTAGCCTGGGTACCTCACACCACGCAGCCTATGACCGACTTAGGCCCTGTTCTTTCTAGTATTTTTCCCACCAATGGGAGTGTAGTCCTGGCCACCACTACTCGAGGCCTAGTTAGTTCCTGGTGGGGGCTCTTCTGGTTGAGAACTAGTAGAGGAAAGAGAGAGAAGTTCTAGGGTTGGTGTGTTATTCGAGCGAGATTATGAAGTCCTAAATCCAAAGTTGGGTAACTACCTATCTGGGATACCTTGTCTAAGTCAGGGGTGACACTTCCTAACCATGTCAGGACGATCCAACAGTCATAGGGATTAGTCTGCAGCGGAGCAAAGTGCAAGTAAAGTTGACGTACTCCGATATCTGCTCAGCGTACTCAGGGAACCTCGAGAGGCTAGCTATGCCCGGTTGTGCTATCTCAGGACTCATACGACCTGGCACTCGGTGAGCTCTTCTGGCAGAAGGCGGTATAGTCAAAACTGTGAGTATAAGCTTCTTTTATCAAGTCACGCCTATTCAGTCAAGTTACCCCAACACAGTTCTGTACTAACTAGACAGAGCCCCTGGGCAGCCCCTTTAGCCTTCCTATACAGATCTACTTCTCAGCCAGGTACCTTCTGTCACTACTATATACAGATACCTCAAGTACCCATGTCCATCAGGAGAAATTACTATTCTAATTTTTTTTTTGCACTTTAAATCTTGCTGACAGGTCGACGGTCGCTAGCTCTCAAAAATCAGGCCATGTAATAGGCCCTTTAAAGTGGTTCTGATAGGCTTTATGGTTAGCCAGAGGCCTATCAATGACACCCAGGCCTGCCATCTTGGCATTTCTAACAGGATGTCTGTCAGCACAATACACTGCTATATAGAAGGGATCAATACAGAAATATTGCAGTGTATTGTAGAAGTGATCAAGCCATTACATGGTCTAGTACCAAAGTTTAAAAAATGAAAAAAAACGAAATATTATTTTAAAAATCCTACAGTAGCTTGGGCCATAATGGGCTGTAGCTAAGGTCAGTGAAGGGATGAAGGGGCACTGACTGTATGTGACACCACCCACCCAAAAAAAAAAAAATCTGTATAATAAATATACCCTACATGGGGAGAGAAGGCCTTGTATGTCTCACTGAGCACAGGTCATTGACCCAAATGGTTCACAACAATATTTCTTCCCTTAAACATTTAATGTGAACTGGAATTATTGGTCTCCTTTACCTTAGCACTGGAATATTGAATCCTTCCCCATCACCGCCGCTCATCTTTTTGATTTTTTCCATTCTCACGCTCCTTAAACCTAGAGAACCCTTAATAATTCATGAGTCCCGAGGTGCTGAATGGACAGATCCTCCGCAGACGCTGAGTCTCAGGACAAACATTACACAGGAGTAGTAAGGGAGTGAGCGGATTTAACCTCTTCCCATGGTGGACAGAAAGTGATAGTAACTCAATAGGTCCCGGCTATGGCTGGAATTTTCCCCCACAGCTGAATTCATTCATTTTAGCGACGTCGAAAGTGAACATGAATTTCAGCCTCTAATGCCCATTTTCAGATATAGCTCGAGCTTTTAGTGCACTGGGTGTCTCTCCTGGGACGTCGCTAAAACCACAGCTACATTTCAACAGAGTTGTATGAAATAATCAAGATTGCACTACGATTAAACTTGCTGGTATGGCATGCGGCAAGATACAAGAGGTTTCCTTAAAGGGGTATTTTACTCAAAGCACAACTATGTTGCTGCCCATGGTGAGACTAACAATTTCTTCCATACTTGTTATAATCTATTCAGTCTCCTCCCCCCAGTTCTGAGCTGCTGCTTTCTGCTGAAGACAGAAAAATATGTGTGTGAGCTTTTCTCTCTGTCTCCCCCTCCCTTCTGAGACAGCTGATATAAACAAGTCCCTAATAGGCTTTATCTGCAACTTTGTAGCTTCTTTGTAATGCTGGGAGAATTAGTCTGAGGTCAAGTTGCTAATGAACTCACAGTGATTAACCCCTTAATGACAGAGCCAGTTTTCATTTTTTGCGCTTTTGTTTTTTCCTCCTAGTGTTTAAAAGGCCATAGCACTTGTATTTTTTCCCCTACAAACCTACATGAGCCCTTATTTTTTACTCCACTAATTTTACCTTGCAATGGCAGACTTAATTTTTGAATAAAATCTGCTGCGAAACAAAAAAAAATATTATATGCACTGTTAAATTGAAAAAAAAACTCCTTTTTTTGGATGGGGGGCGCTTTGTTTTGCCCTTCGTCCTATAGTAAAACTGACATGTTATATACGTTTCTCAAGTCGGTACAATTAACACGATATGCAACTTCCATAACTTTTATATATTATTTGATGGCATCCAACAACCGGGTCAAGCATTCCCCCCCACCCTCAAGACATCATCAAAACAAGGGAAAAATGCCTTCTGGCGAGGGTCCCGGACCTTCTCTTGTCACCGGCTCACTTAAACACCACAATCGCTATAGTTCGCGACTGCAGGGATCACTTGCACAGGCGGAGGTATAATACTTACCTTCGTCCTGTCGGATCAGGCAGACTCTATGGGAAGATTGCTGATAACACTGATCAATGCTATGCAATGGCACCCCCTTTCCCATTTCAATAAATAAAAATCTGTATATATAATCGTAGCGGGTGGAATTGTCCAATCTAATACATTATAACAATATTGTTTCTGAACGATGAAAAACATAAACGAAAAATGAAGAAGAAAAAAAAAAAAACTATGAAAGTGATCAAAAACTCCCATTTGCACCAATTATGTTCCAATAAAAACTAGAGCTCATGGTGCAAAAAATATGTACCCAACCAGCCCCATAGGTGAAATATACACCCCCGCCGCCCCGATCGACACCCCCGCCACCGCTCCGATCGCCCCCCCCCCGCGGCCAAGAGCATACGTTACCTGCTCCGCATAGCAGGTCTTCGAGATCCCCGGCTCCCCTCCTCAGCGCATTGATTGGCTGAAGAGATGAGCCGGGAATTTCAAACGGCTCCTCTTCAGCACTGATTGGCTGAAGGGGAGCCGTTTGAAATTCCCGGCTCATCTCTTCAGCCAATCAATGCACAGCAGCACTGATTGGCTGAAGAGGGGAGCCGAGAATTTCAAACGGCTCCCCTTCAGCCAATCAGAGCTGCCTTGCATTGATTGGCTGAAGAGGGGAATTTCAAACGGCTCCCCTTCAGACAGCGGGGGTGGCGATCGGGGCGGCGCAGGGGGCTGCGGTTGAGCGGGGGGAGGGCGGTCTGCGGGCGGGCCGGGCTGCGGGCGCGCGATCACAAAACGATCGCAAAACGATTTTTCCGTACGATATATCGTACCGTCTAAACGCTGCATCGTTATAAAAGAAAATTGTTACTTCGAAATTGTTCATCGTATGATCGGGCCAATAATCGCCTCGTGTAAACTTAGCATAAGGGTCCATTTACACAGAAAGATTATCTGACAGATTATCTGCCAAAGATTTGAAGCCAAAGCCAGGAACGAATTTGAAAAGCGGAAAAAGCTCAGGCTTTCCTGTATGACCTGATCTCTGCTTATAGTCTGTTTCTGGCTTTGGCAGATAATCTTTCTGTGTAAATGGACCCTTATTTTCTTTGAATCACAAGTCATTGCGGTGGTGCCTGGCGGCTTCTCTCCACCACCGGCCTTGATTGATTCCTCCCCATTTAGGTATAGGGACGTATCTATCAATCAAGGTTGGCAGGCGGGGAGAAGCCACCAGGGGCTATTCTGATTACAGGTTCCCTTTAAATCATATAAAAGCTTATGGTGCATGACATTTGATATTGTAGGAGACAGGAGTCTGGGTCTGATACCAATATTTTATCGCTTGTAAATTACCTATATTCAACATAATGGTTGCACCCCCAGAGGGATAACATACAAGATCATTCTGAGGTGTATAGACAAGTATATAAAGCAAGAGAAACCCCCTTATCCCCTCACCCTAGCTATATCTCTTCCATTAAAGCTTATTTTGCTGGTACTATCTAAGCCCAGTAATAAGGTGGTTACATATAGGGGGAAGTAATGAATTGACAAATTATATTCCGTTTAGTTCCATGTCGTAATAAAGTTCTCTAACCTCCAGCTAAACTGCTGAAGGGTCTGAAGTGTAACCACAAGTGTACTCTTCTTTCTCCATGCCAGGAACAGCAGCGATCCTCGGCCACCAGGGACTCTCATCTCAGATTAGATCCTGTGAAATCACAGGCACTTGTGAGCGCTGAGCCAGCAGAAAATGGCAGGAGCCGCACTGGAACCACAGACTGAACAGTAATGACATCGCTATCCTGGAGAGCCGGCCTGCGATGACATCACCATGATGGACGTTATTGCAGGTTCCCCAAGAGGCTATAGTGACCTGATCACCTGGAAATTAAAGGAGAAGTCCCACGAACACTAAAGTTGTCAGGCTTCCAGGTCCCGTTTGTGACAGCTGGGGTCCTGCAGCAGCAATGTGACAGCCCGGCTGAGTAATTGCTTGCTCAGCCAATCAGTGACTGGGGCGGGACACTTCCCCAAAGACTGGCTGAGCAGGCAATCGCTCAGCCAGGCTGTCACATTGCTGCTGCAGGAGCCGGGTATGTGATGTACGCGGTTTACAGCTGAAGATGGCAGTTGTGAGCAGGACCCCGAAGCGGCACAATGGAGCGGCAAAACGTTGTTTTTTTTTTCCAGTAATTGAAACACATTACAAAGTTATAGAACTCTGTAATTTGCTTTAATCACCTATCTGCTCCCCTTCTCTATCTTTTCCCCCCACCAGGAAGGGAAGTAAACTCATTCCTACCTAATGACTGTTGACCCCAGGCTGCTCTGTGGTAGCCATTTTGTGACAATGACATTATCAAGAAGGAGGCGGGTCTAAGCCCTGTTAGGCCAGCCTCCCTTTGTCAGATGACTCAGGTTGCTCAGCTCTGATTGGCTGGACAAGATGTAAGCCATATAACAGTTTTACAGAGTCAGTTAGACATCACAGGAGACAAAGTGCATCATGGGAAAGCCCAAACCAGGAAGCAAAGTAAAAATGAAGACACCATCTGGAGCTTCATGGACCTGCAAACAGCAGGAAATTCAAATGGAGACAAACTCCAGAGGTATGGTAAGTGTAAAAACTATGATTGATTATTTTATTTATTTTTATCAGCGCCGGAGTACCCCTTTAATGATAAAGGTAGATAAAAAGCTAAGCTCACAGCAACAGAATTAAAGGGGGTGTCCTATCCTCAATATTAGAGCAGTAGGGGTCCAAATCCTAGAACTCTCTCTGTTTAAGAGACTGCAGCACCTTCAACGTTAACATAAGCTTCACACCGGTTTGTACTTGCAAACGCCATAGTATTCGGTTCACTGTAGTCCCCTTTCAGGGAATGAATACTATTTGCCAGTCTGTTTCGGGCAGTTCCCCAGACAGTCTTAAAGAGGCATTGTTATGATTTTTTTTTTTTTTTTTTAAACAGAAGTTGTGATCACAAGCCATTTTGTAATATTATATACATATATTTTGTTTTCTATATTTAAATCAATATCATACATATGCTCACTAGGTGTCAGTTCAAACTGAGGTCCATGCTCCCAATATATTTGGTCTTTTCTCTATTCAAAAAAAAAGAGAGACCAAACCCAGCTGCTGGGAATCCTGGGAGTGCTCGCATTGTATGGTCAGCTCTCCTCTCACACAGTGCCAAAACCTCTGTAACTACACAGTGACATTATACTGACTGCATTGTTACATAACAAAGCGCATTGTCTCCTGGTAAGTATGCATGGCTGATAATATAGTTACCAAAAGTTAATATAATTTGCCTTCAGCTGATATATGACCTGTATGATGAACAGGTGACTGTGTGAGCGGCAAATGACTGGGGCTTCCTGTGTTTGGTCTCTTTTTTTTTAAAGATCAAATACCATCACAGAGGAGGCATGAAGCACAGTTTAGACAAATGTATAACGCTGATTTAAACATATAAAATGTGAAGAAAAAAATATTGCTTGCGATCACAAACCTTGTTGATGTTAATTTTCACCTGATCCTTATGCTAGGCCTTATTAATCTTCCTATTAGGGTATGTTCACACTGAGTAAATCAGGCGGAATCCCGCCTGCCCCAGTGTGTCATAGCCCGTCTATGGGAAAGCTTGCACGCCTCCGCTGCTCTCCACTCAAAGAAGTGACATGTCTATGGCTCTCCCATAGACAGGCTATGACACACTGAGGCAGGCGGGATTCCGCCTGATTTACTCAGTGTGACCATACCCTTACAAGACAGATTGCTGGGGAAGGGCTTCTGCTGTAACCAGTTGCTTTACAGTTAGACAGATCCTAAACATATAGGAAGACATTTACTAAGGAGTCTAATGTGTGTGACTCTTCTAATGAGGATTGGTGTATATTTTGTTCCAATATCTGGTGACTGATTTATTAAAATGTAGCACTGCCATAGTGACTGCACCTTTTTGCAATCCGTTTTTTTCATCCGTTTTTAAAAAAAAAACAGATGAAAAACGGATGCATTTGTGTGCATCCGTTTTGATCCGTTTTTCCATTGACTTCCATTATAAAAAAAAAAAAAAAGGATCAAAACGGATCCTTTTTATTGACGGACACAAAAACGTTGCTGACAATTTTTTTTGTCCGTTTAAAAAAAAACGGATCCGTTAAATGTATGCTAAAAACGCAGTGTGAACACAGCCTAAGTAAAAAGTCGCAAAAATGCAAAAACTGCTCAAGCATATTCACCTGGTACTGACCCGACGTAGGCCTGCACCTATTTCTGCGACTTTTTAAAAAGTCGCAAATGATCAATTGGGGGTTAATCCCAGGTTGTGTGAATTTTTTGGGTGAAAACTCAAAACGGAGATTGGGGGCAAAGCCTTTGATAAATTTCCCCCATAAACTTTCTTTTAGAACATAGAATATTTGATAGGTAGATGGATATGAGGTAGATAGATAGATAGATAGATGAGATCACGTTTGACTGTACTAAGGATCACATTTGTGGATATGTAACGTTCATGTAAAGCAAAGAGTTAATTTTAAGCTTCCTAAACATATTATTGATGAGCTACTTCCACAGCTGAATCAGCTGGAGCAGTGAAGGTACAGCCAGCACCTGAGGACACAGCTTTACTGCATCATCCTGCCCTAAATATGGTAAAAATAATGTAACAAACCATTGGTTTATACCCTGATAAATCTGCATCTAAAAATAACACAGAGCCTATGTATAGCAGTAGACGCTATACTGCTGTGTTACAGAGACCGGAAGGCTTAGAGCTCCGTCATTGGCTGGGTAGGGAGGAAGAAGTAAACACTGCTTGATACCACTGTTCCATGGTGCATTGTGATTGGCTGGGCAGGGAGGAAGACCTAAAAAGGAGGATAATCCAGCAACCAGTCGGTTAAAAGCTTGAACTTTTTTAGCTTATTTAGTAAAATCGATAAAATATGTGGTCTCACAAAGTATACAGCCTTGATCACAGCATAAGACGCCATATACCGTCCGAAACACGTCAAGAAGGGACAGCTGTGACCCTGGGTAATCCGCCACTGCCAATGATCTATGCTGCATCGTGAATAGCTGGGTAGGGTGAAGATGTAAAGAATGCTCTATACAAGTGTTCTATGCTACATTGTGATTGGCTGAGCAGGGAGGAAGACTGCTCTATACCAGTGTTCTATGCTGCATTGTGATTGGCTGAGCAGGGAGGAAGAAGACTGCTCTATACCAGTGTTCTATGGTGCATTGTGATTGGCTGAGCAGGGAAGAATAAGAATGCTCTATACCAGTGTTCTATTGTGGATTGTAATTGGCTGAGCAGGGAAGAATAAGAATGCTCTATACCAGTGTTCTATGGTGGATTGTGATTGGCTGAGCAGGGAAGAAGAATGCTCTATACCAGTGTTCTATGCTGCATTGTGATTGGCTGAGCAGGGAGGAAGAAGAATGCTCTATACCAGTGTTCTATGCTGCATTGTGATTGGCTGAGCAGGGAGGAAGAATGCTCTATACCAGTGTTCTATGCTGCATTGTGATTGGCTGAGCAGGGAGGAAGAAGAATGCTCTATACCAGTGTTCTATGCTGCATTGTGATTGGCTGAGCAGGGAAGAAGAATGCTCTATACCAGTGTTCTATTGTGCATTGTGATTGGCTCGGCAGGGAGGAAGATGTAAAGAATGTCCTGTAGCAATGCTCCCCATTCTGTGGCTCTCCAGCTGTATGAAAACTATAACTCCCAATGCTGAATTCCGGGAAATAAAGCGCATTTGAACATAAAATGTGATCAGATGGGACAAGAGGGCTCACAAATCAGCACCCACTTAGGGTATGAAACCGTATTGATTTTAGCGAGATGCTATATCCTAGACTGAGAGCTGCCGCACATACACCTTTTGGTGTTCTAGCCAGGAGATTTGAAGCACTGTATCAGAAAGCTGTGAGGTCTCATTCACATCAGCACTTTGGGCCAGTGATCAGGATAGGAACCTAAACAGACAAAAGGTATCATTGCAAAATTTGCAGGTCTTTTCAGGTTTGGGTTCACTTGGCTCGCAAAATCTGATAGAATTGTATGTCTACAAGACCAGTTTCACACAAGTATTACATGCACTAGACCCGGCCTAATATCTGTCAGGTCACGTGATTAGTCCATAATAAGGACACAATGTAATACACTCATGTGACCGAGCCTAAGGCCTAGTGTGTACTATGGAATTACATGCCAACTAGAGATGGACGAACCTTGCGCACGCTCTGGTATGTCCGAACCAGAATGGTTGGAAGACATGGATATAGCCATAGGCCATGTTCACACAATGTAAGTAAAGTATTAATCACGGCCGTTGTTGCCGATTTGCAACACGGGTGTGATTAATACTTTACTTACATTGTGCTGCAGCTGAGGGAATCCCGGCCGGAGTGTATATACATGGTATACACTCCGACCGGAATCGCTAGCGGCGCCGCAAAGACTGACATGTCAGTTTTCTGCGGCCGCTATTCACTGAATAGTGGCCGCTAAGAACCTGTCAGTTCACACAATGGAGCGTGCGGCTGGAGCAGTGGCGAATTGGGATGTGGGCGCTCATGGATGCGCCGGGCATGCAAATTCATCAGAAATGAAGATCATCCGGCCGGTACATCATGTGAACATTGCCATAGGCTGTATCCATGTTTTCCAGGACTCTCTAAGGCTGCGTCCAACTTCATCAGCCACCAGTTATCAAATGCAAAGCGTTCAGGTTCAGAAGAACCCAAACATGCTCGAGGTTCGCTCACCTCTAATGCCAACTATTCTAATCAATGACAAAACAAGTAAAACATGGACCGGTCAGGTCCACCAGACACCTCCACTTCCATAGGTAATAAAAATTCAGATGGCAAATTCCTATTTACGACAATCATATACCCCAATAGGATACATAGAAAGTAGATGTCTTGATATGGTAGCTATTTAGTCCCAATCTATGACGCTCATTGGAGCCCAGTGTGTCAAATACTTTCTATCTAGAGGTATAGGGAATTTTAGGGGTGCGGTGATCTATCCCGTACGTTACATCATCTGCACATTAATACCAGTAAAATATAATTCTACTTTCATAATCCGGGCGTCAGCAATGACGTGGGTTGTATTAGCCTTTGGTGTACGCCGCTCAGTATCTGCAGCTTACACTACATTATATCCTCTGCTCCGTAAAGTGCTGCATATTAACTTGCATACAACAACATTAAAGCAGCACGATCCATAACTTGCTCTTTGATTTCTTGCCAGCTTTTTATTCAGGTTCTGGCTCAGCCATTTCTTGGGATATTTATAGCAGCCGATCAGTCACAGAGGGGGAGAGGAGGCACGCACACACTTCTGCAGCACCTCTCCCCTGCTCAGCCATTTGTATCCTCTGTTCTCTTAGTAGTATTGAGGCACACTGCGAGCTGTACATTTACTACTGCCATTTAGTCCTCACATTTGTCTCGGCTTTATTCAGCTGGGAAATAATAATCAATAGCGCTCAGCTTGTAAAATGTGCATATTTATACTGCAAGAGGACGACGCAGCCCCGACCATTGCATGATGACAAAGCTCCACATAAGTGTCCATATGTCTAGCACTAGGCCTAGCTGGATGATATGAAGGTAAGTGCCCTCTTATCCTAATCATAGCATCAGGGGGTATAGGGGGAGAAAAGTAGCAGTCGTACCCAGACACCAGGGATATATATTCAATGACCAAAAAAAAATTATTATTATTTTTTTTTACCAGAAGTATTAGATTCCTACAAAACTCAGGCAGATAGGTAATGATTACAAGTGTGGCGTGAATACGCTGGTTCTTGCCACAAGAGGGCGTAAAAGTGCTTCTCCCTCTGCCCCATAAAAAGAATCTTAAAGGCTACTTATAGGTAGTGTACTTATAGATAGGAGATCGCCAACTGCTACATATGCCTCTACAATGCATTCAGAGCCATTATGCCCAGGGGGGGAGAAGATGGATGGTCAGTTTTGGTCAGGAAATTTGGTGTCAACGGACTAGAACCATATCATCTCTAGCCTCTAATCCAGGTTTTGTTTGCAATCTGAAAAGATAGTGTTCAAGTATGGAGGCCTCATCGTAAACTCATTAATCCTGCCTTAGCTTTGGAGGACATGCTGCCCTCTGCTGGTTTGATGATGTGGGGAGGACACACTTCCCCCTGCTGGTGTGATGATGTGGTAGACACACCGCCCTCTGCTGGTGTGATGATGTGGTAGACACACCGCCCTCTGCTGGTGTGATGATGTGCTAGACACACCGCCCTCTGCTGGTGTGATGATGTGCTAGACACACCGCCCTCTGCTGGTGTGATGATGTGCTAGACACACCGCCCTCTGCTGGTGTGATGATGTGGTAGACACACTGCCCTCTGCTGGTGAGATGATGTGGGGAGGACACACTTCCCCCTGCTGGTGTGATGATGTGGTAGACACACTGCCCTCTGCTGGTGTGATTATGTAGTAGAGACACCGCCCTCTGCTGGTGTGATGATGTAGTAGACACACTGCCCCCTGCTGGTGTGATGATCTATGGAGCCACCATACGTGAGTCTGTTACCCCTAATAGTGATACGATGGACACTACCAGCCACATGTGTTGTCACTCATGGTTTCCAGCTACAGAATAGTTGCTCATGCACACCAAGGGTTTGCCAGCAACGTCTCCACTAGATTCTAAACCTTCCTTGGCTGCCTGATCACCAGATTTATCACCAATCGAGCATTTATGAGACCAGCTGAGATCCTACAAGGACAGATGGCAAATGGAACCCCGACATGAGAAAATGCATAGTACTAACGAACAGTTAAAGAGTTCAAAGGCAGCTGGCTGACAAGCTGACGGCCGAGCCTAGCGAATCACTTAGCTTTGCTCATCCCTATTTATTACACACAGAAATTTTCCTGCAAATCCAACAACTCCATAGTGGTGATGGCTCCATTACAGATTTTGCACTGGGTTCAAATTAAACCTCATTCATTGACCTACACTATATGGACATGTACATATCGGGTAGTAAGGCTGGGATTTGTCAGTTCCTGAAATTTCTTCTCTCCTAAATCTTCCACAAGTGGTATTATTAAGAAATAGAAGTGTTTAGGAACCACAACTCTGCCACAAAGTAGAGACCTGGTAAATTTACAGAGCCGGATTGGTGAGAGGCATGGTACACCTCTGGGATGAGGTCTGACCTCACAAAGACTCTTCTAGATGAACATTAAAAAAATCTCTACAAGCCCCAAAGGAAATAAGTCTTCCCATCAGAGCGGATATGCATCTGTAAACGGGAGACCAACTCCACATTAACGCCAATGGATTTCAAAAGAGACATCCTAAAAGCTCACGTAGATGTCTGAATATTTTTGGCCTTTGGCCGTATAGTGTATACGCTAAAATGCAGCCACATAAAGGCCAATTTGAATACTCAGTAACGCAATTTCTCGTGGTTTTCAAGATCTCTAGTTGGAGTCATTGAACATGGTGCTGATCGGCGCTGGGACGGCACATTCACCAAGTTTCATCCTTCCGTCAGATGCTAATGCAGGATTCTTCACTATGGCGTGCGCAACATGATTTCAGGTTTGTCCATTTTCTGCCAATTCCTGAAGCTCCAAAGCCGCTAAAATGGCTTACAGAAGTAGGCCGACACTCTGGGTAGGACACCTATCTCAAAGGGCCACAGATGCATTGCCTAACTGGTTTTGTCCCACGTACTGATGTTTCTTGGAGGAAATTTTTTTTTTTTTATTCTTACAAAATTCCTCTCTCACTGCACTAATCACCATAATAAAATATAGAATTCCTTATAATAAGAATGTGGCATATGAGAGAGACCAGAATAAAGACAAATAGGCAGTGCCTACTTGATCCCTCCAAACGGGATGGGTTAACTTACATTTTTTTCTAGCTCCAGGGGCAAAACTTAGCATTGTTTTCCATTGCAGATTAAGTAGTATCAAAGCCCCCTTTCCCTTATTGCCCTAGGATTGTGAGGAGTGACCCTATGTCCATTTGCTCTGTTGTTAAATTGAACTCAAGTGATTACCAACTTCAGGCCACAGAGACAGAATCAATGGGATGACTGGCAGAGATGATGACTAGAGCCTATGGCCGTATCCATGTTTTCCACGGCTTTATCCAACTTATTCTGCCCCCGTATTCAAATACCGAACGATCGGACTCGAGCAGGCTCGAGTTGCACTCATGTCTTGAGAGGACTACTTAAGATTAATATGCACATGTACTATCTGCAGTTGGTCCTATACACTTTGATATCCTCGGCCCGTCACTGCATTGTACCTTCGCCTTATACACACTTTCGATTGAAACCCAATAAAAACTCTTTACACCGTGTTTCCAAAATGTCTCAACATAATTTATTTTTTTTACGTTAAAATGTACAGTTTTTTTTTTTTCTGAAAGCACTTACTAGAAAGGAGGGAAAGGGGTACCAGGGACTCGGGGTGAAAGTCTTATTACATACAAACCAGACGGGGCCCATTCAAACCCCACAACGTCAAGAAAAGGCCGGAGGAAAATAATAAAAAAAAAAATAAATCATAATAATAATACAATTACAATATGATGCGGGAGGAGAAACCCATTTAGAAACAGCCATTATTAAAACCCTAGAAATGTAAAGGAGAAGAGACACAAGTCTGATTATGTATCATATGGACTAACTTCCTTCCTTAAGACTGCTGTCTGCAAGGAGTCACAGTGTCGAGAAGTTGGGAAACGGAGAGCGGCTCTGACCAACCCTTATACATTGTAATATACGTTGGTGGGCGATGAATGCGTCGTGGTACCAGAAGATCATCTCTCGAGAAAGTGGCCATGAGCCATTATAGTTGCCTTCTGTCAACTTATATGCTCTATAAAATACTGCTCCTTGGAGAGGTTATGTACATGCTTCGCTGTCACCTCTGCCTCATCCTATCTTCAGCTAGCCCTCCAAACCAGAAAACAGACGCATTGCTGTAAAGCCGGCTATACCATGAATGTGACTGCTAGGATCAGTCAAAAATGCATATTTGCTACAATAACATGGAGATCTGCGGCTGCCTGGTACCTTTGGATACACTTATCTCAAGCCTGTCTGATCCTTGTTTTCTCTCAAAACAGACAGGTTGTGCCCCCCTATGTTACACAGTTGGATATGGTTAGATTTAGTGGAGTCGGATCGCTTGGCATTTGACCATCAATGGCTAAATTAGTTGGATGCAGCCCCAAAGCTGCCTAGAAAACATGGATACAGTCATAGTCCAGGACTCCCTAGGGCTGCATCCAACTTCTTAAGGCGTCCGTATTCAAATGCCAAGCGATCTGACTTGAGCATGCTCAAGAAGCACTCCTCTAGATTTGACCCAAATTTTCTAGGCAAAACACTGCACCAAAAACCATCACCAACAAGGTAAGGCCCCAGGGAAAAGCAAGGATCTGACAGAGTTGGTTGTTTCAATACTATTTCATGGATAAAAGTAGCGCTCATGATGACCTATAAGTTCACCTAAACTGAAGATGAGGAATCACAAAAGGTGCAAACCATAAGTCATCACGTCTGTCCTGCAGCAATCTTAAACGTCATCTATATATCGTGGGGACACTGGACAAAGTCTCGTCGTCTGGAAAAATCTGGCAAATTCGGCATTATTCTCAACCAACTACAGCCAGGCAGAGATACTGCATTGCAGTGTTACATATATTTTGGCTTATACATCATTAACACAGGTAATACATAGCACTGCTTTTACATGATGACTGCCATAGCACTAATCTTACCGATTTACCCCACTGGTCTTATTGCCCCCTCCTTAGCGTCATCCAGACTATAAAAGTATTAAATGACATTAGGGTCTCTGCCAACATTACATTGCATCAACCAGACTAGATGTATTTATCTTCACGGAGGCAAAGAAGACATTTTTTTGCAAATATGATATTTTTATGTATTCCTACATAAACCAAGCCTGGCACGTCTATCCTACTCGACACGCCAAGAATGAAAATGAGTGTGTGTGTGTGTGGGGGGAGAACGGGGACTAGTGGCGATGATAAATAAGGATTACAGTGGGAATGTAAAGCATCTGTACAGAGGCACTAGTCTTGTGAGGAAGTGGGTTCGGATATGGCCGGCCGCCGTTATGTAATACATCTGCCTCGGCGGGCAATCCAGGTGGCAGGCACACATTATTGCTATGACAAGGCATGAATCAGCACCAATGTCAACAGCATCACCGTACTATATAGTAATAATCATTTCTCCCTTTATCCTATACGGGGAAAGGTGACCAAGGTGGGGTAAAGGAGGGGGTAAAAACCTCGAACCCGCCCTTCGAAAAGAATCTGGGCTCAAGAGGACAGTGACGATATATAATCACAATATATATACATAGGGTCTCTCGTCTAAGCAACGGAATCGAAACACAAAAAAATATAAAAATATTAAAAATACTTTCTGCCATTTCTCACAAGGTTTATCTCGCTGTAGTGATCGACTCCCACCACTGTACACAAAGAGGGGGGGGGGGGGGGGGGGGGGGGGGGGGGGGGGGCGCGTGCATGTACAGACTGAAAAAGGATTTGGGGGATTGTTCTTTTAGCCCACTGAACAATAACTATGGATTGAGGAAACCATCAAACTTTGCGGTGAACGTTCCCACTTAATGGGTGCAAAATTCGGTGCCGATTCCTTAATATATCTATCGGAGGTCCGTTTTTTTTTTTTCTGATACAGAGCTCCAAAACCCCTGCATAGACACACAGTTAAATGATATATTACATTAAGAAGCTGGTGCGGAATTTTGCACCCAAAAGCAACGCGTTAAAAGATGGACGTTCTCTGTAAGAGACAAGGGGGGAGTAGACAAAAGCCAACTTCTCAAGCTACACAGGCAGTCATATGACAATTGGTCTCATAGAAGACAAACTTTTCCTATGCGCCTCCCTTACATCTGCGGCAATAAGTGCTTATTATTAGGATGAAAGGAAGGTGATTGAGCCAAGCGGTACGCAACAGAGGGGGATTAAGCCGACAGAGGATGGTCCGTCCTATATAGAAAAGCATACAAGCTATGCCATATAGCAAAAATGTAGAGGGGTTCCTTGGAAAATTTACTTACTGCCTTTTTTTAGCGCCATGACTGAGTGCATTGGCGGCAGGGTCTGGGAGTTCTAAGGTCCTTGGGACTATTCCCTTGCATGAACCAACAATTCCTAATGCTCTAAGCCAAGAATGGGAAACCCTCCTTTGTCCCTCCAGCTGTTGGAAAACTACAATTCCCAGCCGAAGGCTGTCCAGGCATGATGGGAATCGTAGTTTTGCAACAGCTGGAGGGCCAAGGGAAGGTTACCCATCCTTGCCATAAACCATAGCTTGTATTCAGGTCAGTTACTTCCTCCGTTCGGTACTTTCCTTTGTCGCGACAGGAAACAAGGCACCTCCATATTTATACTTAATGCCCCCTCTGAGCGCTTTAATAGTTCATCTCCCTTCAACCCCCATCCTACAGATTAGAAATGATGAGGAAAAGAAAAAAAAAAAAAAAGTAGCGGACGCACGGTAAATGTGTACAGTTGCCGCGGCTTGGTGAAAGCCCACAGCGGAATAAGGCTACAGGGTTACAATTTTTTTTGTCTTTGTTTTTTTTTCTTTTAAATTTGATTTCTAAAAACGAGATTTGTCATTTTTCCTATTTCCGTGCGATTTTCCGCTAAAACCGTTTTTGTCTGCAGTTGTTTTTTTTTTTTAACGTTTTTTATTTGCATTATTTAAAAAAAAAAAATTTAAAAAAAAAAAAAAAAATCCACCGACGCTTTCATATAAATTGGAGAGTGAAAGAGAAAAATGGGAAGGAGGAGAAATATCTTTCTACAGAAAAGAAATAGAACAGGAAAACCCCTCGAAATTATATATATATTTTTTTTTTTTTTGCAAGGGGTGGGGGGATGGGGAGGGAAATAAAATAAGAATAAAAAAAAACATAATATTAAATCTACAGCAAAGGGATATAAGGAACAGGGGATAAAAGTCCTGTCAGTATAAAAGGCCGTATTTATAGTCTGCAAGAGAACATGAGGGGCAGGCGGGCAACTTTTGGGGTGGTTTCCGGTGCCCCCCTCATCTCCTCATATAGGGAGAGTTGAGAGTTTGTTTAGGGACAGCAGGGGAATTCATATAGGAGTGGTGAGGAGGAGGTGTGTACATCATATTTCCATGGGGGTTCGGCTGCATAGGTTGTTGGGTATAGGCCTGGGCACCCATCATGCCCATGCCAACCTGCATGGGGTATTGTGTTGTCTGGTTCATATAGGCCGCATTGCTATGATAAGAACTGTTGACCATAGGTTGGGACATGCGGTACCCGCCCATGGCGTTCAATGTGTTCATGGTGTTGACATTGTACGGTGAAGTGGGCATAAGATTGACTCCCATGTTCATGCTCCGCTGGACGGTGAGTGCTCGAGTTGCAGGCTGCATACCTGGCGTGCTGCGCCCATACAACTGCTGCTGGTGAGGGGATGGAGCAGCAGGAAGTGGTGCAGATTTGGAGCGGATGGAGATATGCCCCTTGACAGGCATCTGACTCTGGATACGCTGGCTGTGGGAGATGCCAAGGTTGCCTGCTGACATATTACACGGGAGTAGGTTCATAGCAGGAGGTGGGGTCATGGTGGCTTGTGCTTGGGGTGCCCCTGCCAAAGGATGTGAAGAAGTGAGCTGGGACAGGCCTGGATTTGAAAGGGACACGCTGTTTGCATAGGAGGTGACGGCCTGGGCGTGGCTGTAAGGCATAGGATGAGTGTCCATGATAGTGTTGGTAAGCTGTTGCAACTTTGCCAGGCTGAAGGTGGCAGAGGGCTGGGAATAGCCACCAGCCCCAAAATCCCCTGGGTAGATGCTGAGATTGCTTCCATTGCTCTGATCTGGTATTTCCATGATCATTGGCGAGGGGCCAAAGCTGTTGTTCATGCTGCACTGTGACATGGGGGGCTGTTGCTGTGGTGGCGGCTGAGGCTGCTGCGGGGGCAATGGCGGCGGTGGAGGGGGAGGTGGTGGCGGCTGGTTGTTACTGCTGCTGCTTGGAGGACGTTCCGAGGCACAACTCTGCGGAGATTTTATGCTACAGGCCTGGGTTGTCTGCAACATGCTTGCCATTCCAGCCATTTGCTGGCTTACGGCACAACCATTTTGCGCCAGGCTGGCAGAAGAAGGCAGTCCCCCAGCTCCGCTGTTATTCCCGCCACTGGCATATGAGCAGCTGCTTTGTGAGGAAATGCTGCCGCCCCCCATGCTGGAGTCATAACTGCTGGGATTTTCATAGTTTTCAGTTGTGCTCTCAATACTGCCCAAGTCACTAAAGCCGCTATCCACCACTTGCTGTGAATGGTCTGACACAGAGGGCACGTCCATCATTGGACTGGTTGTTTCCAGATTCTGCATAGAAGGAGCAGAGAGGGAGCCTGCGTCTGGGCTGATCTGAGGGTACCCGCCTGCCCCATTATTCTCCAGAGCTGGAGGCACACTTGGGCTGCTCGCTGACCGCACTGACTGGCTAGGGTGAGAGTGAACAGAGGATATTGGACTGTCATGCACTGAGGGATGGCACTCATCCGATAAACCCAGCTGAGGATCTTCCTCAGCCTGTGTAAAACTCTGCAAAGTCTGGCAAGCTGTCAGAGTCTCATCCTCACAATCCCCATAGGTGCCATCATCCCGCTCGCTCCCTTCCTCCTGTGTCAATGATTGCACTGCTTGCTCAGTCTCTAAATCGAGCTCTGTGTGAGGGATTTCTTCTTCGCCGTCCTCCTCTTCCTCCTCCTCCTCTTTGGGTTCCTCTTCTACCTTTTCTGGGCTGCCCTCTTCCTCTTCTAGGCATGAAGGCTGGTCGTTGCCTTCGGTTGGTTCCTGCTCACCATCCACCTTCTCCTCCTCTTCGCTGCTGCCGCCTAAACTAGGTTCTTGCGGTTCGGGTTCCTCAGGCACAGGGTCCTGTTGTAACTCCTCCCTTTCATCTGCCTCTTTTGCACCTTCGTCTTCATCATCGGCATCATGGTCTTCCTGTTGGTTTGATGCTGGTACTTCTGCTACCTCCTTGTCATTTATTACCCTCTCTTCTTCCTCTTCTTCTGGCTCTGCTTCCTCGGCAATAGGTTGGGGCTCTTCCCCAGTCTCTCTTGGTGGTTCTGGAGATGGTGGAAGGTTTTCAGCCTCTCGGGAGGACACGTCGCTACTGCTGGTACTGCTACTGCTGCTTTCGGATGGCGATGCTGGCTGCACAGTAGCAATAACCGGCTCCTCTTCCTCGCTGGCTTTCTTATCTACCACTGGTGTCTCTTCTTCCTCTTCAGGTTCCTTTATCTCAGGAGCCTTCTCTACTACAGGAGGAAGTTCTTCCTCCCTAATCCTAGGCTTGCGCCCTGGTCTTGCGGGAGCAGGAGGTGTAGGCGCTGGCTCTGGAGGTGGATCCCGCTTCAGCTTGAACCCTGGTTTACGTCCAGGTCGCTTTTTCCAGTGGAGAGGTTTTCTGCTCTTGCCCTTTGGCCATCCTTTCTTCTTCACAGGAGGCGGAGGATTAGGATCTGGCGTGGTTACCACTTCCTCTGAGGGTCTCAGATTTGCAGCAGGAGGTGGTACTGATGACACTGGAATGACAGACAACATTAATGAGTTACCTACAAACTTTAAAAATAGTAAAATCTCAAAAAAAGGAGAATTTACTCTAATAACTCACCTTGTAGCTGTTGACTGATTGATCTCCTTTTGCCTAATGGGCGATTTCGTCTTAGCAGAGTGTGTGGGGTGAGGTAGGGGAAGTAGTCTGGTGGTAATGGGGCACCACGGCCATTGCTTTCCTCTTCAGGCTCCAGTCTTGGCATTGGACGCTCTGTGTCAGAGTCATCAAATGGTTCATCCAAAACCTGGGTGGTCTCGGAAATGGTTTCTGTGACTACGCTGCTGTTATGATGGTGCTTGCGTCTCCTCACGCGTCTTCTTCTATGAGGTCCTGGTTTCTGGAAGGGGCAGAAAACGTTAACATAAATGGCAGTTCAGTTTGGCTTTTTCTTTCTAAGCAAATATATAAAGGGGCAGTAGTTCATCTATAGTGCGTCTATGGATATTTAGGAGAACAACCAGGCTACTAAATGGTCCCAGTGTTAATCCCACTAATACTTTCTTGTGGCCTCCTAAATTTCATTTTTTCTATCTTTCCAAAAAATAATCTTTAGGGTACCTTCACACATACCAGATCCGCAGCAGATTTGACAGTGTGGATTTAATGCTGTATTCATTCATTTAGAAAATCCGCTGCGATACGGTACGTGTAAAGGTACCCTTAAAGGGATTCTGAAATTGCACCATTCTATCCTATATGATGTGTCTGGATTGCAGTTCAACCCTATTTAAAGGGGTATGTTCATCTCAATATTATAGCATAGCAATATATCATTTATGATGTAAGGACCCCCATAAGTAAACAGGACAGAGCTGCAAACCACGTTTTTGTGATCTCAGAGAAAGACCCTTCTAAACTGCAGTCAACAAGGTGTTCAGCTGATCAGGAGCAGTACCTAGGGCCAGGATATCACTGCAGGTGAAATGTAGTATTACCCTGTACAAATATACTGACAAATAGCTCTCAGAGCTAGGGGACACTCCCCTATATGTGCAGCCAAGGTGTTTATATCACAAACCATATAACAAGTGTCCAGGTCACATCATCTTATAACATTACTAAATGGAGCTTACCCCACAGACAAGAACAACATCCTATCCTCTGAGCATATGAAGCACTGAAAAATGAAGCAAATATGTCTCCTCACCTTCCGTTTCAGCGTGGGTTTGGTTAGTATCGGTGGGGAGTCAGAACGCAGACTGTGATTCTCCTCCTCATCATCTTCCTCTTCCTCACTGCTCTCACTAAACCGTCTCAACTGAGGTCGCTCTGTCTCATAGCGCTGAGAAAGTCTTTGCTGATGTTCCAGGAAGTCCCTTCTCAGAACAGAATCTGCCAGTCTTTTCAGCCTTCCCCTGCGAGAGCCAGAACGTCCCCGTTCACCAGTACGCCTAGGAGGTCCAGGGGCTTCTCTTGCAA
Source organism: Dendropsophus ebraccatus (assembly GCF_027789765.1). Lineage (NCBI taxonomy): Eukaryota > Metazoa > Chordata > Amphibia > Anura > Hylidae > Dendropsophus > Dendropsophus ebraccatus. Next base: position 203,046,816 of record NC_091454.1, read on the forward strand.
GTAACCGCAATAGGTCAGCGCTTCTGTTGGAGGCGGAGCAAGGAGCTCGACCCCTTCTTCCACGCCTACCCCTCCGTCCTCTTACTGCTGGTCGAGTGTTAGCAGGCAAGCTGCGTATTAAGTCTTGGAACTGACGGGGATGTGGGAAGCAGGGCTCTGGAGATGACGGACTGAGAGGACAACTTGGCGGGGTCTTCTCTTTCTCCAGCACGTGACATGCGTCTCTTTCTTTGTATTCCAGAGTCATACTTCTCAACACTGGCTGCTAAAGAGAGAACATCAGACGGGATAATTAAAACCTAATTGCAAAAACGTATGTAACATATAGCAGGTTACGTTTTGTTGCATTAACAGTATGAGCCATATCCATATCCACAACTTCATGTTTGTAGAAATAACCAGTTCTAGTGCATCAACGAGTATCCTATAGACAGTGACTATTGTTGGAATCTCTTTGATGAAAGGACTCTAAATAACAATGTTATAAAGCCGCCACTACATTAGTAATACTCCCCTCACCGCTCCACTGCTGTCCCATTCTTGGTTACCATTGGTCTCTGTTTATCTTCAGAGGTAAGAAACGAACACAACATGTGACTTCTTTAGCCAACCACTGGCTGTAGTAGTGACATGTAGACGCCGCTGTGGTCACCAGTGCAGCCAATGATTGGCTGTGGTGGTCACATATTGCGTTTACCTCGCATCGGTACATTCAATGCCTGGCGTCACGTGTGGTGTTGACATGTCATTGGCAGAGATCAATGGATTGGTAAGTTGCTATTCCATTTGGTGTTTTAAAGCAATGTGATTAAATAAACTGTTTAAGGCTGGAAAACCCTTGTAGTTATACAGAATATGAACATATTTTCAAGTGTCACTTTTTTTTTCTGCAGAAATCAATAGTCCAGGTGATTATAAGCGATATCAGACATGGCCCACAAGCAAAAGTGGCGTCTTTTTGAAGGACAGTACCATTGTTTTTCTAACTTCGCCCAAGCACTCAGTTTTAGTATTAAAGTGTCAATGATTTTTTTTTTTTTTGCAGAAATCAACAGTACATGTGATTTTAAGAAACTTTGTAATTGGGTTTATTAGGCAAATATGCCATTATCTGCATTCAAAAAGCATTTCCCCAGGTCCCCCTCCCCTCTCTCATTCACTGCTCATTATCAGGAAATCTTGACTTTTTCACATCAGTCGGGCCCTGTGTAACCTATGAAGAGGGGAGGGGGGAGGAGGGAGATTAGTCGCCAGCAGAGAGAAGAGAACAAAGGATTACACAGCGGGACCTGTGTGAAAGCCGGTATTCAGAGGTCAGAGAGATCAGTGCTGGCTGTCAGAGGAGATAGCCAGGTGATGTAGCTGTAAATTAACTCTTTGTTGTCCTGTTTTGATGCTTCATCTCCCTCCACCCCTCCCTTCTCCATAGAAAACCATGAAGACAGGGGGGTGAGCTTCAAACTGCTTTTTGATGATAAAAATGCATTTTTTTTTGCTAATACACCCAGTTAAGTTTCTTAAAACATGTACTATTGATTACTGCAAAAAAAAAAAAAAAACACGGCAGTGTTTTTAATACTAGAAATGATAGTACTATTGTTTTTCTGACTACATCCAAGCACTGTCCTTCAAAAAGACGCCACTTTTGCTTGTGGGCCATGTCTGACATTACAGCAAAGCACCAATCACTTGAATAGGGTTAAACTATAAAACCAAAGAAAGCCCATGAGTAAGTGGCACTGACTCTGAAAACCGCCATATGTTCTTGTTACCATAAACAGCCTAACCTCACTCCTGAGTAATTCTGCAGCCATAGCAGGACACTTACATTGCTGACACTGATTTGCTGCCTTTCTGTTTCCTCCTCTTCCTCGTCGGATTCCACATCACCATCAGAAACCACAGAGTTGCTGACAATGACTGGGGTCCACCTCAGAGCTTCAGGGTCTACCTCCACTTGTCGAGGTCGGGCTTGCAGTCTGCACATATGCGCCTGAATTTGTTGTTCTCGTCGCACCAACACAACGCTATGCGGAAATAAAAAAAAAATAAAAAAAAGTGTATATGTTAATATGTGCACATACACACCATGGATTTATTACTAAATAATCGATGAAGACAATATCCATTACCGGTCTCCTCTCAGTTCTAGCATGTGCAGCTGCTGTAGCGTGGCAGCAATGTCCTGGGGGCAGATGCCGGTCAGTTTGGTGAGTCTACTGATGCTCAGCTGTCGTTCCCTGTTGTGGTGCAAACACTCCAGCACTACGCTTTTCCAATAAGCCATGTAAGACAGGCGACCCAGATCAGACAGTGGTTTCTCTGGAGAGCCGGCTTGGCCTTCCCGTTTGGATAGAAGGTAACCTTAAAGGGCAACAAGGAACGGTAAGAGGTTAATAAAGGAAACTAACGATAAGAGCCTGCCATATGCACTGATGGATACTTCTAGACACCCCCTCTCAGAATAGTCTAGTGTCACTTCTATCTTTGGAGCAGACGCTGCTCCCTCCCCTCCCTTTCTCCTTACTAAAGTCTATGAGGAAGCGGCCGTATCCTTTTCTCTGGTATTGGGGAAGTATCATGATGCAGGACACGTTGTACTTTTGCTGGCAGTGCTTCTCCTGGAGAGAAAAATGAGAGGGACAAAGCAATGTTACAGCTGCAACGACAAGACCTTCAGTTTATAGGTGCCAGCAACCCCCTGAAAACGTTCATTCCCCATATCATGACATATACAGTGGGTGAGAGTTATGTGCACACAATTTGTTGTATATACTATGCAGCATACACAAGACTCAAGTTTACACCACATCACATGGTCAGTAGTTTTAACTGGAGAATGTCTGAATCTTTCCATTGTAGTTTATCAATTCAGATTCCACTCCATTGACCAAAATGCTACGTGTGAATCCAGCCCAATACTAAAAAACCTGCATATTACACGATACAGGAAAGATGCTAGGTGATCATATAAGGAAGCCCAGAACAGCAAAGTATAAGGGAGTTGCCATAGGCTCCATTTCCGGCTACAGAACAGACTCGAGTAAGCTTTCCATTGCCCAGTTTTTCTTCAAACCTCAATGGAGGTGGTGCTCATCAACCAGGCAGCCATTTACAAGATCATCATTACCGTTTGAAGTCTACTGCTGCCCTCTTGTGGTCACAGATGAGATATTTTACATCTACAGATTAACAATAGATGTCAATTGCAAGTCTATGTCATCAGCACTTACAGAAATCCCATTTGGGGGCAACTGGGAATACTTAACTTATAGCATAATATAACAAGATAAACATTTTACAGTAAGGGATCGGTGATCCTTATAAGACTAGAAATCAACGTGCTGGAATAAATAGATTAAAACACTGATGTCCTATCCATGATTAGAGGGATTGGACCTCAGTACCAGGTATGACCACAGGTCACAGTGTCAATGATGTTCTATCCCCTTCCTTCTGCTGAATTCAGGAGGCCCACAGGCTTCACAACTTCACTGATCACTCACAGAAGGCCTATACTACTGCAAAACTACAACTCCCAGAATGCACTGACAGCCAAAACATATTCAGGGCATGCTGGAAGTTGTAGTTTTGCAACAGCTGCAGAGCCACAAGTCTGTACATTAAAAGTCATACCATGTCAACCTTTAAAGTCTGCTCAATAGACAATAGGTATCATGTGCTATATACTTTCCACAAAGACCTATTAGCATAGTAGTAATTTTACTCCTCCAACCCTGGAAGCCTATCCTGAGAAGCCATACATGCAAAACTGAATGTAAAACACAAAACAATTTACTCTAAAAATAGCACATTTCCATACAGAGATGCCACATTGCATGAACAGTGAACAAGCTCCCGATCCCAGGGGTGGAACACAGCAAGGCAACCTGGATAAGGTGTAGAAGGGTCACAGAGACATGACCGCACTCTGTGCCTTTCCTGGTTAGCAAAGCATTGGGAATAAGCTGCAATCTCTGTGTAACCTACTTTTACTAGTCAGAGCTACAACACTCCAGAGAAGTGTCTTCAACTCACCTTGGAGAAATATCCAACCAGGTGACATCCTTTAGCATCGTTCTGTGTCAGCACATAGAAGAGGAAGGGCTCGACGTCGTAATAAAGGGTCTTGTGGTCCAGGAAGAGCTTGGCCAGAAGGCAGAGATTTTGGCAGTAGATCGTGCTGACTTTACCATCCACCTGAGGACAGGGAGAAAGACATGTATTACTTAAAACTGCTATATTAACTCGATAAACCAATCAATCATAGCAACTAGGATGCCCCCCCAATATTATATCATATAACATCAATGTGTTTGTATGCTGGAACCACCACTTATACCTAAAACAAAGAAACAGCATCGTTCCTCATCACACTGCAGCACATGTGGCTTGTTTGTAATGTCTGTTGGGAGTTCTGTTAATATTGCATTCATTTAAGTACAGATTTTACTGAAAACATAGCGTTGCCGACACGCTGAAACAAGAGTCTTGTCCAAAACACCTACATGCCACTTCTAGCATCATATAGATTAAATTGATAATCCTAAAATTATTTTAAAGGTCTATCCTTCTATCACTGATCATACATGAATGGCCCAACAGGCTAATAAATCAATTAACAATTCTGGAACCGGATAGGAGTGGCCATATACCCTCTCCCCCTGAACATGCATACTCGGGCTGAGTGTTCATTTATTCTCAATAAGGAGCAAGCCACCTGCTAGACTTCCCTATTGTAAGGGGGAGGGAGATCCAATATGCTAAACCTTTTCTTCCCCGACATCAAGGGAGAGTCAGGAGGTACCCCATACATGTTAGATGGAGGGCCAGATCATCTGACGTTCATTTAATATGTATCTTTAATATGAATAGTGGGCACTTGGATGTAAAGAATGGATAAGTGTGATACAGATAAAAACGTAGTAAAAGAACAATACAGATGTACAGTAACATGACAAAGAACCTGGGCTCTATTTACCTCAAATACGGAGAGGTTGTCCTTGCGGTAGATTTCGTTGGCAGGCGGATGGAACCAGCCACATTTTTTCTTGTGCTGCTGTAGCATGGTTTGACTTTTCATGTAACGGAGGCAAAATTCACATAGGTACAACTTGGGAAGCCTGGAAGAGTAATGACGAGAGGGGTGATACACTGCATGCCAAAACATTCTCTAGATATACATAATCCCTACATAGGTGAAGAGATCATTTGGCACCAAAACGTGACAAGAAGGCAGTAAATAAAAAGGCAGTCTATTTCTGAGGTTTCTTAAATCCATAACTAGTATACCAAAGCAGTAAGGGTTCCTGTCAACGACAAAAGTCTGTGACTTGTACTAAGAAGAGGCCGGTATTATTTCTTGATATAGATACCATCCCCCCTTACAGTCGGGCTAAGCTCAGCTCACCTTGTGTACTCCTGTGGATATGGAGAAGAGTACCATGTCTGAATTTCATACTTTCCAAATTCTATGACTGACGGGCAGCGAACCTGTGGGTCCGGGGGGCCGTTGACACCAACTTTCTGCAAAAGAAATAAGGGAAAGCCAAATCAATAAAAAGTACAAAGCACAGTCACCAAGGTAGTAATAAGAAAAAAAAAAAAAAAAAAAAGAATTCGAGAAAAGCAGATGTCCATTTCACATAGCATGTTCCTCATTTATAATACCAGACTAACACATTGCAAATTCACGTGGGTTTCGGATAAGTCATATAAAGCTAAACCCTGCGGTAATGGACTTCGTATTCCACATCATTCACTCTGTAATTTCATTTTTCTTTTGAATTAAGCTCGGCCCAGTGAGGATAGTTGGGTGTCCTCTGTATCACAGCTATATAGGCGAAGATGAAAAAAACTTCACCAACCTGAGTGATGTCAGACTGGAAACTGACTTCTCTACCCAAGCCTTCCTCTAGCTGAATACCCAGGGTCAATGTGGTCCCAGGACTCCAATAGAGCTGCTTACACATCGCTCTGTAATATGCAGACGTGGGGGTCGAGGGCACCTGAGGTGCTTTCACTCCCCTCCCATTTGAGTGCTCTGATCCTGGTACTTGTTTGTGTCTTTCCTTCCCCCGGGCACTCCCCTCCCTGCTCCCTCCCCTTTCAGCTCCTGCCTAGGTGACAGCAGTACTCAATTCTCCTGTGGGTATAACCACAGCTGTGATAAGCCGCAGGGACACTTCAAGTTAACCAGCTGGATACCAGAAAGTGACCAAGTGCCCCAAGTATTGCTACAGCCCCTACAACCTGACAGGCTGGGAGTTATGTAAGCAAATGCACGGACTCGGGAAGCGGGGTGCCGAAATAGATAAGTCACAACTTGCTGATCTGTGCATTTTAGGAAACACTAATGTATAGAAATCACATAGCAGAAAGCTCAAAGTGACAACTGATTCTATGATGGAATCATAGCAGATATAACTCTCCACTAAAAGGGTTTCACAGAAAGGTGAATGAGGTGTCATACAACGTACATGACACCACACATTACAGTCACAGTATAACCTAGGGCTGGGAGATATGGCCAAAAAATAAAAATCTTGATTAAAAAAACAAAAACAAAATAAAAATATATATTTTTGCTAATTATGATGGGTGTAGTAGTAGAGCATTATTGGAAGTAGTAGTATCAGGAGTGGGGGTAGTAGTAGCAATAGTAGTGGAAGCAGTATTGGGATGAGTAGTACTATCAGGAGTGAGGGTAGTAGTAGCATAAGGAGTGGGGGTAGTAGTAGCAATAGTAGTGGAAACAGTATTGGGATGAGTAGTAGTATCAGGAGTGAGGGTAGTAGCAGCAGCAGTATTAAGAGTAGTAGTATAAGGAGTGGGGGTAGTAGTAGCAATAGTATTAGGAGCAGTATTGGAAGTAGTATTAGGAGTGGGGGTAGTAGTAGCAGCAGTATTGGAAGTAGTAGTATAAGGAGTGAGGGTAGTAGTAGCAACAGTATTGGGAGTAGTAGTATAAGGAGTGGGGGTAGTAGTAGCAATAGTATTAGGAGCAGTATAAGGAGTGGGGGTAGTAGTAACAGCAGTATTGGGAGTAGTAGTAGCAATAGTATTAGGAGCAGTATTGGAAGTAGTAGTATAAGGAGTAGGGGTAGTAGTAGCAATAGTAGTGGAGGTAGTATTGGCTGTAGTAATAAGTAGTTTTTTTTATTTTCCCAAGTTGTTACCATGTCAGCTGTGAGATTCTACCCTTGGTGTCCCGGACTGGCCGGCTTCATCCATATACTCCAATCAAAGATGGCAGATGGACTGAAAAGAAGTGGCTGTCGCAAACTACCTTTTTTCATCCTATACTACCGACCACACAGCGTACATGTATTAAGGTTGTGAAGCAGATGACGAAGTGTTTCTGCTGGCTCCACAGTGCCTGGGTTCAAATCTGACCTGAGCACTGAATTTGTATGCACCAGCATGTCCCAATATTAGTACAGGTTTCCTCACACACTGCCCTGGTCAACTGGCTTTAGGGTCAGTTCACACTGATCTGCAGCAGACTTGATGTTGGGTTCCATCATATAGTAATGTTGATATCTGCAGCAGATCCTGTGCGTGTGAATAGATCCTTAAAGGGGCCCGATCCCAATGGTTTTGCCCAGCCACAACTGACCAACAGATCACCACAACCAAACAGGAAAATATCTATAAATCAAGATCGGGTGGAAGGGGAGAAGCCACTGGGGACTGATAGGGCGACATCTGGTGTAAGCAGCATGAATATGATGATGGGTGCTCTTTAAAGTTTACATGTGCGAGATTAGAAAATTAGGCTGGGAACCGAACATATGTGAGTGATGGCAATCCCAGAACTTAGCTGAAGGGTATGTTGTCTCACGTCTAAGACAGTCATGTCATATTGTGTAAAGCAGTAATAACCAATATATGGACCTGCAGCCGCTGCCAAACTACAACTCCCACCATGCATTAAGCAGTTCTCCAGTCGGAAAAAAAACAAACAACCCCATCATACCGGCCGAAAGTGTGGTTTTGCAATAGCCACATTCTGAAGAACATTGGTGAAAAGGAAATATAGACGAGTACCAGGTAACAAATTGGCAAGTCTACTTAGAGAGCATATAGAAGAGCAGAACTATGTAGAACAGGGATGGGGAAACTTTGGCCCTCCAGCTGTTGCAACACTACAATTCCCATCATGCCGGACAACCAAAGCTTGATGGGAATTGTAGTTTTGCAACAGCAGAAGGGACAAAGGTTCCCCATCCCTGATGTAGAAGGACAACCACCACAGGATACACAGAAATATGGCTCTTACCTGCAGTGCCTGCTGCTGAATGTCTTCAAAGAGTTCGATTTCTTTCTCTGAAACCATCCCTAGACGGTCATCAATATCCCCTTTGCTATCCCATCCATCATGATTGTCTGTGGGGAAAAAAAAAAATTGAACTTGGCCTGCACATCATATACACCTAGACAGGAGTGTCATGACTTGTCAAACAGACTACAGTCTGTAGTTCCCAGATTCTTACCCCAGTCTTGTCCAGACTTCCGTGGTCCTCTTTTTCGTGATCGCTGCAAGGAATAGTCCAAAGCCTCTGCGCGTGCCTTGCGGCCATCAGGAGAAGGGGTAAAGAACTTTGTCAGCCCATCGATAAGACCTTTTGTCTTCTTGTTATAAGGAACAGCTGTGCCGCAGCCACGAGAGGGCTCAGAGTTCCTGCCGTCCTCCTCCGATGACGAGGATGTACATGACGACATTTTACGCTTTCTTCCTCTGCCTTGGCCGCCACGTCCTTTTCCAAAGGGGACTTTTGTCCTGTTATAGAAATAGGCAAGTCCATTACATATGGAACGGTCTGCTCATTACGAACTGCTGCAAAACTACAACTCAACACGTCCAGACAGCAAGCACTGACAGGTTGAATAGTAATGGCTTGTGCTTGGGGTGAAATCAGGGACACTTACGTTGCACTCTGCTTCTTTAAACGGTTTTTGGGGCGCCCAATGGGGTTAGTGTAACGTCTGCGGATCTGTATGGCCTTCTTATGAAGTAACTTCCTACCTTTCTTCCGAGGTCGACAGATCTGACATATCCACATGCCTAGCGAGGGGGGAAAAAAATACAACAAAATGACACAAGGAAAAAAAGAAAATGAAGTGTGCACCGACCCCCCAGTTGTACTGACGTTTTCTTTTGTGTTACACCCACCTGTATCCATAGACCTTGGCACCCCATCGGTCATGAGAGACCAGATGTGAGTGGTACCCCATACCCCACAGCACTGCCCAGGTGTTCTTACCTTTCGGCATTCTTGTAAGAGGGGGCTCACAGCATTCCATGTGAAACCCTCGGTCACATGAGTCACAGAACAGCATATTGTCCTAAATATATGAAAAATATATGATGAAAAGATTTCATGAACAATCCCCTACCAATCTGTGTCTACAGCTGCTATCCACATAATGCATCTCCCTGGTAACAGACAACAAACAATCCCTGTGTAGTCTGATCCTGTGTGGTCATACTATCAGTCCTAAACTTTCTATTAAAATACCAAGATTATGTTAAGAAAAAGGAGAAAAATCAAAGGGAGTAGGCCTGCAGGATTGGACTACACAGGGTTTGCTGTCCACTACCATAGAAGAGCATTAGTCAGCATAACATTTTCTATCGGATGAATAGTATAAGAGAAGCCCTTAGCAGTAACCATGACCATTTTCATACTACAGCCCATAAAATTATAGAGGGACTTACAGCATTTTTGCCTTGATCGCGGCACGAACTGCAGGTCTTGCATTCAATACACTGCCAGCGCAGGGCTTTAACACGTATTGTAAGCTCTGGAGAGAACTTGAGACAGGACGGGTGACCTAAAAAAAAAAAAAAAAGTGCTCAGACATTATACTATGGCCCCAAAACAGTATCAAAATCCTCTGAAATGTTCCTACTGAATGGGAATATCCCTCTAAAGTGGAAAACATTAATGTGACAAATGGTCTCACTATTACAGAAACTGCGTGGGGTTAAATAGTTGTCACTTCTTGTTTTCCCTGGAGGTGAAAGTCATTTTCCAGCACATTACCAAAGTGACGCTTCTTTACTAAGATCACTGTGCCACCTAGTGGTGAAAACTGAGTGTTACACCAGAGAGACTATTAGAATGATAAAACTCAGCACCAATATGGGGAAAAAAATAAAAATGTATAATATATATATATATATATATATATATATATATATATATATATATATATATATATATATATATATATATATATATATATATATATATATATAAAAATAACACAAGCAATGGCCGTTAGCGTATAAGAAGCCTGCAATAGGTTTGCTGTGAGACGGCCGCGTTCAGTAGTCAATGTGACATGTGTGACTCATGCTTATGTTGATGGAGGGTGACTGTATTAGCGGGAACAGACCTCCATTCACAGGGAAAAGATCAGAAAAACAGAGAGGGGGGGGAAATTCACCAACCACAGGACGTCACCATCCTGGACTTACCGCTGTTCCCACAGTCCGCACATGATATGAGTTCTTCTGGTTTCTTCTCTCGATTAAGCTCCTTTGTTCCCAGACAAAAACTGCATATTGGGATGGGCTCAGCGACTGGCTGTAGGAGACAAGAGCCACAATACTGTAAGTCCATGCAGATTGGATTTTTCTGTAATGCATCACAATTGTTATGGGTATACAGCTCCTATGCTCCCGTATGTGTCTCCATGTCTACAGACTACAAACAAACCTCTTGCATATGACCAGTTATGATTTACACATAGGGAGGCATTTATTAAGTCCGGCGTTTTTTACGCCGGACGTAAAAATGCCCCCGCAGCTCCGGCGCTACGGAGATTTATGTAGAGGCGGACTGCCTCTACATAAATCCCGTGTGCGCCGTTGCGCACCGCCGAAAACCTACGCCAGCTGAGGACTGGAGTAGGTTTTCGGCGTACATTTTGGCGGAACGGATGATAAATCGCGCGGACTCTGAGTCCGCGCCCTCCGTTCCGCCCACTTTCCGCCCCCTGGCATACTCACCGGAAAGTGCCGATTTGCGAATATTTTATTCGCAAATCGGCCATTTGCGTATAAAAAAATACGCAAATCGGCACTTTCCTCCGAAAATCATCCGTTCGCCGGATGATACATGTGGCCCATAGTGTTTTGGCCTTTATATTACCCTGTACATACTCACTAAGTCTAGCTTCACTTCCCTGTGGTATAACGTAATCTTATAAGAGGAGAGCCCCCTTTTTAATGGATGACTCATCAACACAACCATTGTCCAGAGGTCAGTGCTATGGACGTCACACAGGGTAGGCTCCTAATCTACTTTGAAGACTTCCGGTAGCCAAACAGGTGATCATTCCTGGAGCCGGGATGGGGTTTGTGGCCACAATGACAGCAGATATGTCCCTATATTATGCCTAAAGGGGCTGCGAAGGATAAGATGGGTGCCAACTACTTGTGGGGGTTCCTCAAGGAGCTATAAAGCCTGCTGTAAACTAGCAATACATGAAACCTATAGAAATCCACAAGAGTCTATGGTCTTAAAGGGGTTGTCCAGGCTTAGACAAACATGGCCGCTTTCCCCCAAAAGCAGCACCACTCTTGTTTTCAGTTTGGTTGTGGGATTTTGTAACTCAGTTCCATTGATGTGAATGGAGCTGAATTGTAATGCCACACATAACCCAAGGACAATGGTGGTGCTGGTTTTTGCAAAAAAAAGTAGCTGTGCTTTTTCTAACCTTGGATAACCCCTTTAAATGGACAAATGTGCAGAGCAGGGGGTGGTCCGGGTTACCCTAACAATGTCCGGTAAGGCATACCCATGCACTGATAAGTCCTACAGTGAGTCTGGAACTTCCTGCGCTCTTATAGATGACTATACAGTGAGCCCATATGAGTGATATCTACAGTGATAGATAGATAGATACACACACACACACATATACATACACACACACTATTCCTATTCAGCAGTTCATAAGGAAGTATAGTTTTGCACAAGACGACTGAGCAGCCACCCAAGGGTGGAGTCCCCTGTAAGCGGACAGTGCTGTGTTATGTAAGCTCACACTCCCAGCACCGCACATACACAACAGCTGAACGTCTGCCATATACTTATAACCACACATAGCCGCCATAGGGAATGAGGTCACACAGCGTCTGCCATATCCTAAACACCCCATAACCAGGGATTATTAGCCCCAACATTCATTCTCTACATGCTGCCCTGGTCTGAACAGGGGGTAGTATATTGTATGTCGGACAACATCACCATGACAGGGCTAAACGTGACCTTACACAGACTGGAAATGTTGCCATTGGGAACCAAACATTCACCTGTACAATGCACAGGAGGTTCTGATGGAAGCGTGCTGTGTGTGAACAGCAACACGACTGCATTGTACTGGTCTATAGGACAGTCACAGGAGCCAGACACCTTGTAGATGGATTGAACTTGAATCACCTTAGGGTTACAGGAGAAAGGTCTGGTTCAGAGTCATGCAATAATTTCACTTAAAAGAGGGAAGATCAGCTGCTATTCCCACAATCAGCCACCGTCACCTGAAAACATAGTATTACATGGCAGCCATTAAGTTATTACATGTCCGTCAGAATAGCATCCTGGCTCATGATGGGGAGTCCCAAGTGGATGACCCCTCTATACATATGTGGGGTCTGATGCTTAGCCCCCCGCTGATCATCTGTGTCTTCTTTGTTGTTTACAACACACAGCGCCATACTTTTAATATAGTGGTCATGTCTGGTATTACAGTTTCACTCTACTCAATGATAGTCTAGTAAAATTATGGAGCAATGCATGATAAACAATGAAGATGCAGCTGATCCGCATGGGTGTCAAGTATTGTACCCCCAATGATCAATATTAAAGCCCTAGAAAGCCTTTGTAAAGGATAGGCAAAGAAAGAGTCCAAGAATCCTGGAGCGTAAAACAGGATATCTATAGGGAAAACCAGCCAGGAGATGAGACAAGTGTAGCCACTTGCAGCCATGGTATCTTGCCTGTGTACAATGCTTCTTTAAGGTCTGGCCAGGCTCCCAGCTGTCCCCCGCTCCCTGGGTAAGTGTCACCGCTCGCAGCAGATGTCCTCCATCTGTACAGAGAAGAGGCGAGAACCCGAGCCAGGACTATGGGAATACGAGACGCTTGTTTATCACCGGCCGGAGACATCACACTGATCTGCGTGTACTCGGTTACACTGTGGATTTCTATACAACTACCTATGGAGTGGACACTAGTGTCTGACCCAGGAGCTGTGGACATATGACAGACAACATGATGAGAGATATCTGGTATGACTTAGAGCTATACAATGTCCCTGGGGCCATGGGGAAAATAGTCATTATATCTAACTGACCAGTCATACAAAACCAAGCATGCTGGGAATTGTAGTTTTGCAACAGCTGAGGAGCAGCAAAACTACAATTCCCATTATGCTTTAGCGTTGGCTGTCCAGGCATGATGGGAATTGTAGTTTTGCAACAGCTGGAGGGCCGTTCTATGTCAGCAAAAAAAGGTCTGTGAAAGTGACCTCTGCCTAGAGGTCGTCCTGCCACCTAGGAGAGGACGTATAACGTCTCTGCCCATAGAGAGAGGATTAGCGCCAGGCGTCACAGACAGTGGAAACAGGAAGCGTTTGTCATTGCTCTCTATGACAGCCACAGACAACAAGCCCAGGCTATAAATAGTCCCATACTCCGGACTGCTGACACCACCTGACTGGAAATGTATAAGTTACCTTCCTGGAATAGTGTATGGCCTTTACTGCCCGCTGCATGCCGCACCTATGGGTGATATCAGCCATGTGTGTCACCATACAGCCCCTGTACCATACCATACACACAGGATACCAGAATACTCTAATACGTGCCTGAGAAATCCAAACTAGTTTCTGACAAAGAATACGTATATCACACAGTACGAGTGGGAACAGGTGGCCGTACACCTTCAGTAGAGGTCACTCGATAACTACGCCTCCCATTTCCCCCAGACATGTTGTTCTGACTGACAACATCAGGATTTATACCCAACAGTCTGCCGGTCCCTCAGTAAACAGTGGGATCGGGCGAATTTGCTCTTAAAGGGGTATTCCCATCTGAGCTTGTTACCCCACTAATAGTATAGGAACCTAAAGCTTTGGCTGTCCAGGCATGATGGGAATTGTAGTTTTGCAACAGCTGGAGGGCTGAAGTTTCCCAATCCCTGCTCTATACTATATATCATTCTCTACAGGACCACCAAACATGTCCAAGCTATGAACTTGGAAGTGTTCAACAGCCCCGCAGAGAATGGATGGAGCACCATTCTTGGGACCGGTGTGGTCCTGGCTTGTCCATAGGATGGAGAATAACAAGCTCAGATGGGAATATGCCTTTTCATGTATAGCTAAAGGGCACATGTGCGAGACATTGAATTTAGCTGTGTTGCACTAGAGAAAAGAAATAGGATAGTAATATGATTTGGAGTCCAGTGGGTGGTCCTACTCAGTGACTGACAACTATCTCTGTATGTATTCCCATTTGGGGGAGGCTGCCAATTGCTGAATAGGACCGCCCACTGGACTCCAAAGAACAGAAAAAGAAGGGAAAATAATCCAAAAGTTACAAGTTATGCTGATTTTTTTCCCCTAATAAAACTATATCCATCTGCTCAGCCTCCCAGCTGTGTAACCTGATGCTGGTATCCCCAGCAAGAGCTGCTTATTGGTTATAATATGTTCATCACTTGTGTTTTTTCTGTATCCTAATTGGAATACAATGCTCAACTGTATTTCTATGTTATTATCCGCACCTCCCCAGATGCTGTTTGTACCTTCTTAGGGTATGTGCACACTGAGGAAAAGGCGAGGAATTCAGCTTGAAATTCCTCCCGTAAAATATGTACAGAGCAAAGTCCCATTGTGTTCAATGGGTTTTCTGCTCTGTTGTTCACACTGCAGAATTTCCAAGCAGAATTTTCTGCTGCAGATCTGCTAGAGGAATCCTATAGAAGTCAATGGGGGGGGCTTAAATTCTGCTTGAATTCTGCCTGAAAACTTTCAGCTACAATTCCTCGAGAATTGCTCAGTGTGCACTAGGGCTGGGCGATATGGCCTAAAATTTATATCACGATATAATTTGATGCATGCACGATATAACGATATATCACGATATATCAATTTTTTTGTGTGTGTATACAAATTACAACACTAAGAATTTTTTAAGATGTGTATTGTATAACAGATCTTTTTCCAAACAATGTAAAGATTAAGTGTTAGTAAAACACAAAATTGTTTAAAATAAAGTGCCAGTTATCAGCCCCCCTTGTGCCAGTCATCAGCCTTCCCCTGTGCCATCAGCCCACCCTGTGCCATCAGCCCCTCCTTGTGCCAGTTATCACCCCCCCTTGCCAGTCATCAGCCCCCCTTGTCAGTCATCAGCCCTCCCCTGTGCCATCAGCCCCTCCTTGTGCCAGTTATCACCCCCCCTTGCCAGTCATCAGCCCCCCTTGCCAGTCATCAGCCTTCCCCTGTGCCAGTTATCAGCCCCCCCCTTGCCAGTTATCAGCCCCCCCCCCCCCCCGGTGCAAGTCATCTCCCCCTCCCCTATGCCATCATCAGCTTTCCCTATGTGCCAGCCAAGCCCCATGCCATTGCCTCATCAGCCCCATGCCATAGCCATCTGCCGCCCCCGACCCCTCTGCTACTTACCTTTCCTGCAGGGCTGGCTGATGGAGTCCGCGAGGCGAGACGGGCCGCTTCTTCTTCCCAGCATGCACTGATAGAGACCTGACGTCACACACGCATCGTCAGCTAGCGCGCTGACGATGCGTGAACGGAAGGCCCTGCAGCGCGGTACCACGGAGCGGTAAGTGAGAAGCTTATTCACTACCGCTCCGTGGGCATGTATCGCAATATGACGATATGCCGAAAATCTATATCGTCATCCGAATTGATGACGATATTTTTGCATATCGTTCATATTGCCCAGCCCTAGTGTGCACATACCCTAATATAAGTTATTTGAAGCAGCAGTCTCCCACCAAAACTGCAAAGGAGAAGTCCGTCGATTTCTAAAATCTGGCAGCCGCCAGGGGGGAAATTGAAGTAGGAACTTACCTCTCCCCATTCCTGGACAGGCAGCAGGACTGGCCTTGGGATCCCCGCAGGAGTTGTAATAATTTTGCGACTCATGGAAAAAGGCCTGTCCCGGCTGATGGACTGGCCACTCAGCCAGTCGGTGACTGGAGCAGCATTCCGCCCCAGTCACTGACTGAGCGGCCAGTCCATCAGCCAGGTTGGGACATGTCAGCGCCAGAGATGCAAGAGCCTAGCGTGGGTCCCGAGGCCGGTCTCGCTACTTACCGCGGGCACAGGGAGAGGTAGGTTCCTATTTGTAATCAATAATCCTCTGCCGGATTTGAGAAAATCGCTGGACTTCTCCTTTAAAGAGTTATGGAATGGAGGTTGGATCCAATCCGGCCAGTCACTAGCCATATGCATTTATTCTTATACGTGACAACTAAGGCCAGAGACTAGCTATGCTGTGTACAATGTAAGGGAACATTATTGGGCACTCCAAAGCAGCAGCAGACTAAAAGCAAGCAGAGGGACGAGTATTTTTTCTTTATCCATGAAAAAGTTTGCAAAAAGCCTTCTTTTAAAGGGACCGTTGCAGCCAATCGGTGGCCTCAGCAGTCACCTGCAGCACTAGTGATGGAAGCCATGATGCCAGTAGTTTGTCACGTGACCACCGAGGCTGACAGTCACTCCTTTGCATGATCACCTCAAGTTAGCCTGAACTATGGATTTAATGTTATGGCTGTTTGGTCAATAAGACACAGATCCATTAAGCCAAAATAAAAATGACAAATTCTTAGCATAGGAAAGTATTTGTAGGAAATTCTTTTTAAAACATTTTGCCAAGATGAATAAAAAACAAAAACAAAACACAATGCCGAAAAAAAAATGTGAACGATAGTCGGTGCCGCACCCAGACCTCCATATGCCTCTTATTATCACAACCCTGGAAGAGGCCTGAAGGAAGCAATGCACATAGAGGGAGGAAGGAGACCCGGCTACAGCGCCCCGGCCCCAACTGTTTATACTGAGGAAACCACTGTTTACCTTCCTTGTAGCTCCGTAACATCAGCTGGGAGACTCCTCGTAAATCTTACTGAAGTCAGCCGGATCTACCAATCTGGATGTACACAGCACATAGAACAGGCCGGCCACAGAGACTGGGGGCTACAGACCTGAGCGGCAAACTTATTTCCTCTATATCTGTACAGTCCTGACCCATTCTGCACAGTGTATATAGGGGATGCAGTCATGAGACAACCCATTACTAGGTCATTTGTATATCATATATATAGGGGTTCCCACTGGGACCCCCCTAACATGAGTCAGGACAAATAGTTGTTCCCGTTCTGACAGACTCAAGCCAATCTTGTATTGTATAGAAAGCCACAGATGTGTATGGCCGTCACGTAATACTATACCAGCCTGGCTGCCTGCAGTTATACCTGACAAAACATGCTGCTTGCTAGGGACGGCAATGGCTGAACATTAAAAAGTCATACACACCTGCCCGCTCCCCCCAGCAGCTGCCTTTCCAATGTGATGCATCGTTCCCACCAGAACTGCCCGTTCAGCCAATCAGTGGCCAAAGCAAGGACCCGCCTCAGTCTGTGATTGGCTCTCAGACATAGAAGGGCAGTTCCCGCAGGGTAGATGTGTCACAGGAACCAGGATGTAGTGACAATCATAAGGCAGTTGGGAATGTCAGATATGCAGGGATCAAGGTAGGCGAGTATCACTTTTTGTTATACTTTGACATATCACACAAACACAAGCGTTTTTATCGGTCGGGACGTCGATGCTGATCACAAGATATAGCTAAGAGCAGCAGACTTTTATGCAACTCGCTGGCTTGCTGCTCAACCCGACTCATTACAAGAGACACGCTGAATTGTAAGTCCATGGAGCCCGCTTCCTGCATTAAGTCGGATCTGGTGGCGAGCAGAGAAGTGAAGTGCACTTGGCTATTCCTAAAGATCACTCCAAGTCTAAATACCGAGACCCCAAAATTATCAAAACCGTGTCTGTCATATCCATGCCGCAGAGTAACATCGAATGACAGGTTCCCTTTAAACGTTGTAAAATAACAGTTTTGACTAGAGATGAGCATGACTCGAATCCCATTATTCTACATTTGATTTGATTGGGCTGTAGAAGTTGGATGCAGCCTATGGCTGTATCCATGTTTTCCAGGACTCTCTAGGGCTGCATATAACTTCTTCAGCCCCCGGTAACCAAATGCTGAACGATGGGACTCAAGCATGTTGGAGTCAACTCAAGTCAACTTTGACCTATAAAAGGTGACCAGGAATAGACAAAATAATACACCCATTATCCGTCAGTCCAGTTCCAAACATGGAAAAAACGAAACTTTTCCATATGACCAGCCATCATTTCCAGGTCCACACCATCTGATTTTCACCATATCCATGATTTGCCTTATATTGCACAGATATGTGATATACCATCACTGGACATCAATAAACCGCCATAGAGGACCAACAATGGCACAATGTAAAATTTGCAAGCAAGATATAGAACAACTGATTTCAGGCAGACGCCATCCTGCATGTCCGCAGCCGATAGGACTTTTCCAGTCCCAACAAGAGAGAACACTGGAAAGCAACCCATGAAGCCAGATCTCAGCGTCCAATTCCAACAAGTTCTTTGCTCCCCATCACCTTCAGTAGTGATGGCTGGATATATCTAAGGGCCCTATTACACGGGACGATTATAATGCGAAAAATCGTTATATCGTTCGAATTTAAAAGATAAGCGTTCTGTGTAATTGCAGGCAACGATAAAAAAATCATTTGTATGTAGTTGATCGTTGATTTAGATCTGAACCTAAAATTATCGTTAATCGTTCCCTGTAATTCCGAATTTTTCACTAATCGTTCAGTGTAATAGCACATTGCCCATTGTTTTCCTTAGAACGATCATCATTCTGTGTAATATGGTGAACGATTTCAGGTTAACGATAAACAATCTTGTTTGCGATCGTTTATCGTTAGTCATAAAAAAAAAAAAAAAACGCTCTGTGTAATAGGACCCTAAGCCAGGGATGGGGAACCTGTGGCACCCCAGCTGTTGCAAAACTACAATTCCCATCATGCCTGGACAGCCTGGACAGTTTTTCAACAGCTGGAGGTCCGTAGGTTCCCCAACGCTAATCTTAAAAGTCGGGCGGCCACAGTTCCATGGATTTCTGCACCGTCCCCCTATGCTGGTGAATGAGACAACAGCTGAAATTTCTGCAAAAAAAAAAAATCTGCCATCTGTGAATAAACCCCAAGGTTTTTTTTTTTTAAAGGTTTTTTTTTTATTTCCATTCCCGGTTAAGAGTTTATTCTACAATATGGAAAAAATAAAGTGGTAAACTAGTCAATACCAGGAGATACCAAGTGAAGCTGGCACTTGCATTACTAGCAGCGGATATAACAGCAAAGCCATCTGTTAATGTTTTCCAGATGAACGTGTGTTGGTCCACATTACCGCCGCAGCATATTTATAGTAGGGTACGACAGCAGGAAGCCATTCATAGGTGAGCAATACAACAAGAGGCAGAAAAGTGCTTTGTAAACTCTATTATGGAGAGATAGTCTCTTCTTGATATCCGTGTCTCCATACTATCTGAAATCGGGTCTGCGGAGGCTAACAGGAGAAGCGCACCACGGGTATCAATCCTTTTTGATCACCCATTAAACAAGCTGTCAATCTATCCACCTGTACGCCACATTTTGGCACAATGTACATCGTAACGTGCAACCACAATGGCCAAACAATAAATCCAAGCATTGCTACAAGGGGCAGTAGTAAATCAAGAAGCAAAGGTTACTGGCCCAGCCAACAACTGGATGTTGCTTTGCTGCTTGTTGCACTACTCTCCTGAGAAGTAACACACATGGGTACACAGCATCTCTCCATTTATGCCAATGACAATCTGGACACCATCATTCCTTGACCAAGGATTGTCCACCAGATCCTCCTAGAAAGAAAAGACACAATCTCAAGCAGTGGTGATGCCAGTGGACCAAGCATTGAGTCCAATTGTTTGGCAGGGTTATACAGGATTGGGCGCCTCCAACACATATACCTATGCCACCTGTACCCGACTTCTTACCATATGAAGTAGGGGACAAATGGAAGTTAGTGTGCGGCAAGAATATTTGTTTCTAGTCCATTACCATGGAGGCAGATGTGTACTGCTCCCTTGCAGACCTACTAAAAAGATAGGAGACTGCCATAGCCGGTTTTTACAAGAGCATATGACATGGGCATTCTAGTGTCCATATTACGGATGCAGGAATGTACGTGTAATACGTCTGTGTGAAAACCAGTCCAAGTCAAGAAAAATATTTTTCATGCAATTGAGTGGTTAAAAAAAAAAAAAAAAAGTTGTCAATACTGTATGATAAAAACACACAAGGCCTATCCACTTTGTTTTTACCCAATTAATTCAATGGAGTAAAACAAATTATACAAAGAACTACAGGATGGAGATATATATTTTTGACATGGTGGGATTTGACCTCTGGGATCCCCCATGAAGGGCCGCAGGTCTCTTTAGGTGAACACTAGAGAAAGTCCAGTTAGTGGACGGAACATGTGGGTTTCTGACTCCCTGCCCTGAGACCCCCTGCTTTACCCCGGTTTCGGTGATATACTGTGTCCTTCCGTTGCCAGCCTAGCATGCATAATGTGTTTAGCATTTTTTTGCACTTTGATTACTTGTCCTTTATATTGTATATGGTTGTGTATTTATATTTCGGATTTATGCACTTGATGCTTTTTTTGGCAGGGATTATACTATACACAATTCCATGAATTTTTGGGGTATACAACACCCCCCCAGCAACTCTCTATGGGACTGACAGAGTTAGCGCTCAGCTATCATAAACAATCCCATAGCGAGTGAATGGAGCAGATGTGCCCAAGTCTGACCAGCTCTACATTCACGCAGTACAAGGTGCCCCAGTTGTCATCACCAATGGTGGGGGTCCCAGCCAGCTCAGATCCTTATACCTATCCTGTGGAACAATCCTTTTAAAGACTGAAAAGAGAACAGTTTAGCATCATGGTTGAAACCAGCTCCCAGTCACACAATGAAGCAATGCACCAAGTAACTGAGACCTGATTCCGCAAGCACCTGAACATTGGTCATAAATCACCCAGAACCTGGAAGTGACTGGCGTCACTCACCTTGTCTTTTTCATGAGGCAGTAAACACACTGGTGGCAGCGAGGCCAATGATTCCCATCCTTGTTTGGCCTCTGACAGCTTCTGATTTAGCTTGTAAAAAGCACCGTCCTTTATAATTCTCCCATGGCCCAGTGCCCGCTTGATGGCAAGCCGTAACTGCTGGTGGAACGCTGAAGTTGGACCTGTATTGCCCCCAAAGGTTGCCCCCACATCCCTCTGACTGCGCAGAAAGCGTTCAATGCTCTTTAGGGAAGAGCCCCCTGGCTCCGAGAGCCCTTCAAGTGCCTTCCTCAGGAGCCGCTGCCAGTCCAAACCCTCTGGCCGCCCTGGGTGCCTGCCAGACTTAGGTAGTGCCAGGCGGCCTGGGTTATCAGGGTCTTTGTAGGAGTTTTGCCCTTTGTTGGTAACTTTAAGTACTGTTCCATCTTTAACACTGAGTTCCAGCTGCTCCAAGACAGTGTGACGATCCAGGCCGTGCGATGTGGACACGGCGTTGCAGACGCGCTCCTCCGATGGGCGCTGCTTCTGTTTCTTTACCTTCCTGATGGCCTCCAGGATCCATTGCGTATACAAAGGATTAGCCAGCTTCACCATGATGACTGTATATCCATAGAGGTTTAGCCCTGGTCCTGGAGGGAGGAAAGGAGGCTGGCACTGCCCGGAGGCTGGCTCACCATAGCACACACCCAAGATCCTCTCAAACCAACCTCACCAAAGTCAACCACGAGTCTTGGTATGAAAACAGTAACTTTTTGAAGACTTTTTTTTTTTTTTTTTTTTTTAAGCGGACGACACCAGTCACTGCAAACGTCAGGAGCAATGTTCAGATATTCAAACCTGTGTAAAATAAAAGCAAGACAGGAGGTCACAATTGGTCATAGGCAAAAATCGCACAGAGCGGCCATCACATCTCGCAGTATATTGCTATACAAGCACCTGATGCATTGAGCCCAACTTCTAGCACTATCCTTTTCCTATCATGCATGCTTTTAATTTTTTCCACCTCTTTTAATGCATACATAGACTCCCAGCCAATGTAATGTATGTGATCCACTCTACCACAGCCTAACTATAGAGAAGAGGTGACACACTTGCTGCCCTCCAGCTGTTGCAAAACTACAATGCTCCGGCTGTCCAGGCATGATGGGCATTGTAGTTTTGCAACAGTCGGGGGATATTGCCATAAACTGAGATGTGACTTATCAAAGATGGCACCATCCCATAGACCATATGTGCTACCACTCCATTCACATGGTTGACAATCTAGTGATCGGTAAGGGTCCCAGCAGTCAGACCCCCTATAACCAGATATTGTCTATCCCGTGACTAGATGACAACCCTTTCAACTCCAAAAGTGGTTCAAGTGGCCATTTCAATGAGAAGGCACAGGTTATCCTATGATATTATGCCATATTATAGATGGGGGGGGGGGGATCTAAGGATACAGTCATACTCTTTTGCAGAAATAACCCCATACAGATGTCCAGAATAGATCACCACTAATAGTATGCAACAAGTCATGTGTGAATAATCCCCAAGCTTAGGGTCCATTTACACAGAAAGATTATCTGCCAAAGATTTGAAGCCAAAGCCAGAAACAGATCAGGTCATAAAGGAAAGCCCAAGATTTTTCCTGTTTTCAAATCCATTCCTGGCTTTGGCTTCAAATCTTGTGTAAATCAGGGATGAGGAACTTTTGGCCCTCAAGCTGTTGCAAAACTACAACTCCAAGTATGATGGGAATTGTAGTTTTGCAATAGCAGAAGGTTCCCTGTCCCTGGTGTAAATGGACCCTTAGTCTGGTGTATCCTAGTAGGGAGAGAGCTACCAGACACCTTCAAACCCAATGGATTGGCCACTGACCAATCCGTTTTACCCCCATATCGGCCGTCGTAAATATTAGGACTAAAGTTTACCCGACTTTGTTAGGATATATACAGAAACCTTTACACAAAGACAACGCCACAACATCCAGGGGGCCGGACAGACACCGGACTACACTTAATATCACTTAAAAAATTATAAACAAGCGTTCTGATTGGTACACAAACTGTCATGTGACCCAACAATATACAGTGACAGAACGACGTCCCTTTCATAGACAATCTATAGGGGCAGGTTTCCATGTCGGTGAATGGCATCAGATGTGATAATAACACAAGCTCAATGTATAATGTACAGCATGTTCTCCCCATACACACGGCGGCAAGGCAGGGGATGGCGGTGTCCATGCAGGTGAGCTGGGCAGGACATGCTGGGACTTGTGGTGCATTGTGGACATAGGAGGAGGTCATACATGGTGTATATGGGGATGTCTGGTCATATATCAGTCAGTATGACTATATACAGCAGTATGGGGGTCTGGGGTCTCCCTGCTGGTACATACACACTTACAGGCAGCAATGGAGAATGTATAGTAATCCTATAGTCTGAGGGGGTCAAGCTTTATAGAGCGCCGGGCCCCTGCGCGCCTGGCCGGGCATGAATTCTACGCGAGTCCCCGGCTCGGTCAGGCGGCGTAGGCCTTAGGCCAGGGCCTGCCAAGAGGTCGGAAGGCGGCCCTGGGTGGAGCCGGGCGGCTACACGGAGATCCCCTGTGATACGAGGACAAGCAACGGGCACGGAGAAAGGAGAAAAAAACAAGATAGAGCCGTTCTCTTACCGGGAGTCCCAGGAGGCAGCAGCGACGGAGCGCGGAGACACCCCGGGCTGATGCGGCGGCCATCTTGAAAACTGAAACCCGGGGAGGTGAGGCAAAGCTGGGAACAGCGCGGCGGGGGAGGCTGAGGTGATCTGAACAGCGCGGAGGGCGGGCGGCGAGGTGACGGGAACAGCGCGGCGGGGGCACAGAGAACAAGACAGAACAGAGCGGAGGGCGGGCGGCGCTGCTGCGTGGAACAGCCGGAACAAGGGGAGGCGATGTTGTGTGGTTGTCACGTTGTGGGCGTGGCCTGGACATGGAGCCCGGTCTCCTGCTATCGGGTGGGAGGAGCTGTGACTGGACTAGGTCAGGGAGGGAACCAGTGAGGGAACAGCAGACGAGTCCGAGTTCTGATTGGTGACATGACGTCATGCGTAGGCGGGGCCGTTATGGTTGTTGTTGGAGGGATTGAGTGAGTCAGAGAGGGGAGGAGGGGACGTGAGTGGAATAGCGCGGAGAGAGCGGTCAGGGGAAAAAGGCGCTTGGGGTAGCGGGCGAGGCCACGTGACCGAGGAAGGGCAGCGCAGCCGAGGCGCCATGTCAGTTGTGGGCATAACAAAGGACGTCCATCTTGTTAACCCTTTCTTCGCCCTCGTGCGTTTGAAGCGTTACCCTGCATAACCCCTCCCTTCATGCATATGCATTATAATTATTAATATCAGCATGCAAACGAGATGGATTTGCATATCAGCGTGTGGAATGAGAGGGGAGCCGTGATTTACGGCTGCGGGACCTCAGCGACGGGTGCTGGAACGGTCCATGGTGCTGCCATAGCCACGTAGTCATGTTGTAGGATGGTGTGAGCTGGGCTAATGCTGTAACTGTATTGTGTAGTAGTAGTAACTGTATTGTTGTAGTTTTAATTTCACCTCCCTACTCTACCAATCACATTGCAGCTCAGAACACTAGAACATTCTTCTCCCTCACTGCTCTGCCAATCATAGATCAGAACACTGGTGTAGAACGTTCTTCTCCCTCACTGCTCTGCCAATCATAGATCAGAACACTGATATAGAACATTCTTCTCCCTCACTGCTCTGCCAATCACAGATCAGAACACTGGTATAGAACATTCTTCTCACTCGCTGCTCTGCCAATCACAGATCAGAACACTGGTATAGAACATTCTTATCCCTCACTGCTCTGCCAATCATAGATCAGAACACTGATATAGAACATTCTTCTCCCTCACTGCTCTGCCAATCACAGATCAGAACACTGGTATAGAACATTCTTCTCCCTCGCTGCTCTGCCAATCACAGATCAGAACACTGGTATAGAACATTCTTCTCCAACACTGCTCTGCCAATCATAGATCAGAACACTGATATAGAACATTCTTCTCCCTCACTGCTCTGCCAATCACAGATCAGAACACTGGTATAGAACATTCTTCTCCCGCTCTCTGCTCTGCCAATCACAGATCAGAACACTGGTATAGAACATTCTTCTCCAACACTGCTCTGCCAATCACAGATCAGAACACTGGTATAGAACATTCTTCTCCAACACTGCTCTGCCAATCACAGATCAGAACACTGGTATAGAACATTCTTCTCCCTCATTACTCTGCCAATCACAGATCAGAACACTGGTATAGAACATTCTTCTCCCGCTCTCTGATCCACCAATTACAGCACAGAACACTGGTATAGAACATTCTTCTCCCGCTCTCTGCTCTGCCAATCACAAATCAGAACACTGCTATAGAACATTCTTCTCCCGCTCTCTGCTCTGCCAATCACAGATCAGAACACTGGTATAGAACATTCTTCTCCCTCTCTCTGATCCACCAATCACAGCACAGAACACTAGTATAGAACATTCTTCTCCCTCTCTCTAATCCACCAATCACAGCACAGAACACTAGTATAGAACATTCTTCTCCCTCTCACTGCTCCACCAATCACAGCACGTAACACTGGTATAGAACACTCTTTTCCCTCACTGCTCTGCCAATTATAGCACTGGATATAAAAATGGTATAGAACATTCTTTCCACCACCTCCATCCCCTGTTCAGCCTATAGCAGTGCGGCAAAGAACACTGGTATAGAACATAATTTATTTGACTTCCCCTCTCTGCCAATCCAAAACCAGCACAGAACATACAACATTCTTCTCCCTCATTGTTCCACCAATCACAAAACAGAACACTGATATAGAACATTCTTCTCCCTTATTGTTCCACCTATCACAGCATGGAACACTGATATAGAACATTCTTCTCCCTCATTGTTCCACCAATCACAAAACAGAACACTGATATAGAACATTCTTCTCCCTCATGCTCTGCAATAACAAAACAGATTGGAACACTGGTAGAGTAAAGCTGCGGGAATGTGGGCCTATCAGTGCTGTTGATCATTTTCCTTTGTTCTTTATTTCCTATTCTTGGTATTTTATTTGCTGTTCAAAATCTAATATAATTGTCCGTGACTAGTCATGGTGTTGGCTGCCAGATTCCTCCGCCACTTACGGGTGCAGCCCATTGCCAGCTGTATACTGGGAGAGATAGTGGCAGGCAGGCAGCTGTGCATCCATCTGTGGTGCCTGCTTAATATCCTCCGGGGTGAGCTCAGTGCTGCCACCTGCTGCCTCCTCACAGCTGGTTATATGGGTGACTATGACTCCCACAGATTGTACTGAAGGTGCACTTTAACCCTTTAGAGGAGCTGACTGGGAAAAAGTTGGACAGCTGCATACATGCTAAAATGAGACATAAGCCTATAAGCTGTCATGTGCCGTACATCCTGGTGTCACAGCTGCAATGGGCAGGAGTCACTGGGGGGGGTTGAGATGATTAACCCCTTAATGCAAAGGGACATATTAATAATACCTAATTACAGTCACATATCCACAATAAGATACAATAATACCTACTGGTGATGTAGGCACAGAAGCTCTTATACCCCTGAGATGCCAAGTGGTTTCAGAAGGTTATATAGACTTAAACTCAAGTCTACTAGTACTTATCAGCTGCTATATGCCCTGCAGGAAGTGGTGTATTCTTTCCAGTCTGACACAGTGCTCTCTGCTGCCACCTCTGTCCAGGTCAGGAACTGTCCAGAGCAGTAGCAAATCCCCAGAGAAAACCTCTCCTGGTCTGGACAGTTCATGTCACAGACAGAGATGGCAGCAGAGAGCACTGTGTCAGACTGGAAAGAATACACCACTTCCTGCAGGACATACAGCAGCTTATAAGTACGGGAAAACGTGAGATTTTTAAATAGACTTTTTGACACCAGTTGATTTGAGAGAATTTTTGTTAGCAGAGTACCCCTTTAAACTGGAAGTTCAGGTCTCCATGGATACAGACACACAATGAGACCATAATGAAGGCGATCCACATTGGAACCAAATGGGGGTCAGGTAAATTATGGTCTCATAAAAGAGGTCGAGGGCCATCTGCCAGTCCATGAGCACCCAACAGTACAGCTGTCCAGCCAGGTATCATAAAGGCCGGGGTCCTAATATAGCCCTTCAAGTATAATAGCCTATACCAAGGTATTACTACACTATTCCAAAATATCCATATAGTAAGGCTATGTTCACACACAGTATTTTTGCTCAGTATTTTTCAACCAAAACCAGGAAGGAATTGAAAACACAGAAAGGCTATGTTCACGCACTGTCGAAATTTAATGGGCGGTCGTCATTTAATGGCAAATAATGGCCGTTATTTTAAAACAACCGCCATTGTTTTGAAATAACGGACGCTATTTGCCGTTAAATGACGACCGCCCATTAAATTTCAACAGTGTATGAACATAGCCTTTCTGTGTTTTTAATCCACTCCTGGTTTTGGTCGAAAAATACTGAGCAAAAATACTGAGTGTGAACATAGCCTAAAAAAATGTTTGTCAAAAATATATTTTGTGTCTTCATAGTCCTAAAATATTCCAGAATAACAAAATTATATTATTTAAATTACATAGCATGAAAATAAATAAATATATATATTTTTAATTTTAGAAAAAAATAATAATTCCACCTTAAAAAAGTTAACATAATTTACATGTAATTTCTACATATACTGCGCCCTCTGCTGGACCCTTCAGGTATAGACCGGGTCATGACATTACATATTGTTAGAGAAATTGAAGCCTGTCTGAAATAGCACTGTGCATTTCCTATAATTAGTTTACATTAGGAATTTATCTAACTTTGCTTATGTAATAACATATAAAAAAAAATATGTTAAATCAAATTATTACATCCCAGAATGAAGGAAATCTATTATTTAAATTACATAGCCTGAAAAAATATAATAAAAACTATGTAAAATAGCTTGCTTTTTTCCTAATAAATAAGAAATACAAGTAAAAAAAAAAATAATAATCCCACATAAAAAAGTCAATCAATAGATTAAACTAATAAAACCCTCAAATAGCAACAGTATGTCATCATAAAAAAAAAGACACAATATCTTTTTATTCTATAAAACATACTTTTACTTGACCAAAAAAGAAGGAAGAAAACATATATTTGGTCTCACCATAACGGTAACATTCTGTATGAAATTCATGAAGTCTTTCCACTTCTCAAAAATGAAAGAAAGTTAAAGGGGTACTCCGGGCTATGTGTATTTTCAGAGTACGGCCGGGGAGGGGTGGATATAGAAGCCGCCGGTCACTTACCTCCCCGGTTCCAGCGTCGGATCCCGGATCACGGCGCCCCGTTCTCCCGTCCTGCTGCCGCTTCCTGGTCTGAGCTGCAGCTTGAGACGTGACGTCTTGAGATGTCACGTCTTAAGCCTCAGCTCACGCCAGGAAGCGGCAGCGAGACGGGAGAACAGGGCGGCGCAATCCGGGATCCGACGCTGGAACCGGGGAGGTAAGTGACCGGCGGCTTCTATATCCACCCCCTCCCCGGCCGTACACTGAAAATACACATAGCCCGGAGTACCCCTTTAAATCTGTGTGCTCCCAAAATGATTCCAAAAACAACAACCACCAGCCGCAACAGGAGGTTAACTTTAATAAAGAAAATAAATACAATATATTTTTTACTTTTTTACATTGAGTGTTAGCAGTAAGAGGTGACATGGCCCCTCTGCTGCCACTAATGGCTGTGTCGGGAACTGCAGGGCTACTCAATCCTCTATCCGGGTACAGTTAGGTATCCCTGGTGCTGCTGCATGCAGATACTGAGCCTCCTCTAATGTGTATTGTAATGCGTCTTAGCATAGACATTGCAGTTATTTGAACTGCCTGTGTCTGTAGAGCTGCAGGCACACTGAAGCCAAGCAAGGATCACTGTCAGTCACCTTCACTCTGCTACAGGTTGGCTGGCATGCCTGCAGTGCTAGTGACACAGACAGCTTCCCCAAGTGTAATGTCTATTGTAATACTAACATGCATTACAACAGACATTTGCAGAGACTTAGTATCTGCTCCTGCTGCATATAGTAATTGTGTCAGGACCAGGGCTTGAGCAGCCTTGCCGTTCCCATCACAGCCATTGTTGGCAGCAGAGGGACTGTGTCACCCATTACGCAATTTATATTACAAGCTTATATAACTTTATTAAAGAAATGTAAAAAAAAAAAATGTTATTCCCCTTTAATATAGCCATCTGACTTTTTTTAAAGGTTTTTGCATGTGTAAAAACATCATTAGGGTACGTTCACACTTACCGGATCCGCAGCGTATTTTCTGCTGCGGATCTGCAGATTTCATTTAATTGAACACAGCATCAAATCTGCACCATCAAATCTGCTGCGGATCTGCTGCGGATCCTGTAGGTGTGAACGCACTCTTAAAAACTAAATAAAAAGTTTTATTCCCCATGGTTTTAATATCTTTTATCTCGGTTTGTTTACCTTTATTTATTTATTTTTTTCCCTGAGAGAAAAAACAAAACAATACAATGAATACAACGAATAAAGAAGTCTAGCCTGGTATTATTATTATTATTATTAGATGTTAGCCTGGAAGTTGTCAGGCAGATAACATCAACATTGATGGGTTTGGATTTCCCCCATGACTTCAGTGGGGGGAAAAAATCCATGTTAAAATTTTCTAAAGTCTACAGATAAAAACATTGTGAGTGGTCCGCAAACTCCTCCAATAGTTTAGGATACTGTAGCCCAAGGGGAGGGAACCTTGGCTCTCCAGCTGTTGCAAAACTACAACACCCATCATGCCTAGACAGCCAAAGCTTTAGCATGATGGGAGTTGTAGTTTTGCAACAGCTGGAGAGCCAAGGTTCCTTACCCCTGCTATAGCCCATGTGTAACCAAAAGTAGCAACAAAGTCACGGTATCAAGAAGGCATAGCCTTGAGGCTCTAAAAACAAACTTAAAGAGATTGTCCACTGAAAATCTTTTTTCTTTCAAATCAACTGGTATCAGAAAGTTATATAGATTTGTTATTTACTTCTATAAAAAAAAAATCTCAAGTCTTCCCATACTTATCAGCTGCTGTATGTCATGCAGGAAATGTCTTATTTTCAGTGAGACACGGTGCTCTCTGCTGACATCTCTGGCCGAGACAGGAACTGTCCAGAGCAGGAGAGGTTTTCTATGGGGATTCCTATATAACCAAGACAGAGTTCCTGTCTTGGCCAGAGATGTCAGCAGAGAGCACTGTGTCAGACTGAAAAAAAAAACAACATTTTCTGCAGGACATACAGCAGCTAATAAGTATGGAAATACCTGAGATTTTTTAATAGAAGTAAATTACAAATTTATATAACTTTCTGATATCAGTTGATTTGAAAGAAAAAGATTTTCGCTGGACAACCCTTTTAAAATAAATCAAAATAAAACCATACAAAAATTCTTGATCCAGTGACCACATCAAAATCTGCAACTTTTCTTAGCAATTTGTCTTGCGGTTTTCAATGCAACCTGTTTATAGATTTACTACACAGCTTTTCCCATAAAAAAAATCAGACCTCCAAAATGGCACCATGGTCCACTAGCTAGTTAATTAGCCTAATAGGTTTTACTATATTGCCATCAGTCGTCTTATACACAGTATAGAAGTAACTTTCTAGCGCAAGTTGATTTGAAAGAAAACATTTTTTGGTGAACTACCCTTTTAAGAAAAACATGGCTTCTTTCTTCCAGATACAGTGCCACTTTTGTTTGCAGGCTATGTTTAGTACTTCAGATATTCACTTAAAGAGTTAAAAATTTTGTTTTATCAAAAGTCTTGATAGGATGGGTTTGGGTGTGCAGACCTCGACTATGTTCACACTGTGTAAAATAAATGAGAAAAGGCTGTGTTTTTTTCTTTTTAAAATGAGGTCCATCATTACCGAATTATAACTGAAGTCATAGGAATGACGGCCGCCGCCCAATACACATAGGGGGACAGTTACAAATTTTTGGCCGAATACTCAAAACAGGCAGTTTAAAGAAAAGTTGCTTCTAAAAAAAATATTCACCGTCAAATACTGGTTCATAAATACAACTTAGAGGAAAAATTGGTAAAAAAATTCAATTATTCACCTAAAAATAGGCGAAAAGCCCTTGATAAATTTCTCCCTATGTGTATTAAATAACGGACGTTGTTTGCGCGGACGTCACATTAATGCTCGTGACAATTATTGGTGGACATCTTTGGCAAACAATGGACGTTCTTTTTAGTTGTTCTCACACACAGTTTTCTTTTTTCACCGTCCTTTCACCTTCTTTATTACTAAATTCAATGGACCTTCAAAAAAGAACCACACCCAAAAGGGCCTGAACTAGAATAATGTACCAACAGCACTCACGGTAATGACAGGTGCCCAAAACGCCAAAAGACGGACGTCATTTTAAGAACAAAAAAAGACAAAAAAAAGTCATGTGAACATAGCCCTCCCCTGATCTCTAGAAGGATCAAGGAGAAGAGCATGGCTTAGCGCTTCTCTCTCTGATTTGCTCTGCTCCCCATCTCACTGCAGAAGATGGGCTCCATAGACCTATTAGAGAATCCGTCTCCTGCAGCAGACAGGGATGATTGACAGGCAGAAAGACCACTAACCCGCCTCTCTGCTGCCTGCCCCCTAGGGGCTGCCCCTCTCGGCCTCACCTGGCAAAATAAAAGTACTTTTTCTCCTTATTAAAGCTATTGCTACAGCACTACACTATCCCAGCAGAGTACACCTCTACATAGGCAAAGTCCCCAGGATGGCCCCCATACCTGTTAAGAGTCAAGCACCACTGTCACCTATACCTGCACCTAGTGAGCAGCTTCTCACTGCACCCTGCACTGTACTGAAGTCTCTCAGTAAAAGTCTTCTGGTTAAGTACTGTAATTGTTTTTTCGCTGCACCTGCACCCACACATTGTGCTACTGTGGTGTCCCACTGTTAAGTGCTCCAGGCACCTGTCGTAAAGTTCTCTCTTCAGGTTCAGTGGTGATGAAGGTAGCATTCTCTAGTTTCATCACTAGGTGTCAGTGTTACTTTTAAGTCTTGTTATCTCATGCAGGGTTACTGTTGTTGGTATACCATGTGTTCTGTGCTGATCTGTAGGAGATGTTTTTTCTTCCTCTTCCTATCCTTGCTATCCACACACACACAGCCCCTGGGGAAGTAGCTAGTTCAAGTAGCCCCGTGTGGGAGGAAGTTCAATTCAGATAGTGTGTTAGTGAGTCTAAGACACGTGTATGCAGAAGCAACTAGAGACACTTAGTTCTTTTAGTATTCCTACTATATCTATTATGCAGTGCTAGACACTATCAAGGGAGAAGAGTAGGGGATCATCCTAGCCCTCGCCGTGAACCAGTCTAAAAAGTGCAGGGCAGTATCCTGATACAGAAGCCTGCATACAACAAAGCTACCAAGAAGTTCTACGTATTCTATCTCTCAGTGCAGGTAACCGGGAAGCCTCAGACACTTAGCTTCACCCAAATAACCAAGGCTGAGGCTTGTATCACCCTATTAGGACGGGAAGCTTGACACTGTAGGGCAGAAGGTGGTCAGACTATAGTCTATACACAGGTACAAGTAATCTTCTTACTCTCAAGCATCTCTTCAAGTTCCGGCAAAGCACAGTACTACATTTAGTTTGGACTCCCTTGACAAATTCCTCCCCTCTACTCTGCTGTACTCTGTTTCCAACTATTCAAGCACCGATACAACTACCTCTACTCTATTCTACTCCTTCAAGCATCTCCTCAGCACAAATGAGTTTAAGCACTGAAGTCTGCACAAAGATCTATCTATTTTCTGCCAAAGTGTACTGTACTATTAAGAGACTGTACAGTAAAGCTGTTCTATTTTTCATCACTGGGACTCAGTCATCCTTTCCTTCGCACCAACAGCTATACACACTGGCCGCACACCATGGGTCATGGGTCCGATTGGGTCAATTGCCACTCAGGACTACCATGACAGTAGCTCAAGGGATCCATCACAACCCGGCAGGTCACAGACCATTTGGGGAACACTACAGACTGGCCACACTAAAGCAGGTACCAACATCACACCTGTGTGCTTGACTAGCACTGCCGTCACAACACTACCATCACTGGCCGAGTACTGCAGTGACATACCAGAGTACATACCTCCCAACTTTTGCAAAGAGCAAAGAGGGACATGTGCGCCACGGTCCCAATAGCCACGCCCCCATAGCGACCCTCCATAGCCACACCCCCATAGCAACCCTCCATAGCCACGCCCCTATATCAACCCTCCATAGCAACTCCCCTACAGTCACCACATGCTGCTGACTGAATAGTGCCCTATACAGTATCCAATCCCGCCAAAAATGCCCTATATGGTATCCAATCCCCCATATAGTGCCTCACATAGAATCCAATCCCCCACATAGTGCCCCACATAGTATCCAATCCCCCACATAGTGCCCCACATAGTATCCAATGCCCCATATAGTGACCAACATAGTATCCAATCCTCACATAGTGCCCCACATAGAATCCAATCCCCCACATAGTGCCCCACATAGTATCCAATGCCCCATATAGTGACCAACATAGTATCCAATCCTCACATAGTGCCCCACATAGAATCCAATGCCCCATATAGTGCCCCACATAGAATCCAATGCCCCATATAGTGCCCCACATAGTAGCCAATCCCCCATATAGTGCCCACATAGTAGCCAATCCCCCATATAGTGCCCCACATAGTAGCCAATCCCCCATATAGTGCCCCACATAGTAGCCAATCCCCCATATATGCCCCACATAGTAGCCAATGCCGCCATATATGCCCCACATAGTAGCCAATCCCCCAAATATGCCCCACATAGTAGCCAATGCCCCCCATATAGTAGCCAATGCCTCCATATAGTGCCCCACATAGTAGCCAATCCCCCCACATAGTAGCCAATACCCCATATAGCGCCCCACAGAGTAGCCAATCCCCCCATTAGTGTGGCCCCAGCGGCAAAAACAATAAACCAGTAACTCACCTGTCCTCCGGTCCCAGCAGCTCCTCTCCCGGCAGAGCGCGCACTCCCGTCATCCTCCGGGGCGGGCAGCGGGGGTACAGAGACACTGACTGTACCGGAAGTGATTCATGAGCAGGTCACTTCCGGCACAGTCAGTGTCTGTATACCCCCGCTGCCCGCCCCGGAGGATGACGGGAGTGCGCGCTCTGCCGGGAGAGGAGCTGCTGGGACCGGAGGACAGGTGAGTTACTGATTTATTGTTTTTTTCGCTGGGGCCACTTAAAATGCGGGACACGGGGGGCCGTTCCGGGACCGCGGGACAGAACCCCGAAAACGGGACTGTCCCGCGAAATCCGGGACGGTTGGGAGGTATGAGAGTATCACACCACACTACCCTTACAAGTGCCGGTGCCATGTTTTTGGGGTTGGGTAATGGCACTCCTGGCTACAGTGATAAGTGCCCCAGACCAAAAACGCCAATGTCCACTTGCTGAATACCACCTAAGCACCCCGGCCACGGCATATACAGTATAGAGGGAAACAACATGGCTCATATATACAGAGTGCGGTCAGAACCTATGGAGATACACTGCAGGCCATGAAGAAGAAAGACACTGACTAAGAAGGAGGATGCGCAGATGTCACCGCGGGCAGAGGGGCCCCCTAGGACTCATGGGCCCGCGGGCAGCTGCCTACTCTGCCCAATAGGGTAAGATAGCCCTGTCAACTGGCTGAAAACTGAATCTAGCCCCATTTACTTGTAGGCATATGTCACCTAGGGCTGGGCGATATGGCCAAAAAATAAAATCTCGATTTTTAAAAAATTTTGGACGATTCTCGATTTAAATCTCGATTTTTTCTTTTTTTGCTAAACAAACAGGACATTTTTCTCCCTGCAGCATCAGAAACTATTTTAAAGACGTTTGAGACAACAACCATATTGCTTCCCAGTGTAACAGTGCTCCTCCCGTGCCCCTATGTAGTAGACAAGCCCATTGTGTGCCCCATATAAGTAGTTTTCCCAAATATGTGCCCTATGTACTAGTGTATTAGTACATTAGTAGTAGATTAGTAGATTAGTAGTGGATTAGCAGTACAGGTAAAGATGAGGGGTGTAGTAGTGGTACAGATGAGCCTGGTGTAGTAGTAGTACAGGTACAGATGAGGGGTGTAGTAGTAGTAGTAGTACAGGAACAGATGAGGGGTGCAGTAGTAGTAGTGCAGGTAAAGATGAGGGGTGTAGTAGTAGTACAGGTACAGATGAGGGGTGTAGTAGTAGTACAGGTAAAGATGAGGGGTGTAGTAGTACAGGTATAGATGAGGGGTGTAGTAGTAGTACAGGTAAAGATTAGGAGTGTAGTAGTAGTACAGGTATAGATGAGGGGTGTAGTAGTAGTAGTACAGGTAAAGATGAGGGGTGTAGTAGTAGTACAGGTACAGATGAGGGGTGTAGTAGTAGTAGTACAGGTACAGATGAGGGGTGTAGTAGTAGTACAGGTAAAGATGAGGGGTGTAGTAGTAGTACAGGTAAAGATTAGGAGTGTAGTAGTAGTACAGGTATAGATGAGGGGTGTAGTAGTAGTAGTACAGGTAAAGATGAGGGGTGTAGTAGTAGTACAGGTACAGATGAGGGGTGTAGTAGTAGTACAGGTAAAGATTAGGAGTGTAGTAGTAGTACAGGTATAGATGAGGGGTGTAGTAGTAGTACAGGTAAAGATTAGGAGTGTAGTAGTAGTACAGGTATAGATGAGGGGTGTAGTAGTAGTAGTACAGGTACAGATGAGGGGTGTAGTTGTACAGGTACAGATGAGGGGTGTAGTAGTAGTACAGGTATAGATGAGGGGTGCAGTAGTAGTAGTGCAGGTAAAGATGAGGAGTGTAGTAGTAGTACAGGTAAAGATGAGGGTCAGGGACATAGCTAAGAGCATGGGGCAGACTGGGGGGAAAGGGCATGGGGTACACTGGGCTGGAGAGCATGGGGTACACTGGGGGGGGCAAGTATGGGGCACACTGGGGGGAGCAAGGGGCAGACTAGGGGGGAAAGGCATGGGGTACACTGGGGGGTGCATGGGGCAGATCGGGGGTAGAATAGGGCAGATCGGCAGGGGCATGCAGCAGACCGGGGCAGGAGGGAACATACCTGGTGTACCCGCTCTGCGCGGGCGCACACCACAGGCACTTGCGCTCTCCTCCCGCCCGCACTACTCCCCGCAGCGGACCCGCCCCCATAGCCAGACATATACGCGCGCTTCCTCCCGGCCGCACATGGAGGTCCCCGGAGGAGGCTGCAGATACTGAAGCATCGGGTGATAGTG
Organism: Dendropsophus ebraccatus; assembly: GCF_027789765.1. NCBI lineage: Eukaryota > Metazoa > Chordata > Amphibia > Anura > Hylidae > Dendropsophus > Dendropsophus ebraccatus. The sequence continues at coordinate 203,083,452 of NC_091454.1, forward strand.
TCGCTGCTGTACAGCTCCAGCACCCGCAGCGATCACCCGATGCTTCAGTATCTGCAGCCTCCTCCGGGGACCTCCATGTGCGGCCGGGAGGAAGCGCGCGTACACGTCCGGCTATGGGGGCGGGTCAGAGGTGGGGACATAGGACGCTGCTGGCCGCTCTCGCTCCTCACGCTGTTTCAGTAGCTGGAGGATGCGAGCAGCCCGCCCGCGCGCCCAAATCCAATGATTTTTTTGGAAAATCGATTTTCGATTTGCCAAAAAAGTCAAATCGATTCTCAAATTCTGGGCGAATTAATCGAATTAATTCGATTAATCGCCCAGCCCTAATGTCACCTGTACAGTAGGTGAATGGGCACAGGACTGAATCAGCACTGCCCCCCTTATTTCTGAGGGTCAAAGGTCTTAGAGGACCCTCACCAATTATATCCAATATACCATGAGGGAGATTTATCAAACATGGTGTAAAGTGAAACTGTCTCAGTTGCCCCTAGCAACCAATCAGATTCCACTTTTCATTCCTCACAGACTCTTCAGAAAATGAAAGGTGGAATCTGATTGGTTGCTAGGGGCAACTGAGCCAGTTTCACTTTACACCATGTTTGATAAATCTACCCCCATGACTTTATGAGATGGGAATACTCCTTTAAAAACTAGTAATTCTCTGGGAAATAATAGCAAGGTTATTTTTAAGGGGAAACATTTGTCCTGGGGCGAATATAGAAAACCGGGGGCTGTCCCTGTATAATAAGAAGGGCTGGCATCTACAGCGGGAATGTCCCCAACAGCTGGAGAATAAAGAAGTGTATAGATAGATCCTGATTTACTTTGAAGATAAAGTATTCAACAAGATTAAAGAGGTATTCCCACCTTTATTGGGATACGCCATAACAAGATGTGTCGCTAGGCAATCCTTCACCTTGGGGAATAGGGAGGTTTTACTCAACTGGGGTAGAGGAGGATCCTCACTGCTGCTCCACTTAAAGGGGTACTCCGGCCGGGGAACAAAATGTTTTAAATTAACTGGTGCCAGAATGTTATTTACATTTGTGCATTACTTCATTTTTTTTTTAAAGATCAAGTACTTATCAGCTGCTGTAAGCCCTGCAGGAAGTGGTGTATTTTTCCCAGTCTGACACAGTGCTCTCTGCTGCCACCTCTGTCTGTGTCAGGAACTGTCCAGAACAGTAGCAAAACTCCATAGAAAACCTTTCTTGCTCTGGACAGTTCCTGATATGGACAGAGGTGGCAGCAGAGAGCCCTGTGTCAGACTGGAATAAATACACTAATTCCTGCAGGACACACGGCAGCTGATAAGTAATGGAAGACTTGAGATTTTTAATTAGGAGTCATTTATAAATCTGTATAACTTTCTGACACGAGTTGATTTAACCTCTTAAGGACAAATGCCGTACCCGTACGCCATATGTCCGAAAGAGGGGTTCAGAGGGGGGTCGCGCCGCGACCCCGCTCTGAACTGCCGCAATCTCGACTGCTATCTGCAGCACAGGACTGCGGCTATTAGCGGGAGCGGGCCAATTGCCGCTCCCGCTAATAAGGATCGTTAGATGCAGCTGTCAAACATGACAGCTGCATCTAACAGTGTTATTTGCAGCCCATTCCTGGTGTCTAGTGGCAGGATTCCCCCCATGATGTGATCGCGGAGGGGGGATCCCTTGGTCCCTTGGCAGCAGACCACAGCAATAGAGCACTGATCTGATGGATTGGTGCTGTATAATTCAGCTACACTGATCTCTATGAGACTTCTTATTACTGTATAAGTAAAAAAAAGTTTTTATTCATAAACAAAAGCGCCTCCCCTAATAAAAGTCTGAATCACCCCCCTTTTCCCATTTTATAAATAAAAATAAATAAATAAACATGTTTGGTATCGCCACGTGCGTAATCGCGCAAACTATTAATTTATCAAATTTCTGATTTCGCACAGTAAACGGCGTAAGACCCGCCAAAGTGCAGAAATTGCGCATTTTTGGTCGCATCAAATCCAGAAACATTGTAATGAAAAGCGATCAAAAAGTTGCATATACGCAATCAAGGTACCGATAGAAAGAACACACCATGGCGCAAAAAATGACACCTAACACAGCCCTATAGACCAAAGGATAAAAGCGTTAAAAGCCATCAGATAATATAAAAGTTATGCAAGTTGCATATCGTTTTAATCGTACCAACTTGAGGAACATGTATAACATGTCAGTCAGGACAAACGGCGTAAAAAACCAAAAATCCCCAAAGAAAAAGAATAGCATTTTTTTTTTCAATTTCACCGCCCACCTAATTTTTTTTCATGTTCCACAGCATATTTTATGCAAAAATTAAGTCTGCCATTGCAAAGTACAATTAGTGACTCAAAAAATAAGGGCTCATTTGGGTTTCTAGGTGAAAAAATGCAACTGCTATGGCCTTTTAAACACAAGGAGGAAAAAACGAAAACGCAAAAACGATAATTGGCTTCGTCCTTAAGAGGTTAAAAAAAAAAGTTTTTTCCTCTGGAGTACATCTTTATATCTGTATAACTAATGGATACGTATGGAGACTTTCTAATGATCATTCATGTAAGTGTATGATTGGTGATGAATATCCTTAGTGGAAAAATTCCTTTAAGTAATCTTCTTTTTCCTACCCTTTTATTACCTCTTTGTCGCTAGAATTAGCCGTAGACCAGAAATACTTGTTTTTCTCAGAATTACGCTCTTATAATCTCCGTGTACGGACAGTGCCGCATATAAGTGTCTATGGAGATTGCATTCAGAAATTGACAGCTACAAGACAAGTGTGATTTAGGTCAAGGACTAATATCTTGGAAGATTACCTTAGAAGAACCTGCAGCTATGGCAACAATGGAAGGTAATGTTTAGCAGAAGACGGAGCCGGAATGCATGGATCTCATAGAACGGTGAGAATGATATCATATGTGTATCAGATATGTCTATTACTGCTAACAGCAGGCCAGGGCAGAAAGAAAGTGCTGTGCTTTTATAGACTTCAAGATACAATAGCAGATAAGCCAGATGGGGGCTATGTTCACACTACGTAAGTTTCCGGACGTGGCGCGTTCCGTGAATAAGCGGACGGAGATTTACATAGTTTGCCTACAATGGAAAGTATACGATCTACGGCTGCACAGTTCACACTACGTAAGAACTTACGCCCGAATCATACGCGGCGCCGTAAAAAATGAACCAGACCATTGTTTGAGGACAAAAATGCCGTAACTTACGCCCGTAGCGTTACATGCGGTCCCGTACGGAGTGGTGATTTCTTCATTTTTGCACTTTTCTTTGCCGATCCAAAAGGTTCTGTGGGGTGTCCGGGCTAGCCGAAGATTTCCAAGTAAAAGACCGCTGTCAGATCGCTACGTACGGCGCTCGGGAAGCATAAGTAGACTACGGGCGTAAGTTCGCAGACCGTACGTAGCCGGCCGCAACTTACGTAAATCCCCGGCCGGAGTTTAACACGTATATGTCCGGCCGCGAAAATATGCGGCCGGACATATCGTAGTGTGAACATAGCTTTATAATGTAAGGACACATGGGTACACCTAATGGTTAGCAAATGGACTCACCATGTACATAAAGGTGTACTCCAGAAAAGACAATCACGTCAAATCAACTGGTGTCAGAAAGATGTACAGTTCTTATCATGGACAGAGGTGGCAGCAGAGAGCACTGTGTCAGACTGAAAAGAATACACCACTTCCTGTGCAGCTGATAAGTACTGGAAGACTTGACATTTTTAAATAGAAGTAATGTACAAATCTGTATAATTTTCTGACACCAGTTGACACAATTACCGGAAGTTCCATAGGTTCCATTATAATTCAGTTAACCGCTACTTTAGCAGTAAGAGCGGAGATGTAGGGGAAGAGCGCCCAGTGTGTTTGCTCAGTGTTAATGCTCCTTCGTTTTAGCGATCGGCGGGCGTTTCAGCATAGCAGGTCATAAGGTATCAGAATGCAGTGGTACCTCGGTTCTCGAACTTAATTGGTTCCGGAAGCAGTTTGAGAAGCGAGCAGTGTCTTCCCATAAGAAATAATGTAAATGTGTTTAATTGGTTCCAGCAGCCACCAATAATTACCTACAGTACCCATATATTACACTGATAAGTGCTCAGTATAATCACTACAGTACAGAGCAGCACTATACTGTACAGGACATTATACACAAGAAACATTCAACAAAACCAGCAATTATAGTACAGTAGTCACTAACTCCTCACCCATCCTTTACTGTATAGAGTCCCCCCCCATCCCAGCACTGTAACGGATGGGAGATGGTGGTGCACTGACTGTACTACTACTGTAATGTATATGCACTCCAGAAATCTTATACAGTACTGTACAGAATGGGAGATGGTGGTGCACTGACTCTACTACTACTGTACTGTATATGCACTCCAGCAGTCTTATACAGTACTGTACAAGATGGGAGATGGTGGTGCACTAAATGTACTACTACTCAGGGCCTTTTTTAGAGCCGGGCCACTGCACGGGGCGCCCCACAATACCCGGCCCGCAAACCCTGCATCCTCAGGGCTTGCCCGGGCATCTGGAATCAAAGTTTCAGATCCCCTGGCCAGAGCGACCTTTAGCTGTGCGTACCCACGCACAGATAAAGGAAACAGCAGCTGAGGCAGAGACACAGAGGTTTCCTGTGCAGGCGGCCTCTGTATGAAAGGTGGCTGCCTGCGCCGGAAGAGGACGGAGGGACCAGAAGAGGAGTTGGAAGCTGCAGGATGACAAGTGAGTAGCTGGTGGGGGGAAATCCTGCACAAAGGGAGCCCCAGATATGTCCCCATAAGCCTACGCCCCCCCCCCCTGATAAGCCCTGCCCCCGGAGCCAAATTTTACAGGTCACCCAGCTCTCCCAGCATCCTGTATGTCAGTGTAATGGAGGTCACACAGCTTTCCCAGCATCCTATATGTCAGTGTAATGGAGGTCACACAGCTTTCCCAGCATCCTGTATGTCAGTGTAATGGAGGTCACACAGCTTTCCCAGCACCCTATATGTGAGTGTAATGGAGGTCACCCAGCTCTCCCAGCATCCTATATGTCAGTGTAGTGAAGGTCACACAGCTCTTCCAGCATCCTGTATGTCAGTGTATAATGGAGGTCACCCAGCTCTGACAGCATCCTGTATGTCAGTATAATGGAAGTCACCCATCTTTCCCAGCATCCTGTATGTCAGTATAATGGAGGTCACACAGCTTTCCCAGCATCCTGTATATCCGTGTAATGGAGGTCACCCAGCTCTCCCAGCATACAGTTTGGGGCCTTGTAGGTGGGCAAAGGGAAGGAAGTTGCTGGAAGTGCGGAGCCTGAGATGTTTGTCTGGCAGATCCTAAAAAGATGAATTGTAGCTGCAAGAAACCGTCATGGAGATTTTGTATTCAGTAGAAGCGCTGCGGAATCTGTTGGCGCTATACAAATAAATATTATTATTATTATTATTAGTAGTAGAACTATATTTGGTAGGAGCGCTGGACTACTCTATGTCGCAATACACACACTGCTTCTTCCTAATAACCCCGATCTTGATAAAAGCCCCCCTACCTACCCCAGCGCTTTTATCCAGATTTGCCCTGTTTCCAAAATGACCTAGAAACTGCCCTGCTACTACTGTACTGTATATGCACTCCAGCAATTTTATACAGCACTGTACAGGATGGGAGATGGTGGTGCACTGACTGTACTACTATTGTACTGTATATGCAGGGCCGTATTTACCACTAGGCACCCATGGTCCGGTGCCTAGGGCAGCACCTTGCAGGGGGGCAGCACCAGGGAGCAGAGGGAAACAAACAACTTTTTTTTAGTTTTTAGTCTCCAACTTCCCATTCAGACGTGCCACTAAATATGATGTCTTTTCAAGTGGGGTAGGGGTATGGTGGTATTGGCCCCTCAGACAATATGCAGACTAGTCTAGTCATTGATTCAATGTGAAAATTTGTTTAAAAAACATGAAAAACGCGATTTAGACAATGTTTCTACAAGTAGAGAAATGCCTGTGGCCAGAACCACACTCTCCAAGAGCTCCCCACTTCTCTCTTGGGATTTTCTGTACAGGTTTTACATCACTGTCCCAACAGGAATAAAGGTTAAAGGGGTTATCCAGCGCTACAAAAACATGGCCACTTTCCCCCTACTGTTGTCTCCAGCTTGGGTGGGGTTTAAAACTCAGTTCCATTGAAGTAAATGGAGCTTAATTGCAAACCGCACCTGAACTGGAGACAACAGTAGGGGGAAAAGTGGCCATGTTTTTGTATGTCAGTATGTCGTGTGTGTGGGCAAGAAGAGTGCAGAAAACTTGTTACTGTACAGGAATGGTGGCCTGATATCTGTGACTGCTGCATAGGAAATAAAGGGGTCCAGTGCAGAATCCTCTGGGCTTTTAAAGGCTGGGAGCTGAGAGAGCTGAGATATCACCATTGCCAAGATCCATCTCTGCTACTTGTCTGACTAAAGGCCCTATTACACCAAGTGATTATCGTCCATATGGCCGAGAATCCCACGGTGTAATAGCCTCTGTTAAAAAGCAACAATCAGCCAACATGCACGATGTCGGCTGATCTTTGTTTTTAAACCTGTTGAAGTTTTTTTAACGATAACAACGGTCTGCAGATCGTCGCTCCGTGCAATAGGAGTGTAGTGTCCCACTACGTGTTTTCTTTTTCTCTTACACCTAGTGAAAAGTATTTCTATTCAGTGTCACAGTAAAGACAGTAAGCTGCTATACCTTACTCCAACCACTAGGTTTCACACTCCCACAGCACAGCTGCAGTCAAAACTAGGTTCAGCTACACACACATCTCTCGCACTCACCACTTCCTGGAAGTCTAGTCTAGTTTCAGACAGAGAAGAGAGAAGACCTGTTCTCCAGAGCTAGTGACTCAACCTCCATGAGTTGCTAGACTTTACCCCCAGGGAAGCCAGAGACAAGGAAGTCTTCTTACCCCTTGCCTACGCCGTGGATTTTTCTAGTTTCAGGACAGTCAACCACCTAAAGAAAGGAGAGGAACACTAAAACTGTACCGCAGTAGAGCACAGTGCAAGTTAGACGATCTCTTCTGACTTATGCTCGGCTTAGTAGGAAGGATACTAGAAGCCAGCGTCACCAAGTGACAGAGACCTGGGACTTGTACTACCCCATTAGGACGGAAATCTGCACTGAGGGACAGAAGGCGATCAATAGAGATAACTGAGACTCAACTATACGTGAGTACAAGGATTCTCTTCGACACACTATCTATAGACACTACACCACATCCCAGCATAATACTCACTACATTAGGCAAGGGTCCCTCCTATCCTGTCCCTGACACCTGCACTGTTACCCTTTTCACTCCCAAGCACTGTTTGTTACTACTCTTGCACTAAAGATACCTTTTCTAAGTACAGTTAAACATTTTTTAAAGTGGGTCATCTCTACCACTGCACCAGTACCTACACTCTGCTACTCACATCAGTCCTAACCAAGGTCCAGTTGCAGTGTGTCCAGGGGTGGTTGTTACCGCTCCTAACCAATCTAAAGATTGTCCAGGGATCCCGTTCTCCAATTTCCCTCGACCACCCCGCTCATACCCGCTCGCTGTCGGCGCGTGTAATATTGCCGGCAGTGGGTGGGGAATGAAGAGCAAACAAGTGTTGACCTGACAGGTCGGCACTCAATTACTCTTCTGGATCAGCCCGTTTAATAGGGCCTTTAGATTACATTCCCAGTCATGTCCTAAGACTTCTTATCAGGAAAATCTACCTCTAAAGGGTGACTTTACAGAGCTGTTTTGCATGTCCCTCTTCCTAGAATACTCAATGTCCTGTAAGTCTGTATACATCTCTATGCTGCTCTCCTTAAGGATAAATTTCATTCCACTACTAGTAAGAGACAGGGGTTGTGGCGTCTGAAGTGCTGAAAGGCCACAGGCGCTAAAGGCGGGAGCAGTATACAGAAGGTAAGAGACCAGACTAGATCAAAGAGAGTTTCCCCATGTGAGTTTGGCCAAGAATAAAACAAAAGTGGGAAGCAGAGAACAGTAGATCGGAGATTTCCTCAGTCTGTTTGAACCATTATACAGTATAGGGGACCTATTACATGGGCCGATACTTGGCTGATCGCATCTTTTGGGCTGCACTAGAATATATCGCAAAAAGGGGATGTGTAGGATGTGGGATTTATCGCTATCAGGGGATGTGTGATATATCGCTATCATGGAAATAGTTTGAGTGACTTGGCAGCACGACTGATCGCACCTTCTGAAAGCACTATAAACGAGTGCTGATCTCGCTGATTGGAAACTCGTTTGCTCCCGTAGACCCATATCAGCCCATCTAAAAGGACCTTAGGAGACTGTGCCTTCTCTTGATAACTGCTAAGCTTACTGCCTAAAGGGGAAGGTAAGTGTTTCTGTGTCCTTCTCTGCTCCCTGTGCCGCTGTGCACCATCTTAGTTTTCTTATGCTGCCGAGCTCCAGTCCTAGTTTATCTGCAAGATGGAGCTGGAATCCTGGAATATTATTCATTCTTTTATCATTGTTATTATCATTATTACATTGCTTGTTAAAAGGAAGCCCCCCGCTGCTAAATCCCCCCTCTGATATTGTTAGGGAAGTAGCAGCCGGTCGCACATTTCCATTCAGGGGCTGCTACAGGAGAATTATCTGGATTATCATGATTTCCAGACCAGTGGGTGTTGGACTAAAAGAACTTTAGATAATTTACCTTATAATATGCTGAATTTAACCCCTTGCAGAGATTTTTTTTATTCTTCTTTTGACATAGCCCTACGAGGATCTGATTTTTTCAGGATAAGCTTCTTTAATAGCTTCTTGAACAAAGAAAAGGCGGCTGTACACATGAGATGTATATAAGAAGAGTCCCCTAATTGTGATGAGATCCTCTGAAAAAGTGGCCCTTTTAACAATTATTGGCAATGAGTGTTGAACAGTGTAAAATGATCGCAAATGAAATATCTTTGCAAATACATTCATTTAGCAGGCGTAAGTCATGATAAATGTGGCACAGAAGGAAACCACGCCACCTTCCCGCCTTGCCGATTCCCCTCTACCACCCACCCATCAGGCAAGGGGGGATACGGCATACGGCAGGCGTACTCCAGGGAGAAGGGGCAAATCTACACCTTCTCCCTGGTGTATATCCCAGCTGTAACCTTCATAAATGTCCCCCATAGTGTATATGTGGTGTCCCACCACGGGTGTTGCTATTGGTTGCACCCTTCGTAAAAGGTTGTAAAAGTAAGTGGTGATGTAGTAGTACCAGAGTTTTGCCACAAGATGTTGTTATTGCAAGTATGTATGCTCAGTTATTGCACAGCTGTAGTACTCAAAGGGTTATTGTTTGTTTATATACTACATGGGTCTGTACACCAATAAGAGTTATTTCGGCTTCTCGCTTATCATCTCTCTCTTTACTTTCACATACGCACTCCTCACCCACTCACAGCACACCTTACATTCGCTGGAGGAAGGAAGTCACATAGGTAGAGAAAGTGTAGGGTCTTTTGTCTTTAGACTCTGTAGAGGACGAACACCAGCCAGGACGCTCTCTAGAGTGGTCCAGTTGGGCCCTGGCCCCCACCAGGTCCCCAGTCTAAGTTGTGGTCTAGACAAAGAGTACATGTATCTAGACACATTTTCTTCTCAAGCAACCTCACTACACACTATGCAGTGTAAAGCTTCCACTAGAGAGGACAAGTCAGGAATCACCCTAACCCACACGGTGGACCAGAGGAACACAGTGCAGGACAGTATCCATAAAGAAGTAAGGAACTGATCCGGATAGAGCAAAGTTGCTAGAAGCCTATGAACTCTATCTCGCAGCATGGGTGTAAGCAGGAAACCCTCAGCATACCGCTCATCCCAGGTAACAAGGTCTGGGGCTTGTGTCACCCTCTTGGATGGGTCACTCAAAACTGGTGGGCAAAAGGTGGTGCAAAGACCAAAGAGCCAAAACACAGGCACAAGTATTCTCCCTACTCTTAAGTATTCTTCTATTTATACCTCTGAAGTTCCGTCAGAGCACAGTACTACTTGGTTTGGAACTCTCCTAACATCCTCCTCTCTACTCTTTTGATCCTCTTGCAGTGTCCCAGAACAGGCCCTTTGGTCTGCAGTTCTATCCTCACACTTTTATTATAACTAGTCCTGTTCTGGAAAGCTATGGTTCACTGCAAACTGTGTGTGTTATGTCACCCCCTGCATTATTCAGATCTGCTATTTCATTCATTTCTTGTATGCATATTCAGTTATCAGTGCCTAAGGATATTATGTTGCCCCCCAGTGTTCAAGTATGGTACTTCTCATGTATATTTCACTGTATATGCCTAATGGTGTGATGATGCAATGGCTGGATGTCACGTGACTGCCCCTGCTTCCATGGTAACTCCAATGGCCATCGACCTTTGGCTGGGGAATACCATGTGACTTCCTGTTCTACCTCAGTCTATCTCCTACCACAGGGGGGATAGTGTGGTGGTGTTGTTGTTGTTGTTGTTGTGTGTTGCTGCTGCTCCTGTGTCACAAGGCCGCAACCCTGCGGTATCTGCTGCAGCATTACCAGAAGTATTCCTGGCTGTGTTCTATTCTCAAGCCCTCAAGATTCTCATCTATTCTCCAGATCTGGGTGCCGTTTTTCAGTCATTCCTCTCATCATCTTCTCTAATCATCAACAGTAAGTATTCATTTCAGTTTCATTTCACCCAGCATCTTATCCTCAGTATCACTACTACTCCCATCATTCAGCATGCTATCATCACAGCCTATTGCAGCATTACCCATTACTCTGCCTTATACCCGGTTGCATCCGGAGAGACTGTTGCTACCAATTACCCCCGTTACAATAAATATACAACTACCGTTGTTTCTGAACCTTGGCATTGGTGTGATAATTGGTGCCCTGACTAAGGACAACGAAGAATCGCATGCCTAGTCTCCGCTCGGTCAGGAGCCCGGTTTCCAGCTGTGTTGCCCTCGTGCCAAAACCGTGACAATCCTCTGTTCAGCAGCTGCCCCGGTTCCTGCCAGAAACAACACCCATCAGCGGAGTGGCCCCTAGGGGCCCGGGCATCACACTCTCTTCTACCTCTCAGCACGTAACTAAGTCAGCACGACTGTACCACTCCTTCTGGTAGGCTGTATGATCTACTGTCTACCTTGAGTATCTTTAGAGTAAACAAGATTATATTTATGCTAAAGAGACTCTGTGATTCCTCGTCAAACACTGACACAGCACACACATACTCTCTGGGTCATCTCTCCTTTCTGTGGGTGGCAGTGCCAATAGTCTGGGTGGGTCACTACTCCACTCCGGACCACCATGATAAGTACCCAAGGGACCCCACAACAACCTGGCAGGTCACTGACCACAGGGGAACAAGGTATAGCCAGCCCACTAAAATAAAACCAGGTGTGCCACCATACCTGTGTGCCCAACCGACACTGGCGTCACGACATACTGCCATCTCTGGGCAAGGCTATATCTCGGCCAACCACCACTGGACTGGCGTCACGCTTAACCATCTGGCAAGTGACCGGCCGTACGTGCACATCGAGGGTCACCACAGTATATACTGTATAATATACATAAATATGTATACTATAGCTATATAGATACATAGATACTACAGCCATCCCACTGTTTTTAGAGACAATGAGCTGTCAACAATGGGAGGAAAAGAGCAGCATATCAGGAGACAGAGACAAGTTAGCTAAATAAATGTATTTGCAAAAATATATAACATGAAGAGCCCTACAAGTATAACTATATTAGTTGAGATGGGAATACCCCTTTAAGTGTCTCCTGGTGTCTGCAATTGGGGGGAGCAGGCATCTATTTATCCCCATCTCCCCATCACGGCAATAAACATGAGGAAGTCTAGAAGTATGGCTGTTGGCCATAGGAGTGTTTGGCAGTAAAGCGATCTCCATTTTATGGCCGGCTGTATCTGAGCAGCTGTTGCTGTCCATTATGTTACGTCATAGCTATTCATCCGCTCCCTTTGTTTTAGGTCTAAACACATAAACATGACATATATGCAGGACTGGACAAAAAACGACTGTGAAGTTGCTATGGAGACTATAAAATGTCCCCCGTGCCTCTGGCAGAATTTATACCACCGCTCCCTGCAGAAGCAATCACAGACCACTCCTGCTGGGCAGAGGGAGCGCACGCCAGGTGTCATACAGTGACTGAGCTTGTACACACCTCCTGCATTTGTAGTGTCCCTATACCGGTGGTTCACTAAGTTTTTTGTCACCTGGGTAAATGGTAACTCTGTCAAGTGTCACACAAAGGGGATGAAGCTGTCGTTTTGCACTTTCACCACTTGGTGTCTCACTTCCCTTAAAGGGGTTATCCAGCACTACAAAAACATGGCCACTTTTCCCCCTACTGTTGTCTCCAGTTCAGGTGCAGTTTGCAATTAAGCTCCATTTACTTCAATGGAACTGAGTTTCAAAACCCCACCCAAACTGAAGACAACAGTAGGGGGAAAGTGGCCATGTTTTTGTAGCGCTGGATAACCCCTTTAAGTGTCTATTTGTAAGAGAAAGTACAGTGTTCCTGACATAAGCTGCAACCTATGCCTCATTGCCACCCGCAGGTAGAACTCTACAGTGCTTTTATTGGAGCCCCTGAGTCTGCTGCACATGTCTGCTGACAAGGAACGGCCATCTTGTCAGAGCCTGCTCCCATAGACTTACACTATTCTTGCTTGTCTATGCCTACTGGATGTACCCAAGTCTCCTTACATGCTTGCAAGATGGCAGAAGGAGAGCAGCATGTGGTGATGGCTACGGCCAAAGCGTTGGTAGACATAGTTGGTATCTTGTCTTGCTGGACAGCGGCGCCTCCTGCAAATTCCCATGGCTGCAATTCCGCCGCTAACACTGTGTCCCCGGTGGCATGGCCTCTACCCCAGGTGGATGCACCTCTGCGGTGTCCCACCTGCTTTATACACCCCTTGCAAAAGCCTGTACCTCAAGTTAAAGGAAAAGTCTGGAGAAAATTTTTATTAAAGTATTGTATTCGCCCCCAAAAGTTATACAAATCCCCTATATACACTTATTACAGGAAGTGCACATAAGGTGCATTTTCCCTGCACTTACTACTGCATCAAGGCCTCACTTCCTGGATAACATGGTGATGTCACTTCCTGGATAACATGGTGATGTCAAAACCCGACTCCCAGAGCTGTGCGGGCTGTGGCTGCTGGAGAGGATGATGGCAGAGGGATGCTTAGTGTCCCTCCAGTGCCCTGTGTCCCTCAGTGTCCCCCTGCCATCATCCTCTCCAGCAGCCACAGCCCGCACAGCTCTGGGAGTTGGGTCGTGACATCACCATGTTATCCAGGAAGTGACATCACCATGTTATCCAGAAAGTTAAGCCTTGATGCAGTAGTAAGTGCAGGGCAAAAAGCACTTTATAAGCATTTCCCGTTATAAGTGTGTATTGGTGATTTGTATAAATTTTGGGAGGTAATACAATATTTTAATAAAAATTTTCGCCGGACTTGTCCGTTAACATGGTAATAAAGTAGTACCTAAGTTTTACCACTAGATGTCACTGTTATTCATATATGCACTTGTGTATTGCACAGCTGTAGTGAACAAGGGGTTATTGCTTGTTGTAATCTGCGCACCAATAAGAGCTCTCTTCTCTTCTCCACCTATCTCTGCTCCTTTTCATCTTTTGCACTTTCTTCTCTACCACTCACAGGGGGGACATTATACCTCCTGTAGGAAGTTGCCACATGGGGAGAGGAAAGGCACGCCTGCACTTAGGGAGTCTTGCCTAAGTCTTGGAGAAGAGAGGACACAAGATAAGATGGTCCCTTCTGTAGTCCAGCTGGGCCCCACCTAGTCAGTATCCAGTGTAGTCTAGTCTGGAGTGTGTTAGTGGACGAACGCACATGGGAGACGCAGACACCAGTTTCTTGAAAGCAGCACTTCTGTTAAATCACTAAAGGAGAGGACGAGTCAGAGATCACCCCAACCCATGCCGTGAACATTTCTAAAAGAGCAGGACAGTATCCTGAAACTAGAGGAACTGATCCGGATAGAGCAAAGTTGATACAAGTCTACATACTCTATCTCGCATCGTAGCTGTAACCAGGTAAACTTGGCCACTCTGCTCAACCCAACACTCTAGGGCAACAACAAAGGTCGAAAAACGGGCAAAAGTATTCTTCTATTTCCAGGTCTTCAGTATTCTACTTCCTCTTCTTCTAAAAGTCCGTCAGAGCACATTTCTACTCTGGGTTGGGACCCTCAGTACAAACTCCTCTCTACTACTCTGAACTCTCAGCACAAACTCCTCTCTACTGCACTAAACTCACTCTACTTCTCAGCACGCAACCAAGTCAGCACAGCTCTTCTGCTCCAAAACATCTTAACGCAGATTTAGTCTAGTCAAGTCAGAAGTCTATTATCTGCTACTGTACAAAGTATTCTTGAAGTAAAGAAGATTTTATTGATGGTAACACAGTCATTACCCCATCCTTGGGTCATCTTCCAATAGTCTGGGTAGGTCACAACCCCACTCCGGACCACCATAATAAGTACCCAAGGGACCCTCTCACCCCCCGACCACAGGGGAAAGGGTATAGGCAGCCCTCCTGTGTGCCCACCTGGCACTGGCATCATGACAACCTACCATCCGGCTGAGCTACACTCCAACCAACCACCACAGTAGTGGCGTCACACACAGTAACATCTGGCAAGTGACCGGTCGACAATAGTGCTTCACACTATTCTTCACACTTATCCCGGCAGAGTACACTACTGCCTTGGACAAGGCCCCCAAGACGGTCACTCTATCTTCCCTAAGATAAGCTTCACCTCTGCTTCTACTCTCTACTCCTTCTAGTCACTACCTCATGCACTACTGTCACCTGCATCTGTCAAGTCCTGTGCTGTTTCAGCTGTATTGCATTTTCAGTAAAAGTCATCTCTATAAGTGCCAGAATCTGTCCGTTACACCTGTACCTGTTCCACTTGGAATTCCAGGGTCCAGGTCCCTTGAAGACTGGTAGTTTGGCAGCCACTTGGTCTAGAGAAAAATGTTTGAAGAAGATTCTTTACTGTAACAGCAGTGAGACTATGAAACTGGAAGAGTTCAAAAGGGGCCTGGATACATTTCAGGTCTAATTTGAGTTATGATATTGAAAAATTGGCTTCTACCTGCCTAACCTGTGTTTTGTTTTGCCTTTCTCTATATCAGCCTTGCAGGGTGATAGTCTGAACTGGATGGATGGCTGTCTTTTTTTCATCTTTATAAACTATGTCTATTCTGAAGTCCTTGAAGGTCCTGGGGTGAAGCTAAGAAACACATGTACACCTTCTCCCCAGTGTAAGGGCCCTATTACATGTGGCGATTATCTGCCCAATGAGGCCCGATATCATCCTGTGCAATAAAGACAACGATCGGCTAAGGATCTGATGATCTGCTGATCGTTGTCTTACAAATGTTAAAAAATAATTGGCCGCTGACAGCGTGTTGCTCCGTTTAATAGAAGGTGTGTGGTTGGCGGCTGATGAAAGTATATAGTAACTAATAAACATATGTACTTACCTGCCCAGGCTTCCCGGTGTCCTCTTGTCTCTTCCCAGTTGAGATGGTGCTGAAGCGTCTAGAAAGTGACAGGCCGCGGGACTGTCCTGTCTAGGTCAACAATTGGCAGTGCCGCCTGTCACTTCAGAGATGCGAGAAGAAGATTAAGAGGCGGCTTTGGTCACCTGGGAAGAGGCAAGAGGACAACAGGGAGCGAGGACAGGTAAGTATATATGTTTAATATTTAATATATAAAGAAAGGGCTGCCTGGACATTGTTAACTATAGGCTGCACGATAGGTGAGCCATGTAATAGGCTCTAGCAGAATGGCCGACATGGAAGAGCATGTGACCATGCCCTGTCCCCTGTGTCCTCCATAGACATATACAGGCTCAGTTTTGACACTGGGGGCGGGGCATGGTCACATGTTCCTCCATGTCGGCCATCTTATGGACAGAAACACCACAGAGCAGGGCAGCCCAGCCTGGAGGAGGGGAGTCTGATTTTAGCTCTATGAAGTACACAGCTGCTGTCAGTATATACAGTGAGTACACTTACTAATACTGTAAACTGAACTATTTTACTATAAAGTGGGCAACCCCTTTAACCCCTAGGCGACCCTGGACGTACCTGTACGTCCAGGGCCGCCTCCGCGCGTTCAGAGCGGGGCCGCGCTCTGAACTGCCGCGGTCCCGGGTGCCGCTCGTAGCCTGGGACCGCGGGTATTAGCGGGCACGGTCCGATCGCCGTGCCCGCTAATACAGTAATCAGATGCAGCTGTCAAGGTTGACAGCTGCATCCGATTACCGAATGCAGCCGTTTCCTGGTGTCTAGTGGGGAGGATCTCTCCTCCGGGACGTTGTCCCGGAGGAGCGATCCACACATCCTACCCCTTCTGGGGTCAGCGCCGTAATGGCGCTGATCCCGGCTCGGCACTCAACTGCTTCCGGCTGCAGCAGCCGGAAGCAATCGATGTGCCTATCTCATGGATCTGTGCTGCATATCTATGCAGCACAGATCTCAATGAGAGATCAGTGCACTTATACTAGAAGTCCCCCAGGGGGGAATAACCCTAACCCCAGGGGGGAATAACCCTAACCCCAGGGGGGCTTCTAGTATAAGTGTAAAAGTACAAACAAAAGTGTTACTATTAGTAAAAAGCCCCCTCCCCTAATAAAAGTCTGAATCACCCCCTTTTCCCATGTTATAAATAAAAATAAACAAATAAATAAATAAACATGTTTGCTATCGCCGCGTGCGTAATCGCCCACACTATTAATGTATCCCATTCCCGATTTCGCACGGTAAATGGCGTAAGCTCCAAAAAATCCCAAAGTGCAAAATTGCGCATTTTTTGTCGCATCAAATCCAGGAAAATTGTAATAAAAAGCGATCAAAAAGTCGTATATGCGCAATCAAGATACCGATAGAAAGTAAACATCATGGTGCAAAAATTACACCTCACACTGCGCCATAGACCAAAGGATAAAAGCGCTATAAGCCTGGGAATGGAGCGATTTTAAGGAACATATTTATGTTAACAATGGTTTGAATTTTTTACCGGTCATCAGATACAATGAAAGTTATACATGTTACATATCGTCGTAATCGTAACGACTTGAGGAACATATATAACAAGTCAGTTTTACCCCAGGGCGAACGGCGTAAAAACAGAAAACCCCCAAATAAAAGAAATGCGTTTTTTTTTTTCAATTTCACCACACTTTGAATTTTTTTCTGGTTTCGCAGTGTACTTTATGAAAACATTCAGCCTGTCATTGCAAAGTACAACAGTTCCACTGAATCTAATCTGTGTAGCGCATATATATGCGGGGTCCTCCAGAGTAAGAGGACATCTTTACAGTTGCTTTCTGGTGGGGAGTGTCCTGAACAGAGGAAACCAATATCACCATTTCCTAAAAGGGTTTCTGAAAATGACGATTATTCTCCGCTCACGTCTGCTTTACATGTTCTCAATGCAGATTCATTCATTGAAAGAACAGAGCGGGATGCAATATTATTTTTCCTTTTAAAACTGAGTGAAACAGCGAATCCTGATAAGTTCCATTATAAATCCATGGTGTCCTTCGTACCACAAATCCAGCAATGTATAATTTTTGATTTTCTAACTTAACCATGAGAGAAATAATAAGCCAGATGTGAACAGAGACCAAGCCAACTTTTATTTACGTATCTGATAAGTCGATTCATTACATAAATGTCTATTTTTTTTCGTGCCGCCCTCTTAGCCTTTGCATCCGTTATAAGGAAATGCACTGACGCAACGTGCGGACATGGAGAAACAGCAGCAAGCATGACACAGGCTCAGCACTGCTACATCTCCTTGCAGCCAGGCAGTCTCCTCCCCTGTGCACATAATGCTGCTGCTACTGTGGGAGGAGGAGGAGGAGGAGGGAGTCAGCTGAGCTGCCAGAGGGGAGGAAGCATCATATGATACAGAGGAAGGAGCTGCACTCAATGAGCCTGACATTGGATCCAATGTGGCGGAGACCTGTGTAAGGTAGGACCCTCCATATCCTTCCCCCAAAATATTCCCCACCCAGTGCATCAGGATCATTGCACCTTGCAGAGTTCCGAAGCTGAGTGAGAAGGGGGGTTGGGTAGTGATAGGCTTGCTAATACTAACCCCATACTGCTCCCTACCCCTATGTAGCTGCATCATATTAGATCCTCTGTGAGTACCCCAAGCAATATGGGGCAAATGTATAGAGATGCAGCCATATAGTGAGTGCGGATCAGGGACTACTATGGGGGGGACTGCTTGACCTTCTGGCCTCTCCGTGCCATCTGGTCATTATGTAGTCACACAAAGGCCCTATAGAGAGTATGGAATTGTAGGTCGGGATTTAGAATCTAAAAGAGCTGCAAAGGCTTGTGGGATTTTCTAAAAAAATTCAATGCAAAAAGGGGTTAAAATATAATAATACATGTGTGTATATACAGTATTTTTTTTTAAAGGAATCATAATAACGGCCCTATCTGGAGCGGAGTAGTCCAACAGTGATGGTTTGTTCCTCTATAACAGTGGTCTTATACTTGTTGCTCTCTGGCTGCTGCTAAACTACAACTCCCAGCATGCCCTTACAGCCAAAGACAAGGGAATAATACAACAAGAGAGGGATCCCCAACCTGCAGCTATTGCTAAACTACAACTCCCAGCATGCCCTTACAGCCAAAGACAAGACAATAATATAACAAGAGAGGGATCCTCAACCTGCAGCTATTGCTAAACTACAACTCCCAGCATGCCCTTACAGCCAAAGACAAGGGAATAATAAAACAAGAGCGGAATCCCCAACCTGGAGCTATTGCTAAACTACAACTCCCAGCATGCCCTTACAGTCAAAGACAGGGGTAATGCTACAAGACCGTGTTCTGCTATCTGTGGTTATCTAGCTGTTGCAAAACTACAACTCCCAGCATGCCCTGACAGCTAAAGACTAAGGAACAATGTAGTAAGACAATGCTCGCCGACCTTTGCCTTTCCATTTGTATGTCCCTAAGTGCATGCTGGGAGTTGTAGTTTTGGAACGGCTGAAGAGAAGCAGGTTGGAGGCCATTGCTATATAAATTTAGTGCACTTGTGGCGCTATTCATTTTGGTCACCCAATTTCCGACTTGTGTATGTGATACGTTATGTATATGTAAGTTATCGTTCCACCCTCTGATCACTAACTAGACCGGGATCCCGATGTACTATAGCACAGGTGTATAACCTGGGCCCTCCAGCTGTTTTGCCACAGCTGGAGGGCCTGAGTTTGCCACCCCTCTACTATAAGGTAACATTCCATATTTCCGGATTCCCTGACATTGGTCACAGAATGTCTTCCAGGTCATGTGACATGGACATCTCCAGATATAAGCCGTTCCTTATTCATCCCCAGAGACGCCTCTCCAGGATGTTTACATACGACAAGTGATCCTGTGTCCACACAAAGGCTTTTTATTATAAGATAGAAAGTAAATTACACAATTCATGGAGGGACAGATATACAGTATAATCCCACTTGATTATCTGGAAAGTCCGGTTATCTGGCAATAACACATAGTAGCAGGGTTTGTGGTTACATTTTATATTGGTTTTTCTTTGTTAATATTCTCCATCCTTATCCATCTGAAAACCGAACATAGTCTCCATCCCATTGGTTTTAATGGGAAAACATATGCATAGCCACAACGCTGATCTACCCCATTGATTGGGGAAACCCTGCTGAAAACGGTGCAGAAAAAAAAAACACATAGGGATGAAAACAAATCAATGAATTATAGGTCTTGACTAACAATGCCACTGAAAAGTACAGTATAAGTTGTCCTGCAAAAAACAAACACTCAAACAACTATGCTGACCTATGTCTGGTATACAGCAGTGTGCTCACAATGGGACCATTGAGTTTAATTGACCAAATATAGTCTACTGGTGACTACACTGAATCCAGTATATGTTTGGAAAATGAATGCAGTCACCCTGGTATATGTTGACACCCTGATGAGAACCTCAGTTGTATCTGCAAAACATGTTGTGAATAGGATCTTATCAGCACAATTATATGTGAGTGAACTAAATCTTGTTAAACTCTATTGTATTACCTTTGCAGGGACCCCAGAACATCATCAATATCGTAGTTGCCCCTCACCAGCCATGATCCACAGCCTGTTCCTAATTAACCCTTCGGGGGACATCTTCTTGGAGAAACACTGGAAGAGTGTTGTATCGCGTTCTGTCTGTGACTACTTTTTTGAGGCTCAAGAAAGGGCGTCGGAGGCAGAAAACGTGCCCCCGATCATCCCTACCCCTCACCACTACTTGCTCAGTGTTTACCGCCATGCCATCTTTTTTGTGGCCGTCATCCAAACTGAAGTGCCGCCACTGTTTGCGATTGAGTTCCTTCACCGGGTAGTGGACACATTTCAGGTATGGGTTTCTTTGAAGTGACTATTTACTCACCTGTTAATCCACATAGTGTAAAATTGCTACACAGGCCCTTGAGGTTTACTTTCTGCTTGACCTGCATTACACAACCTATTGTATTGAGAATATACTGACATGTTCTGTAAATAGTGACTATATCGGGCTTATCACCAGTTTGGGTAACAATCTACTTTCTGCTTTGTAATTTGTCCTGATCTAGCTGTTAATAGAGATACAGATTTTTCTTAGCAACAGGCACTGGACAGTAGATTGCAGAGAAGTGAGACACCTAGTGGCCAAGACCCAGGACTATTTTCCTGGGTTAAGGACATACAGTGCCCTAATGTCATGTTTTCCCCATATATCTTACTCCTACTAATCCCCTAGGACTACTTTGGCTCATGCTCAGAAGCCGTTATTAAAGAGAACGTTGTGGTGGTCTATGAGGTTCTTGAGGAGATGCTGGACAATGGATTCCCACTTGCCACCGAGTCCAACATCCTGAAGGAGCTGATCAAACCTCCAACCATCCTGCGCAGTGTGGTGAACACCATCACAGGTAACACTCTCATAGCTCCTATGTAAACTTGGGGTTTGTTAAATGATTGCCCAGAAGTGGACAATCCCTTTAACAGATTGGTTCTTGTATACTGTGGATTTAATCAACTTTTTGCTTTCAGGCAGCTCAAATGTGGGTGACCAGCTCCCTACAGGACAACTCTCTGTAGTTCCATGGAGGAGAACAGGGGTGAAATATACCAACAACGAGGCCTACTTTGATGTAATAGAAGAGATAGACGCCATCATTGATAAATCAGGTAACTATATTGGGGAAGTCTCCGTGATGGCCAGCAATACTATGTACTGTATTTTAATGCGTATAAGACTACTTTTTAACCCAGGAAAATCTTCTCAAAAGTCAGGGGTCGTCTTATAAGGCGGGTGCTGACAAACTTCAGAACTAGACTGGAGAATCTGCAATTGCCGCATACGGTGGGGACAGCTAAAAAACGTCTGTGTCCCTGACGTATGTGGTGACCATTATAGGGGCAAAGTAAGCTGCAGCCTTCCAGGGTATGGAAAAAAGAGATATGGTAGAGTGGCGCTGTGCCCAGGAACACACACCTCTTTCACCCAGCTGGCCGCCCTTGTATCCTACTTACTGTACCTGCTTCTCTGCCGCTCAGATCTTGCTGCATGTTTTTTGTTAATTTTTATTTGGTGTGCGTTGGAAGAGGGGTAGTCTTATACGGCGAGTATATCCCATACTCTATGTTTTACCTGTAATAATCCTATAAAGGGAAAAAAAGACCTTACGTGTAATAATAAACTTAAATCAATACAAAAATATTAGAGTTCAAAGTTTTATTGGTTAAAAAGTAACAACAATAGCAGTAAAAAGTTCAGAAACCACACATGGAAAACAGCACCACAGGTGTGGGCAGGTCCGGGTAACCTGATAATGCAGGCTGCAACACGCTGTAAGATACTGGGGGATAGTCAAACAACCATACACTGATACTATATGTAACCGAGATAAATGGCTCTAAAGCCCAAATAATGACCTAACTGGACCATCCATGGCAAAGTGACTAAGTGCTAAGGTGCATGGAGCAAGGTGCAGGACATACCCATCCACAGTTCACTGCCCGTCCTGGATGCCGCCAAACCCCCGACGTACGTTTCGTCTCCTTCATCAGACCCCCTGATGAAGGAGACGAAACGTACGTCGGGGTTTGGCGGCATCCAATCATTTTGTATTGATTTCAGTTTATTATTACACGTAAGGTCTTTTTTTCCCTTTATAGGATTATTATTGATTTGAGACTGTGTTTGTGATGTACATTACAATAGTTCAACATTGAGTATTTATACATATGTGCATGTGTGTATCCATTTTGGATGTATCTATGTCTTACCTGGAAAAGTTGGGGGTCGTCTTATACACTGGAAAACACGGTGTGTGTATATGTATGTGTGTGTGTGTATATATGTGTATATATATATATATATATATATATTATAATTTTTTTTTTTTTTTTTTAATAGAAGTAATTTACAAATCTCTGGAACTTTCTGACACGATTTAATTTGAAAGAAAAAAAAAATTGCTGGAGTTGCCCTTCAATGGTACCAAAAATGGGGAAAATGATTTATATGTTATATATATATATTATTTTTTTTTTACATAAATTGTGAGCGACCTCCTGAGTACCATTTGATTGCTTCTACAGTATATTGTAATAATTCTATGTTTTTCCTAGTGCACCATACCTCCAACTAGCAAGTACTCGGAGTAGTAAAATGACTGTCCTGGGGGCCATCACTAGGTCCCTGGACGTCATCTTAGCCACCCAGCACCCTGCAGTTACACTGAGTAACACAAGTGCCCTCTCCCTCTGACTACCTACCTTAATGCTGTGATCGCTATTCACTATGGTATCTAGGGACCCTCTTGAAGTTTGTATTTTCCTTCTCCATTACAGGATGCACAGTGACCGCTGAGATCCAGGGTGTGATAGACGCCTGTGTAAAACTTAGCGGGATGCCTGATCTAACATTGTCTTTTATGGTAAGTTAGATTATATAATGGTGGATATAGATTAGAGCTTAGGGCAGCCTGACATGGTGTAAGCATTTTGGTGGTCGGAGGCCTATACTACTGCAAGTTTAGTCACTGACATTTCAGAAAGGTCTATTGAAATTTACCTTGTCTTGGATTAAGTGAGAGTGTTCAGACCCCGAGTGATCGCTAAAACAATTAGAGAGAGAAGCTTGTGGCTGAGCACTTCTCTCCCCGTTCTCTGTGCATGCGAAGAAAACAGTCCCGTAGACTTAGGGCCGTATTACACGGGGTGATTATCGTTCGACGATCAATGATTCAACGTTCAACGATTAAACGACCAACAAGAAATAGTTGATCGTTTGATAGAATCTGGACCTATTTTCATCATTGCTCGTTCATAAATTGCTCAAACATCATTTGGTGGTATAACAGGTCATTTGGTCGTTTCCTGATCTATCAGCCAGGAAAGGACGAGCGCAAGAACGACCATAAGTAACAATCATCATCTTGTGTAATAGAGTGAACCAATTAAGATCGTTTGCGTTTGTCTTAGAGCCTGTTTGAGATCGTTTATCGTTAATTCTCAAAAAAATCGTCCCATGTAATACCACCCTTAGGGTCCTATTAGACGGGCCGACGCCGACTCGATCAATAATGTAAAGAGTTCCAATCTACTAGCTCGGTGCTCGTTTACTGGGCCTATTACGCAACTTGATAATCGTTTACCAAGGGCTGCACGGACATCGTTAGCGATGTCCGTGCAGCCCTTGCTCTAAACTGTTATATATTACCTCTCCACGGTCCTGGTTTTCTCCTGCCCTCTGCTCGCTTCCCAGAGCCACGGCTACAGCTTCTGAGCTGACAGGCCGCTCAGCTCACTGGCCGGGAACGCTGTGGCCTGGCACCAGGAAGTGATCAGAGGGCAGGAGGAGACCCAGAGCATGGAGAGGCGATGTATAGTAGTCGGCCCTTGATGCAGGAGAGAGGTGGCCATAATCCAAAACAGCTGAGCACCTCCATAGACCATAATAGAGAGAAAGTGTGGCCTCCTCTCCTGCAAAAAGGAAGCTAGGGAAGTTGTATGTGATCTGTGGACCTTGGGAGGCATGAGTATTCTGAGTATAAGGAGTATGCATGACGGCCACGCATGGAATTATACAGGGATATACAATATATCTGTACTCTGATATTTGCAGAATCCCCGTCTCTTGGATGACGTCAGCTTCCACCCTTGCGTGCGTTTTAAGCGTTGGGAATCAGAGCGGATCTTGTCCTTTATCCCTCCAGATGGGAATTTCCGACTTTTGTCCTACCATGTCAGCGCCCAGAAGTAAGAAGGAAATAAGATTCTCAGTCTTTTCTTGCAAAAAGTATACATTTAAAAGACAATACATTTTAAAAGACAATAAATTAAAAAAAATTATTTTTTTAATATGTAATTACATTAGCAAAGCTATGATTTTTTTTTTTTTTACATGTAATTTCTACATATACTGCGCCCCCTGCTGGACCCTTCAGGTATAGACTGGGTCGTGGCATCACATTTTTTTTTTAGAGAAATTAAACCTGCCTGATCTACTAAAATGAGGGAAATAGCAGTATATGTGCATTTCCCATGAATAGTGTTTATTAGGGTGGGTTCACACTGCGTTTTTGCAATCCAATTAACGGATCCGTTTTTTTTAACGGTCAAAAAAGTAGTGTCAACAGTACTTTATTGTGCAGAAATAGGAAAACATGGCATACTTCATCCAAAACCAGTGCCACACCTATCCACAGGTTGTATGTGGTAATGCATCTCAGCCCTATTTACCTTACTAAAGCTGAACTGCAATACCAGACGTAACCCACAGGCAGTTGTGGCGCTATTTCTAATAGGAAGCAGCCATGTTTTCTAACCCAGGACAACCTTACCAATGACTCGCCATGCTATACGTTGAGTTGTAGCCCAATAGACATAAACACATTGCAACTTGGGCTCAAACATGATATAGTCTACTAATTATGTGGAATATGGTTGGTCTTGCGTTGCAGCCTGGTGGCCATTCCAGTCTATGTGAAGCATGGGATTAGTTTTCGGGAAGGAAGCAGCTCTGGACGTTTTGAGGTGACCCTAGGACCTAAGCAGAGTATGGGCAAGACTGTGGAGGGTGTGACTGTAACCGGGCAGATGCCTAAAGGAGTCCTCAACATGACATTGACCCCATCCCAGGGCACCTACGTCTTTGATCCAGTAACCAAGGTGTGTAGTGCAGCCTGTACATGAATATTAGGGTGTAATGTTCAGTATTGTGCTGTTATCTCACCATTACATATGTCCTCTTAGTTATTATCATGGGATGTAGGGAAGATTAATCCTCAGAAATTACCAAGTCTAAAGGGAACCATGATCCTCCAAGCTGGCTGCTCGAAACCGGATGAGAATCCAACACTAAACCTCAACTTCAAGATCCAGCAGCTAGCTATCTCAGGTACAGTCCGGATGAGCCTACCACTCCTAATAATGCAGGAAGTGGGGTATTGTTTCCAGTCTGACAGGGTGCTCTCTGCTGCCACCTCTGTCTGTGTCAGGAACTGTCCAGAGCAGGATTTGCTCCTGCTCTGGACAGTTCCTTTCATGGACAGAGGTGGCAGCAGAGAGCACTGAGTCAGACTGGATAGAAAATAGCACTTCCTGCAGAACATACAGAAGTTGATAAGCACTGAAAGACTGTTTTGTTTTTTTAAATAGTTTACAAATCTGTATAACTTTCTGACATCAGTTTTTTTCTGGAGTTCCCCTTTAAGTCAGTACTTGTTGTGTAAACAGACAACATTCTTCTGATGCCTCTTTTTCCGTACTCTACTCCCTGCAGGATTGAAGGTTAACAGGTTGGACATGTACGGCGAGAAGTACAAACCCTTCAAAGGAATCAAATACATGACCAAGGCTGGCAAGTTCCAGGTCAGAACATAAAAGAAGATGAGATTCTGCGGAGGCCTGTGAACTGTATAGATGCGGCTGACGCTCCTACAACATACTACTCTTGTAAATGAGGAGATGTGACTTGCAGTGCGTGTATGTAGATGCTGTGTAGCACGTGTCTGGTATTTAGATCCTCAGAGGTGTGAATGAGAGATATAAGTGAGGTGCCTCCATTATCCTATTCTAGACTACTGGCTACTTGCGAAAACAAAATACAAGCCTATTTCTGGTGCTTGTTCACACTAGAACCACCATCCATTCCTTACAGGGCAGGAAAACATGAAGTTTGTCGTCCTTTCCATTTTCATTCCCTGCAGGAGCCACTGTGGTTAATGTATGGTTCTCTCTTCTTGTCCCTAAAGAGGAGGAGCCCAGCTTAGGTTAGCCCCGCCCCTGAGGAACAAGGAAATCAAGCTTTTCCTCATATCAGCCTATAGGTTTCCTCTATAATGTGTGTATCAGGACAAACTTTACCACTCTTCTTGCCGACTTCATAAATCTTGACATTAGGTGAGATTATATCTAGAAGTAATAGCTACTGTATAGTGTGTATGGTGGACTGTGTGCCATGGTTCATTGTTCTCCAATACGTGTGACTACTTTATACTGCGAATCTCTGACTACTGAAGTACATTGCACTCCTTGACCTATTTACAAGATAGTACCGGAACCAGGCTTGCACTAGCATTACCCAGCATGCACTGACTGAATGTGCAACTAATAATTGTGAATCTTGCCGCAGGACTGATACTTGATAGTGAATTGTAGCACTACTATGTGATCCCTATATGGTGGGATTGTCAATGGGGGGGGCTCTTCCTGTGCTTGTTCACCAATTCCAGTTCTTTTGTGTAATAAAGTTATTCCTCCCAGGATGGAGTTCTAGTTGTACTGTCCTATTTTATAGTCATGATGTGTGTTGTCTTTTAGATTCAAGACCTTATACCGTGATGATTTATTAGATTTGTCCATCTTCCATACATTGAATGTAAATTATAAGAAGCCATATTCAGCAGGATATGGTGGCACAATGAGTACCTATAGCAGGGGTACTCAACAACCTTTAGTGAAGTTCCACTTATCATGATCTATTGTCAGGTGAAGGTCCGAGCTGAACATCAGTAGTATATAGCCCCCCTGTTGCTCCCCCAGTAGTATATAGACCCCTGTGCACTCCCCCAGTAGTATATAGACCCCTGTGCGCTCCCTCAGTAGTATATAGTCCCCCTGTGCGTTCTTCACTCTTGTGGCCACACTGCAGCGGTCGATAGAGGCCGCTCTCCCCTTGTCCCGGTACTCCATTGACGTCACTGGAGCACTGACACCAGAGACACAGAGCGGCCTCTTGTGACTGCTGCGGCCACAAGAGTGACTGACAGGGAGGGAGCCAATAGCTCCCACTCTGTCAGTGCTGCTGCTGCACGGTAACTATGAGCGCTCATAGTTACTGTGCAGAGGGGAGCAGCGCAGCTCAGTATACAGGTATAACCTGTATACTTTATACCTGATCTATAGCTTCATATTACAGCTCCATAAAACTATGAGCATTGTGGTTCCTAAAATCTTTTGATGGTGCTGCTTAAAATCACATCCTTAAGAATCTGGTATTGCTTGATAGGTCATCAATATAAAATCTAGAATTTCCTAACCTTTTATAATTACAGCTTCTAAACAGGCCTATAGGTCTCCATAGTAACAGACAACAGAGACCATTTGTAGTCTGACCCTGCTGTCTCACTAGCTACCATCTGTCCCTGGCTTTATTATTACCTACAGGGTATGTCAGTAAGGAATAGGGGAGAAAAGGTAAAGGGGCTGTAGCATCAGACTACATAGGGTTTGTTTGTGTTCTGTTACCATGGAAACAGAAAGCAATAGATTTGTAATTAGACTGTATTCACACTTACTACTTGTTTGGTTTAGGGCCATAGTGGGAAGCGAAGTCTAAGGGTGGTATTACACGGGCCGATGGGGGCCCAATAATACCTGTA
This sequence comes from Dendropsophus ebraccatus, assembly GCF_027789765.1. Classification (NCBI taxonomy): domain Eukaryota; kingdom Metazoa; phylum Chordata; class Amphibia; order Anura; family Hylidae; genus Dendropsophus; species Dendropsophus ebraccatus. Next base: position 203,111,482 of record NC_091454.1, read on the forward strand.
AACGAGCAGCGATCTGCTAGATCGTCGCTCGTTTACTGGACCTATTACACGGCCCGATAATCGTTAAACAAGGGCTGCAGGGACATCGTTACCAATGTCCTTGCAGCCCTTGCTTAACTATATACAATAGCTATCCACGTTCCAGGGCTGCTGCTGCGGTCTTCTTCTCCACTGGTCCTGCACGCTCTAACTTCAGAGTGACCTGTCAGCTGACAGGCCGCTCAGCCAATCACAGGCCGGGACCGCTGCGGCCTGTCAGCTGACAGGCCACTCTGAAGCTAGAGCGCGCAGGACCCGGGGAGAAGAAGACCGCAGCAGCAGCCCTGGAACGTGGATAGGTAATGTATATCGTCAGTCGCCGGCCGAAAATAGGTCCAAACCTATATCAACGATCAGCCAATGATCGTTGTCATCGGCTGATCGTTGTATTTATTACATGGAGCGATATTCGGAAATTATCGTTCCGTATAATAGTACCCTAAGGGTCCTATTACATATTAACGATAAATTATTGCAAACGAGCGCTTTAAGGAACGACCTGAAATTGTTCACTATTCTATATGGAATGATAGTCGTCAGTTACAATCGCAATTACGGTCGTTTGCATATTTTAGTGTATGAACAATCATAATTACAAATGAACAATGTTTACATACACCGAAAGGTTTGCAAACGATTAGCAATGATTTTATAGTCTGCTCAAAAGATGCAACAATGGCATACAATCAAGTTTTGGATAGTCCTTTGATTGTTGACATGTCAATTCTTGGAGCGGAGGCGCGCGAGCCCTCCCATAGACACACTGAGGCAGAAGGGGCTCCGCCGTGGAATTCTGCCTGTTTTGCTCAGTGAGAACATACACTCACCGGCCACTTTATTAAGTACACCATGCTAGTAACGGGTTGGACCCCCTTTTGCCTTCAGAACTGCCTCAATTCTTCGTGGCATAGATACAACAAGGTGCTGGAAGCATTCCTCAGAGATTTTGGTCCATATTGACATGATGGCATCACACAGTTGCTGCAGATTTGTCGGCTGCACATCTATGATGCGAATCTCCCGTTCCACCACATCCCAAAGATGCTCTATTGGATTGAGATCTGGTGACTGTGGAGGCCATTGGAGTACAGTGAACTCATTGTCATGTTCAAGAAACCAGTCTGAGATGATTCTAGCTTTATGACATGGCGCATTATCCTGCTGAAAGTAGCCATCAGATGTTGGGTACATTGTGGTCATAAAGGGATGGACATGGTCAGCAACAATACTCAGGTAGGCTGTGGCGTTGCAACGATGCTCAATTGGTACCAAGGGGCCCAAAGAGTGCCAAGAAAATACTCCCCACACCATGACACCACCACCACCAGCCTGAACCGTTGATACAAGGCAGGATGGATCCATGCTTTCATGTTGTTGACGCCAAATTCTGACCCTACCATCCGAATGTCGCAGCAGAAATCGAGACTCATCAGACCAGGCAACGTTTTTCCAATCTTCTACTGTCCAATTTCGATGAGCTTGTGCAAATTGTAGCCTCAGTTTCCTGTTCTTAGCTGAAAGGAGTGGCACCCGGTGTGGTCTTCTGCTGCTGTAGCCCATCTGCCTCAAGGTTCGACGTACTGTGCGTTCAGAGATGCTCTTCTGCCTACCTTGGTTGTAACGGTTGGCTATTTGAGTCACTGTTGCCTTTCTATCAGCTCGAACCAGTCTGCCCATTCTCCTCTGACCTCTGGCATCAACAAGGCATTTCCGCCCACAGAACTGCCGCTCACTGGATGTTTTTCCTTTTTCGGACCATTCTCTGTAAACCCTAGAGATGGTTGTGCGTGAAAATCCCAGTAGATCATCAGTTTCTGAAATACTCAGACCAGCCCTTCTGGCACCAACAACCATGCTACGTTCAAAGGCACTCAAATCACCTTTCTTCCCCATACTGATGCTCGGTTTGAACTGCAGGAGATTGTCTTGACCATGTCTACATGCCTAAATGCACTGAGTTGCCGCCAAGTGATTGGCTGATTAGAAATTAAGTGGTAACGTGCAGTTGGACAGGTGTACCTAATAAAGTGGCCGGTGAGTGTATATATGTTATAAACAGTATATTAATGTGTGAATGTAGCCTTATAAAAGTTGCAGGGGAAGCATTTGCTTGCGCACTCTATAAACCACAGCAAGAACTCCTGCCACAAAGAAGGAACCTAGACCTGACAGCGGGAAGCCGGTGGTGGTGAGTACCAAGGTACACAGTATAGCGGCTCATGCTGACCCGTGCCATTCTACCACTTTTTTTCATTTTAGGTTCCTTAGTACTGTAAATGGTAGGGAAAGGTGGACATATCCTTTAAGTGGAACCTTGGCACACGTTACTGGGCATGACGCGATCTCTTTATAAAACGCACAAGTTTATAGCAAATAAAACTTTATTAGTAGTATCTTCATACACTCACACGTTAACATTGAATCACCATTTACAATATTACACACCTAAAGGTACATTCACACATGTTGGTTTTGTGAATTTAATTTATTTTATTTTTTTTGCATGGTAAGTTTATAATAATGGGGAAACAAAAACGCCACATGTGAATACACTGTAATCAGCCTTAAAGGAGTAGTCAGTGAAAAACTTTTTTTCACTAAATAACACACAGTACAAAGTTATACAACATTGTAATTTATGTAATTTATTGTAATTGTGTTATTTATGTGAATGGCCCCCTTCCCCATGTTTCCACCCCCCGACTCTTGACCCGGAATTCTAATACTGCATACTTCAGTCCCGGCCGCCATCTTGGGGCGATTACGTCACTCTTCAGGAGGCCGGCCTGACTGCTCCAGCCCTCCCTCACGCCGGCCCCCCTCCAGCGCGTCATCCGCTGCTCAGCCGCCATTGGCTGAGCATAACAGAAGATGTCTGGGGCTGCAGCCAATCATGCGCACCGGCAGTGTTTTGATTTTCTGTAGCCCCAGACGTCTGTTATGCTCACCCAATTGCTGCTGAGCAGTTGATGACGCGCTGGAGGGGAGTCGGCGTGAGGGAGGGCTGGAGCAGTCAGACCGGCCTCCTGAAGAGTGACGTAATCGTCCCAAGATGGCGGCCGGGACTGAAGAGGTCGACAGTGATTATGTGAGTATTCAGTATTACACTTACTAGTCAAGCGTCGGGGGGGCATGGGGAAGGGGGCCATTCACATAAATAACACACATTACAACGTTGTATAACTTTGTAATGTGTGTTATCTAGTAAAAAAAAAAGTTTTTCACCGGACTACTCCTTTAATAGATGGAGACTTCTGTATCCGACTGGATCTTGCAGAAGCAGCTTTTGAGCAGGAACTTGTCACACATGGGCTATAAACCCTACAAGCGCAGTAATGTAATACACTGCTCCCAACATGGCCATTGTGTGCCCATACATAATAGATAACCGTCACCTAATCTGAGCAGCAGGACCCAGTGACTGTCTATATACAGTATTATGCATTGATGACATCAGACATGGTCCAGCATGGTCCACAGATGTTGATCCCTATAATATGCCTGCCTTTTAAAGGGGGTTATCCAGGTTGTGCATGGTATTACAATTAACCTACATTCACTTTAATGGAACTGATCTGCAATACCATACACAAACCGGGGACAAGAGTGGCACTATTTCTGACAGAAAGTAGCTCTGTTATTCTAATCCTAGATTACAACTTTAACATGGGTAGAAGGTGGTCAGTGGTGAATTACTTGTCTTTGGGAAAACTTCAATAGAAATGTATAATAGGAAAAGCTGGTCAACCACTTAGGTCCCCATTCACACTGGCTGCAGTGTATATGCCACGTGACTGTATCTAGGAGTGTAAAAGGTGGAAGCCGAATGCAGGTTTTGCCATAGTTTATCATTTCTAGAAACAGCGCCACTCTTCTCCATAGGTTGCATCTGGTATTGCAGCTAGACGCAACCCATAGGTGAGATTGGCCCCAAGTAGGACAAAGACATGATGACTGGCTATGCCTTGCTTCAGACGCCTGGTATTAAATAGATTATCCAAGTTTATAAAAACATACCGTAGCTGCTTTTTTTTATCCAAAAGGGGCGCCTCAGCTGTTCTCAGGTTGTGTGTTGTATTAATACTTGGCTCTATTCATTTCAATTGAGTTGCAGTACCACACACAAACTGAGGACAAGTGTGGCGCTGTTTCTGGAAGACAGCAGTTATGTTTTTTTTTTAATCCTGGATAACCCCTTTAATCTCTAGTACCATTTAAAGTGTTATATGTGGGGCTTCAGCTATAAGAGACCTCATATAGAGAGCTATAATCTAGCAGGTTGCTGACCATAGTGGAGTAAAAAGCCATTTTATTTGCCTCTTGAAGCTATGTTCACACTACATATATTTTTGTAAAACTATGGCCGTCGTTGCCGACTGCAACAACGTCCGTGATTAATACGAAAATATACGTTACATTGCCGCTTATGGAATCCCGACCGGAGTGTATACACATAGTATACGCTCTGGCCGGGATCCCTAACGGCGCTGCTATTCAGTGAATAGCGGCCGCAGAAAACCCTGTCAGTGCACAGTATGGAGCGAACTCTGCTGCGCTAAAGATCATCCAGCTGGTACTGCAGTACCGGCTGGGATAATATTTTCTGAGACCGTCCGTTCCGTGACCATGCTCAGTCCTCCAGTGTAGGAGCTACTCTGAACCAGGCACTATGACACCGTATATAAAACTGGATATAAAAACAGGACGACCCCCATCAGTTTTAATATCATAAATCTATTTTAGAGAAATAAAACACACTTCAAACAATATAAAATATTCTAATAAGATCGCATCCATTAATACATAGTCACATGCTTACCTGATGGTTATGTATTTAAGCGACTTATCTGTCCAGGTATACATGTATACATATAGTGGTTTCTCTACATTCATTGATATATCTCTATCCTGTAACACCAGGTTACATACGTGTAGACGCTCATATCGACCTTGGCCCCTTTACCTAGTCACATTGTTCAGCACACAAAAACGCCTAAACCACAAACAGGAGATCATTCACACATAAAGTCAAAAACACCAGAAAAAAATGCTGGAAAAAAAACACAAAAATGCGCCGCATTGTCGTTTTTTTTTTGGCCTGAAAAAAGCCAGACAAAAAGTGTGTGAGGGCGTCCTCATGGTCCAATTTTTCCACTGCTTCCTCAATATGACTATAGCACGGCCGACTTTACCCATCAGTATAGAGAATCATTCGGTAATAGTAATACGCCCCATACTGCAGATCCATCCAGATCTATAAGATTCCTTACTAGACTTAGTGTCACCTTGGAGATTCCCGAAACAGGGACCGACTCAAGTTAGTCCTTGGCCTATTAAATATATAAAACCTCATAAATATCCCTTATAGTCATTGCACAGCGTAGGCCGGGCCCCTGTTAGTGACGCTGGGTAAAGTCTTTGGTCTCCGCCATATCCAGCAATGTCTTTAGTGGTATGAATGGTTGTAGTGTCCATTGGCTCTCAGTTTAGTTTGATGCCTGTTTTATCCCGTATCCAGTCTATATAGCGGGTCACTCGGGTGTATACTCCAGGCTTGTCCTTTACCCCGCAGTCCTCACCCCAACTGATGACGCCGAAGAGATGCATACGGCCATTGACGGAGCATACGAGCGGCCCCCCAGAATCGCCCTGCAGGGAAGGGATGTAATATTAGCATTTGACACAATAGGATTTGTTGATCGTTGCAGTTCTAGGGGCTGTACACGATTGGAAAAACATGGCTGCCATCTACAGGTTGTGTGTGGTATTGCAGCTCAGTCCCATTCACTTCAATGGCGCTAAGCTACTATACAAGTCTCAACTGTCCAAAATTAATACCATGGGGGAGATTTATCAAACTGGTGTAAAGTAGAACTGGCTTAGGGTCCATTTACACAGAAAGATTATCTGACAGATTATCTACCAAAGATTTGAAGCCAAAGCAAGAAACAGACTATAAACAGAGATCAGGTCATAAAGGAAATTTCTCCAGTTTTTAAATCCATTTCTGGCTTTGGCTTCAAATCTTTGACAGATAATCTGTCAGATAATCTTTCTGTGTAAATGGGTCCTCAGTTGCCCTAGCAACCAATCAGATTCCACCTTTCATTCCTCACAGACTCTTTGGAAAATGAAAGATGGAATCTGATTGGTTGCTAGGGGCAACTGAGCCAGTCTCACTTTACACCAGTTTGATAAATCTCCCCCCATGTTGTTTTTTTTAAACAATTTTCTAATAATTAAGGTTGCAATAAAAGAAAATAATAATACACATACATTTTTAGGAGTTTTTCCATCGAATTGAATTTAATACAGTGTAAAACACTTTCAAATACTGTGTGATCATAGCCTAAAGGAGGGTGTTTTAATAAGACAACCCCTTTTTTACACTGTCGGGCTATGTATACTGTCAAAAATGATTTACTGTCATAATTTACCAGCAAATAACAGACGGTATTAGAACATAATGGCCATTATTATACGAACAACATCTTATAGGTGATTATAAAGGGAACCTCTGTTTTAAAGGGGTACTCTGTCAAAAAAAAATCAAATCAACTGCTGTTAGAAAGTTATAAAGATTTGAAATTACTTCTATTTAAAAATGTCCAGTCTTCCAGTACTTATCAGCTGCTGTATGTCTTGCTCTTTCCAGTCTGACACAGTGCTCTCTGTTGCCACCTCTGTCCATGTCAGGAACTGTCCAGAGGAGTAGAGGTTTTCTATGGGGATTTGCTGCTGATCTGGACAGTTCCTGACACGAACAGAGGTGAACAGCACTGTGTCAGACTGGAAAGAATACACCAATTCATGCAGGACATACAGCAGCTGATAAGTACTGGAAACTTTTTAAAAGAAGTAATTTACAAATCTGTATGGCGTGCCCCTTTAAAACAGAGGTTTCCCTTATGGTCATCTATAATAAGCATTTGTTTAAACAAATTAGTGAATGATAAGATATCTCATATGCAGCTCCCTGAATCAGAGTTTGGGGCGTTGTTTACTTATTGTTGGACCTGGGATCCAAGTAAGAAGGCTGCCAGATGCCGCCCATCAGTAATATTAATACTACGCCCACAATGCTCCTCCCAGATGTCCTTTTTGGCTGGATGCCAGGCACCATATACAATCTGACCAACTTCCTGCACTATGGGATTTGCCTCCATTTTGGGAGTAGAAATACAAGTATGGAATTCAAGCATTTCAAAGGACAAAAAGCAGTCACCTGGCAAGCATCGTCCTGGTTCACTGGGTCACCTGCGCACAACATGTTTGGAGTCACATCTCGGTTGGCTAGTTGTTCAGGGGTGCATAGCTTGTCAGGATATAGCCTTACACGACCTTCCTTAAGCTGGTCAGACAGGAATGGAGAATCTGAAAGTGGAATCATTAAAGGGGTTATCCAAAGGGTTTTTTTTTGTTGAAAAAAAACAACAAATATTTATATAATTTTACTTTTTTCAGAAACAGCGCCACTCTTGCCCTCAGTTTGTGGGTGGTATTGCAGCTCCATTCCATTAAACTAAATTAAGCCGAGTTGTAATACCATGCACAACCTGAGGACAATGGTGGCACTGGCACTGTTTATGTAGGATAGCATCTATGTTTTCTTAAATCTTGTGGATACAATGATTTGTACAGGTCATATAAGACATAGAGGGTTAAAGACCCAAGACAGTGTACATGGTATCTGTATGCTGTATTAATAGGACCATATGATAAGTAGGTATACCCTGTCCTCTTTATAGGACAAGGCTGACATTTATATTATATACCAAATATTAGTACATTTGACTGTGACTGGAGGAGGGGGCGCTGTTGCATTGATGTGTATAACAAATATTCTCTTCCAATTCTGGTCAAAAGTGGTATTGCAATAAACTGTACTAGTCACCAATATCTCAATGAATTTAATGTATATTATTTTATTCTAGTTTGTATCTAGTTTGTATTTTAATCATATAATATATGTTTATGCAACTTTAACATATTATATATTGTATCAATTTTTACAGTTAAGGATGTATGTAATATACAGTAAAAAAATAGTCAAATCTGTAAGACAATGAGTCCCACTAATTATTATTATTATTATTATTATTATTATTATTATTATTGTTGTTGTTGTTTCCTTACTATGGGCATGCTTCCCAAATCCTGAGATTTCACATTCTGTCCAGTCCGGTAGCATCTGGTCCCTGACAGGCATACATGCTGACCGAGCGCTGTCTGTCTCCATAGCACATGATCCAGAAGAAGACTTGAGCTTTAGAAGAGCTGTAAGGCATGAATAGTCATGAGATGCATAACAAATGGCAATGGTCTCTGAATTAAAGTAATTTTTTAAAAATAATTATTGTGCACTGTGTTGCACTGTAATCATTTTTCCTATAACTTTACAGGTACACTGTAAGTGGATGAAGTTTAGCTGCAGTACCAGTTACAGCCACTGGACAACAGTGGTGTCATTTCTAGAAAGAAGTAGCCCATTAAAAGAGCAGGCATGATAGGAGGAGTACTCCATCTGCATGCACTCACCAATGTCATTGTCAAAGGTAAAATCATCAAACTGGGGGTGTATGTGGAATTGTTCCACCCTAAAACTCTGCTCTTCCTCTCCGGGCTTAACCTGGAATGTCCGCCCCAGCTTCACCCGCAGTAATTTCGGGGAGGACCTGTAAAAAAAGGCTGTAAGTAATGAGACCTAATATATTCAGCGCCATCTATAGCCTGACAGGTAAAAGACTCACTCTTCATGGAAGCAGTGGGCCGCTGTCACCACCCAGCAGGGGTTTATGAGGGTCCCTCCACAACGAAAATATTCTGTTCCCCTGGACACACGGAAGATGGCCGCCGTCCATGGGTGAGAGGTTATGTGTGCAGATCTACCCGCAGCGACTTTGAAGCGAGGCTGTAGCTGGGGTCGTCGGATACCACAAGTAGCTGTTGGAAAATAAAAAATTGTTTTTAGTTTCAGGGTGACTCCAACGTTTTTAACTCAACCGTGCCTGAAAATTATACAGATTTGTAAATTACTTCTATTTAAAAAACTCAAATCTTCCAATATTTATCAGCTGCTGTATGTCCTGCAGGAAGTGGTGTATTCTTTCCAGTCTGGCACAGGGCTCTCTGCTGCCACCTCTGTCCATGTCAGGAACTGTCCAGAGCAGCAGCAAATCCCCATAGAAAACCTCACCTGCTCTGGACAGTTACTGACATGGACAGAGGTGGCAGCAGAGAGTACTGTGTCAGATTGGAAAGAATACACCAATTCCTGTAGGACATACAGCAGATGATAAGTACTGCAAGACTAGAGATTTTTAAGAAGAAGTCATTTACAAATCTGTATAACTTTCTGACCAATTATGAGGAGGATTGGCTTATACCCTATGGAGGTTCCTGCCTTCCTCTGGATCAACACTGTAGGGTAATAGGATGAACTGGATGGCTGTGTTTTTACAAACTATATAACATTATTCAGTGTCACTTACTGCATCGGGGGGCATCGCAGAATTCCCAGGATGTTTCAGTGCCGTTCATCACATGACACCAAGGACGCACATCATTGTCTGGATTCCTGCAAAGTACAAAGGTGAATTTACTTTTTTTTACGTTAAGTATCCAGGCTTCAGAAAAATGGTTTAATGGGCGCTGTCATTAAAAACAGCTTTGCTGTTAATAGGCATCAATATCTAACATATTTGTTATTCACTTTATGAAAAAAAAAAAGTTCCTTTCTGTGTGTTATTCAAAGCTATAACATTGGCCACTAGGTGTCACTATTTTGAGCTCCACTTTGTCAATGAATTAGCGTCAATAATTATAGCAATTTTGATGTGAAAGCTCTGCTCCCATGCTGTCAATCACAGTGCAGGGAGAGAGCAATAAATATCAGAAAGGCATTCACTCCACATGTGGTGATCTCCTGAACTAATCCTATATACTTTGTGTATATGATTGTGACGTCTACAATTTCATTTTATTTTTACAGTATAAATCAATGTATGCTTATATTGAAACAAATGCTTGTTTTATTACCTAGTGGCCAATGTTATAACCTTGGATTTCACAGAGAAAGCTCCATTTTTTAAAAAGTGAAGTGAAGTGAATATTGGATATTGATGTAATATCAGAATATGTAAAGTTGTTTTTAATGAGAGGAATTGTTTAAATAGTTCCTGTTAATTCTTTGACAAGTTTGTTCTTGTAAATGACTGTAGTTACCCTGGGATATCACCTAGACTTAGGATTCTGCATTGTGCCATTCCCTTGTTATCTCTCCTGGAATGGCACATGGCAAATACAAGTACATATTTACTAAAACAGCCATGCCAGGGAGTATTCTCAGATGCCACTAGGTGGTGCTATGGAGCTAACCTAATTCCAACGGTACTACCTGTTTATAAATCAAACTGTATTGCGGGCCAAAGACGTGATACAGCTTGAGGCTATGTTCACACAACGTCACGGAACGGCCGGTCTCTGAAAAGATCATCCCTGCAGTACCGGCCGGATGATCTCTGCAGCAGCAGAGCTCTGAACTCTCCACTGCACGCTATGGAGCGAGTGGCCGGAGCTGCTCGCTCCATAGTGTGCACTGACAGAGTTTTCTACAGCCGCTATTCAATGAAAACTGCCATGTCAGTTATTTGCGGTGCTGCTAGGGATCCCAGCCGGAGCTTATACTTCGTGTATACGCTCCGGCCGGGGTCCCATAGACAGCAAGGTAACGTATATTTTCGTAATAATCACAGCCGTTGTACAACGGACACGGTTTTACGAAAATATACACTACCGTTCAAAAGTTTGGGGTCACATTGAAATGTCCTTATTTTTGAAGGAAAAGCACTGTACTTTTCAATGAAGATGACTTTAAACTAGTCCTAACTTTAAAGAAATACACTCTATACATTGCTAATGTGGTAAATGACTATTCTAGCTGCAAATGTCTGGTTTTTGGTGCAATATCTACATAGGTGTATAGAGGCCCATTTCCAGCAACTATCACTCCAGTGTTCTAATGGTACAATGTGTTTGCTCATTGGCTCAGAAGGCTAATTGATGATTAGAAAACCCTTGTGCAATCATGTTCACACATCTGAAAACAGTCTAGCTCGTTACAGAAGCTACAAAACTGACCTTCCTTTGAGCAGATTGTGTTTATGGAGCATCACATTTGTGGGGTCAATTAAACGCTCAAAATGGCCAGAAAAAGAGAACTTTTATCTGAAACTCGACAGTCTATTCTTGTTCTTAGAAATGAAGGCTGTTCCATGCGAGAAATTGCTAAGAAATTGAAGATTTCCTATAACGGTGTGTGCTACTCCCTTCAGAGGACAGCACAAACAGGCTCTAACCAGAGTAGAAAAAGAAGTGGGAGGCCGCGTTGCACAACTAAGCAAGAAGATAAGCACATTAGAGTCTCTAGTTTGAGAAACAGACGCCTCACAGGTCCCCAACTGGCATCTTCATTAAATAGTACCCGCAAAACACCAGTGTCAACATCTACAGTGAAGAGGCGGCTGCAGGATTTTGGGCTTCAGGGCAGAGTGGCAAAGACAAAGCCATATCTGAGACTGGCCAATAAAAGAAAAAGATTAAGATGGGCAAAAGAACACAGAGATTGGACAGAGGAAGACTGGAAAAAAGTGTTGTGGACGGACGAATCCAAGTTTGAGGTGTTTGGATCACAAAGAAGAACGTTTGTGAGACGCAGAACAAATGAGAAGATGCTGGAAGAATGCCTGACACCATCTGTTAAGCATAGTGGAGGTAATGTGATGGTCTGGGGTTGCTTTGGTGCTGGTAAGGTGGGAGATTTGTACAGGGTAAAAGGGATTCTGAATAAGGAAGGCTATCACTCTGCATCGCCATGCCATAGCCAGTGGACAGCGCCTGATTGTAGCCAATTTCATCCTACAACAGGACAATGACCCTAAACACACCTCCAAATTGTGCAAGAACTATTTACAGCAGAAGCAGCAGCTGGTATTCTATCATAGGTAATGGAGTGGCCAGCGCAGTCACCAGATCACCACCCCATTGAGCTGTTGTGGGAGCAGCTTGACCGTATGGTAAGCCAGAAGTGCCCATCCAACCAATCCAACTTGTGGGAGCTGCTTCTAGAAGCGTGGGGGGCAATTTCTCCAGCTTACCCCAACAGATTAATAGCTAGAATGCCAAAGGTGTGCAATGCTGGAATTGCTGCAAAAGGAGGATTCTCTGACGAAAGCAAAGTTTGATGTAAAAACAATGTTATTTCAAATACAAATCATTATTTCTAACCTTGTCAATGTCTTGACTCTATTTTCTATTCATTTCACAACGTATGGTGGTGAAGAAGTGTGACTTTTCATGGAAAACACTAAATTGTTTGGGTGACCCCAAACTTTTGAACGGTAGTGTACGTTGTGTGAACATAGCCTTGGGCTGTGTGGAGGTGAGTGGGCCATATGTAACATGCTGAGACTTCCTGCTCTAAGAGATAGAGCTGCCTGACACACAGCTTCTCATGTCTCATGTGTACAATTAGGTTTTTCATAGTGTACAGTGTTATATAGGAGTACAGTGGTGCATTATTATGTTACGAGCATAATCCGTTCCGGGGGGGGGGGGGGGGGGGGGGGGCCGTGGCCGGGGTTGTAATCCAAATCCACTCTTAAACCAAAGCAAATTTCCCATAAGAAATCATTGAAATGCAGACAATTGGTTCCACACCCCAAAAATAATGATTTATTATTCTGAATAACATGTAAAACAGATGAAACAAACATTCAGGAACAGCAGAATATGTGATATTATAGGTTACTGTACAGTAATGGAGAGGATGGGAAACACAAGGGCCGACAGAGACTTCAGGGAGCTGGAAGGAATGAGCAGGGCAGATGTGGGCACATACATGCAGTGCTCTGTCCGGGGAGAGAGGGGGTACAGCTATGGAGAGTAGTGATGAGCGAATACTGTTCGATCGAATAGATAGATATCCCGCGAATATTCGACAAATATTCGATAAGCATTCAAATCCCCCAGCTTCCGGTTTCACCCTCCAAATGGTCAAATAGATGTTTTTCACTTATCGAATACTTGTTCCCATAGACTTTAATGGGATCGAATATTCGCTCACTATTCGCTCATCATTAATGGAGAGATTACCTCCACAGTCCTGTCCTCTGATGTAAGCCCCAGCCTGAAGTGGATCTGCTATGATTTGGAAGGTAAAGACTTCCTGGATCAGAGTACAGGGCTTTAGACCCTGCTATGCAGACTATGCCCTCCCCTGCTCCACCTCCCACCCAGCACAGGGAGCTCTTAAACCAAAGCAATGCTCTCAAACCAAGTTACTCTTAAACCAAGGTACCACTGTATATATATTTTATTACTATTACACAACCTTTACAGCACTTACCTGCAGTAATTGTGGCTTCCCAGCCCTAATCTACGGGCACTAGGTTGCCAGGAACTAAACTGCTTTCTCTTCAACAATGGTGAGTCCCACCGCAAGCAGCTGGAGCCAGATATGGCGGTACTCCACGATCCTCGGTATGTGGTCCCTCGCTCAGAGTAACAGTCTGAAGTGTCTGTATAGGAGAAATATTTTTATTCTATTACATGATGATCTAAACAGTGAATTATTAGTCATCCATGTATCTTTCATGGCGGAGAGATACAGATTTTACTGCATCAAACAAAATTCACCTGTCCACTATGTTGGCCTGTATTAATGAACAAAGTATTGAACTAGGACACACTGCTTAGGTGATTCATAGACAGAATTATTTTTTTTTACTATTAGGAGATGTACACCCCATAACTCACTTATAAAGTAAATGCAAAATAAAAAACAATAAAAAATACCGCTAATCACCACCAGGTGGAGTCAAATAAAAAAATTCTCTCACCTCCATGTTACACTACAATATATATACACTATATATTGCAGTGTTGTATACACAATGGGGGAGATTTATCAAACATGGTGTAAAGTGAAACTGGCTCAGTTGCCCCTAGCAACCAATCAGATTCCACTTTACATTCCACACAGACTCTTTGGAAAATGAAAGGTGGAATCTGATTGGTTGCTAGGGGCAACTGAGCCAGTTTCACTTTCCACCATGTTTGATAAATCTCCCCCAATATACATACAATATATAAACACTATAACACAAATAAAAAAATGCACAAACATTTTTTTTAAAACTCCCTTTACAAATCTGTAGATGTTCACAATTGCACAGACCCATTCTTAAGTACAGGTCATCCGGCAGAGATCACAGCCCTTTCCAGTGATCCATAGCAGCTACAGATGTGTAAATGGGTCCATTGAAGTCAGCGGGTACTGCACTGTCCGCAATTATGGATCCGTAATTGCGGACAGTATAACACTGATGTGAGAAAGGGGGCCTAACAATGAGAAATATATAAAGAAATCATTGTGTCCAAGGAGATTACCAATGTCCCTTAACCTCACTGTCCTGCCTATAACTGTGGCTGCAGCAGGAGCCTCCCCCCTCTGGAAGATAGAGTGTAAGCTCCGCCCATGAATTAAACTCCACCCCCTTGGAACAGATTAGCAGGAGATGAGCCCTTGTGTTCTCTCCAGGCTTTGTACAAAGCTGCTCGATTGGGACAATAAAAAACTAAATATTCTGCTACCCTAGATAGACATCAAATAGAGAAATGGGGGATGTTATAAGCATAACCCTGGTGGCACATACCGCAGTATTATAGAAGTTATACACATTTGGCACTGGGGCCCCAGGACTTCCTGTATAACTAGGCGGAGTGGTAGTAAAGGTGTACGCAGCTATTAGGTGTTGGTAATAATTCTATCACTACATATAATTTGTCTCCATAATTGCTGGAAATTCCATTGTAACACTATAAGCTGTTTCCTGGCAGCTCATCCTGTGGTACGACAATGGACGTTCTCCAGACTGTGCTGGCACTCACTTGTTCGGCAGGCTGGCACGCTGCAGTAATCCCAGCTGTACTTCCCATTCTTAAATATATAACACCAGGGATTTTTATCACCATCCGGATTCCTGTAAAATAATAAATCACTTTAATCTAGGTGCTGCAGTGGCTCCCAGTTCAGCAGATTTTATAGTTATATAAATATCTCAGAGCTGGCCCGTCACCAGAATGGCTTCCTGCCTCAGAACAGGCCTGCCTCCTCCTGCTCAGTCTGCAGGGCAGGCCAAGTGTGCCAGGAGCTGACCTATCCAGATAGCCAGAAAGTGAGAACAACTACTTCTCTACCATTTATTGCACTCTTCTTTCCAGGGATTTTAAATGGGTACTGTCACTTTAAAAATAAACTTTTGTCAAAAGTTTTGGACAGTTAAGGTCTGGGTGTTCAGACCACCACCAGTGGCTAGATGGAATTGGCAGAAATGCTCGCTACAGACTCGGACTGCCCCGTTTTGTTTAGTGAGCATGGAGAGAAGCTCTCAGCTGTGTGCTTCTCCCTGCTCATTCTCGTTATCAATCAAGACCCAGACTCCCACCAATTAAGAAACTTTTGACTTAATCTCTAAGATAAGTCAACAGTTTTTAAAGTGACAGGTATTACTTTAATACATTTCAGTACAGCATCGCCATCTTGATATTCCATATTAAATGACAACTCCCACAAAATTTTTTTTTTTTTGCTTATTAAACACACAAGTTATATAACTTTGTAATGTGGTTAAATACCCGGTCTGGCCCCCTTTTCCATCCCCTGGACCTAGAAGTGAGAGACATTGCTGGACGGCGGTGACGAAGAGACGAATGGCGGGCGAATTGAGTGGCGATCATCACCAGAGGGATGGTGAGTATGGTGCCTGTGTGTGTCTGTGTTTTTTTTTTTTTTTTTGGGGGGGGGGGGGGGTCCCGCGGGAGTTGTCCTTTAAATTCTATAAGATTGTAACAAGGTATACACCTATGACTACATGAATACAGAAACAGCACCATTCTTGCCCCTAATCTGCATCTGGTATTGCAGCTCAGATCATTTAAAGTGATACTGTCACCCCCCTTACTCTATGTGCGGTTCTTTGCACCATCCACAAGCTTAGATCATCTGCTCTAAAATGAGTTCATCAGTGGACAGTGTCACCTGGGCGGGGCTTCATGACAGTTGGGCTCTCTCCATAGCCAGGATATTGGGCCTGACTGCCATGAAGCCCAGCCTAGGTGACACTGTCCACCGATGAAATTAAGCGAGAGTAAAGAGAGTGACAGTATCACTTTAAGTGACTACTATAATAACTTAAAAGGAACCTGTCACTAGGTTTATGCCGCCTTAAATGAAGGCAGCATAAACTAGTCACAGAAATGCTGAACAGATCTATGTATTACTAATTTTCCTCAGCCGTTCTCCTAATATGCAGGAGAATAGGATTCTAGCTGCTGATTCACAGGTGACTGCCTATACACAGCACGGATAGATAACTGCCAATCAGCAGCTGGTGGGCGAAGTTTTCTGTTTCTCATGAATATCCAGGAGTCTGAGCTCATGCACATAATGGAGAGGACTACTGTTATTCAGGAGGATATCTCTGGATCAGCTGCACAGATCAATGTAAGTGATACATGATTCTGTTCAGCTTCTTTGTCACTAGTTTATGCTACCCTGAAATAGGACAGCCTAACCCTACTGACAGAGTCTCTTTAATACTAGTTATGTACCAATGCTGTCATACCAGTAGGGGGCAGTATACACATGCACAGTAATTATAGTACCTGCAGTAGTTGTGGTTTCCCAGCCCGAGCTGTTGTGCGTCTCTGTGCTGTGCATTGTACAGCTTCTGACTAAGTGCCTGGGTGTTCCAATTCACACAGTTCAGTCCGCTGTTTGTCCGGCTGTAGTTTCCTCGGTAGGACTGTCCTGTGCCCTCGTAACAAGACATTGTAGTATCTGCAAAGCAGTCATGTGATTTTCAATATCATTCAATCAGTATAAAGAAGTACATATAAGTATGGGGAGGACATAGTAAAGGTTACCAGAGAGCCCTGTTATGGTGCCAAGGACATTTGGGCCTGGTATGTGACCATAATATATGGCTGTATATGAACAGTTCCCCGCTGTCTTGTTTGCATATTATATGACCATATAGCTGGTATAGGTATATGAAGTGTATGGATACCCTCATATACCTTCATTATAACCAGTACAACATGGCTACCACCCCTCGTACCTATTTCGCAGTGCTCTCCAGTGAATCCGCTGAGACATTTACACAGGTAATTCGGGGAGTACAGAGCTTGTACACAGCGCCCTCCATTGTAACACTTGGTCTCGGTACAATCTGTTGAAAAAAACACGAGAGAGAATTAATTTTATTGTCCTTAGCCGAGGGGAACGCATATCTAATGTCTAAGTAGAATCAAGATAAGTTAAGAGACAGGCTAGAGGTGTCTGGTTTTACTTTTCCCATCTGGAACACATGTACGCTCAGATGGGCTGGGTGTGCATGCGGGGAGTCAGGACTAGAGATGAGCGAACCGGCCGAGGTTCGGGTTCGTATGAACTTGAACAATCGGCTTCTGACTTCCGCTGTCTGCATGCTCTGTGGAGAGCGTGGATACAACCTTGAGGTCGGCCTGGAAAACTGGGATACAGCGGGAATCAGAAGCCGAGAGTTCAGGTTCATACGAACCCGAACCTCGGCCGGTTCGCTTATCTCTAGTCAGGACAAATAGCCGTCAGACATGTTTCCGTTGGAATTAGCGTCTTACCCATGAATGGCACACTGTGACACCTGCTTCGCCCCTCATCACAGCGGCAGAACTCCACCCTCCGCCCTGCAGGGCGCAGCCAGGTGTCGCCAGCCGTGTAGATTCTTCCGGAATGTCTTTCTGTGCAGGTTACTGTAGATAAAGGTGAAATAAGCAAAATGATTTTTACATGGGCTGTAGATTCATTCAAAGTGTCCATATATGATACAGTATCTTTCCCAATGACTAGCTCTCTTATCACATCACCCCTACCCATAAATGAAGTGACACCATAGTATAGTGAGTGAATCTTCTTTACATTTCCCACTTAAAGGGGTACTTTTTTAAATCAACTGATGGTAGAAAGTTATATAGATTTGTTATTTACTTCTATTCTAAAAATCTCCAGTCTTCCTGTACTTATCAGCTACTGTATGTCCTGCAGGACATGGTGTATTCTTTCCAGTTTGACACAGTGCTCTCTGCTGCCACCTCTGTCCATGTCAGGAACTGTCCAGAGCAGGAGAGGTTTTCTATGGAGATTTGCTACAGCTCTGGACAGTTCCTGACATGGACAGAGGTGGCAGCAGAGAGAACTGTGTCAGACTGGATAGAATACACCACTTCCTGCAGGGCGTACAGCAGCTGATAAGTACTGGAACACAGGAGAATATTAAATAGAAGTAATTTACAAATCTGTATAACATTCTGGCCAGTTGATCTGAAAGCATTTTTTTTCTACAGAGTACCCCTTTAACAAACCACTATATATGAAACCGAAATGCATCTTCCCCATTGTCTCATTCCTCACAATGAATGTCCAAACCCAAGACAATAAAAAAAAAAAAATCAATAATCACATTTATTGGTCCTTGTTCCTCTCTTCTCTCGTCGATGAAAGACCTGAGAAAGAAGTGACAGTGTTGTTCGTGGACATTCTGATCGTGGATTTTGTGAAATACTAAGCATAAACAATAAAGTGATTGTTTGGAGCCATGATGTGGAGCCGTACATGGCCATATGAAAGGCTGAAAGAGTCCATCAGAAAGGGAACAACTCTAACAGAGCTACTCTTTAAGTTGGCCAAACACTTTATACTAAAGTCAGCCAAATCCACCACTACCTGTGGGTCTGGTCAACAGTATAGGGTGTATAAAGGCCTCCCAATTCTCTACCAAAAGATGATGTTGGTGGAAAAGGGGGTCGAGTGTGATGGATTTCTAACTCTGGACCCTTTTGTTCTTGGAGGTATAAGACGGCTCCGCTTCTGATAGGGGCTTACCCCTCCCATTTATGTGTATGGTGAGGTCCTAGAGTTTGTCCAACAGCCACCTCTCCCGGCCTCAAGGAGGTAATCTAGGCTAAGGCCTATAACCAAAAGCATATAGTGTACTGTAGCGTTATTTGATCAGACCTCTTACCTCTGTAGTGGATGATACAACCTCACCAAGGAGGACGATCAATAAGATGGTCATGGCCCGGTGGCCAAGAAGACATGTTTCGGCCTGCAAGGAGAAGACACTAAATTAAGATGAAGCTACTCATCCAGAATATTTCACAGCCAAAGATTTCTCCCCCACATTCTTGTCTTTATCATGTCTCCATAACTTACAGTTTCCAGAACCCTCTATAGAATAACATAACCCAGGACTATTAGTAGACCTTGATCCTCGCATCTAACACGTACTATATCTTTCCTATCTCATCCCTTGAATCCAGGCCTGGAATGACGGCAGTGATCTGTCAGTGAGGCTGTAATTTATAGACTTGTCCATGTGTGGTCTAGATATAGCCCTTACTGAAATAATCAGATGACATAGAACAGAAGTTCCTGATATCAGTTCTACGCAGCCTACATTTCCCATAACAAAGGCCTTCTGTCTGCCTGCCACATGGTATTACAATGAACTGTCCGTTACTGTATATGACAAAGTGTGCTGGGATTTACGCAAATGGAGGATGTGGTTTCAAGACTTTCCTGGCCCAAAAATGAAAAGAAAAAAAAATTTACAAATAGTCTTGACCGCTACTGTCGTATGATGGTATGATTGGTCATAAATGTCTTTTATGTACACAGGTGAATAGTCTAAAGAGCTTCATATTAGCTCAGAATTAATAACAATAATATAATCACTACTTCTAATAATAATAATAATATTAATAATTGAAATCCGAAGTAGGAGATCGAATTCAAGCCTAAATAACCTTAGTCCACTTGGGTGTCATTCATACTAATAAATTAAGGGCACAGAGGTGGAAAACTTATGGCCTTTATTTACTGTTATTTTATTTTTTTTTTTGCTTTTCTAAAATCACTGGAGATCTCTTATGAGTACACAGCTGAATGGTGTAAAGAGATTAATATTAGCTCAGAAATAATTCCCTTCCTCTTTTTAAATGGTAAATAGGCAGTAATAATAACAATACTACTACTTCTTATAATAATATTAATTATATAAATCTCATTAGCATATGTAATTCAGGCCTAAATAACCTTAGACTCCCTGGGTGTCAATTATACTAATAACTTAAGGGCACAGAGGTGAAAAACTTGGATGCTTATATTTACTGTGTCTGACTTGTAACCCTCCAGCTGTTGCAAAACTACAATTTCAGGCATGATGGCAATTGCAGTTTTGCAACAGCTGGAGGGCCAAGAGTTTGACACCTGTCATCTAAAGGGATTCTTATTAACTCAGAAATAATTCCATTCCTCTTTGGTATGGTAAAGCAGTAATAATAATAATAATAATAATAATAATAATAATAATAATAACAACAATACTACTACTTATTATAATAATGCTAATTGTACAAATCCCATTTGGGGATCTAGTTCAAGCCTAACTAACCTTAATCTCCCTGGGTGTCATTCATACTAATCATTTAAGAGCACAGAGGTGGAAAACTGTGGGGCTTATATTTACTGGTATATGTTTTACTTTTTTTTTTTAAATCACTGGAGATCTCTTATGATTACACAGCATAATGATCTAAAGAGATTCATATTAGCTCAGAAGTAATCCCCTCCCTCTTTTTTATGGTAAATGAGCAGTAATAATAACAATACTACTAATTCCTAAAATAATATAAATGATAGAAATCCTATTAAGAAATCTAAATTAAGTCTAAATAACTTTAGTCTCCCTGGGTGCAATGAATACTAATAACTTAAGGGCACAGGGGTGAAAATCTTTTATTTACTGGTAACTTTTTTTGTTTTTCTGATAAAAAAAATATGTCTTTAATTACCTGAACTCTAAAGCCCATTACTTACTGTATAAAAAAAGCTACAAGCATCATATGAAATGTGTCTCTTTTAAGATCCAAGCAGTGTGGATGAGCTGGATTCAATTACTACTCTATGTCTGAAAACATGAACCATTATGGGTCATCAGATGACTCACGGGCTTAGGTTATTGAGGCAAGAAAAACATCACTCCAGGCCTAGTCTGACCCACCAGATTACTAGAGCATCTTCCAGTTGGCTCAGCGCCTGGTCTACTTGGAATCAAATGAAGTGTTGTGTGTTTTCTTCTTCGTGTCTCAACTTTTTCACTGTTTAGCCAAACATACCGTACTCTCTAAGTATTAAGGTGGTATACTTTATACAATTGTTTCCTTAATGGAAGATATCCAGAAAAACTCATTGGAGCGAGTTCGTCATCGGCTGATGAATCTCGAAATTATGTTGAAGCGTCTACCATAAGTTGTAATGGTCAGATGCAATTTGGCTGTTCTGGGAAGAATTTTATGTTTTTATAGTACATTTCCGGAGGGTTAAAGGCGATGCATGACAGGGCGGCTGTATTTCCATCAAGATAATGCTTAGCAACAGGGATGGCTAAGGAAAAGGGTTCTTGGCATGACTTAAAAAAGGTTGTTTGGGAAAGTGCGTTGATGGCCTCTCCCTAGTGATGAATGGGGTCCTGACCTTCATAACCCCCATTGATCAGAAGTATGATCAAAAGAATGGGATTGAACTGCAACACCGGACACTTTTTTAAGAGGTACCATCACTTTAAAAACGTTAAACTTTCAAAAACTTTTCATCAGTTGGGGTCTGGGAGGGATTTCACTCAACGTGTTACAAGTTATACTGAATCTTTTCCCACAAAGTTATATATCAAACTGCTCAGTTCTTCCTGCTCTATAACATGATGGTGATAGATTATATAGCATCGTCTAGGTGACAGGTTCCCTTTAAGGAGCAAGTGATCGAGAAATAAGCTCTTCTATGCTCAACTAAGTAGCCCCTGGTCAACTCCTTTCTGGACCTCAGGTGATCAGCTGTGATTTAGGGCCCTATTCCACCGGACGATTATCATTCGCATAATCGTTAACGATCTCAAACGACCGCTATTGCGAAAGACCTGAAAACGTTCACTCATTTCCATGGAACAATAATCGTTACTTATGATCGTAATTGCGATAGTTTTTTCTTCGCTATTTCTTCGCTATTGCGTTCGTGTCTACTGCAAACGACCGAACGACGTCTTATTCAATGCAAACGATTTGCGAACGAGCAACGATAAAAATAGGTCCAGGTCTTATAAAGCGATCAACGATTTCTCGTTCGGTCGTTAATCGTTAACTGCATTTCAACCGAACGATTATAGTTTAGATTCGAACGATTTAACGATAATCTGAACGATAATCGTCCGGTGGAATAGGGCCCTTATCCTTGTAGATGAAGTACACAACACCCATTGCAATCATAGGGCATCTACATAATGCATAAATACCAAGCCTTTAAAGAGAGAATCCCCCCATGTTCCCTATGATATGGGCACAGTTATAGGGGCTGCAGAGGAAGCAGCTGTGAACAGACCCTAATGCCTAATGGAAGCCCAAATATCAAGACCCGATCATTTTATATCACATATGTTAATTTTGCATAGGAGATTCAAATTACGCCTCTGCCATTAGGATGAATGGAAAGACAATTGCTTTAACTACTTTAAGTACTACTTCAAGAAGGTATTTGAAGCAGTATCCTTTCTCTACGAAACTTTTCTACAGCCCATCACATGATTTCATATTGGTGGATGCAATTTGTCATTTGCTAATGCATCTTGCGTCTGCAACCAGTAAGTCATGATATCATAGACAGTGTGGGACTGGGGTATCTGGGGCCCACCAGCGGAAATGATCCTGGGGGCCACCAATGAAGAACCATTGAGAAACAATATGTCAGTCATTGTTAGTGCAGGTTCTAAACCTGGGGGCCCACCGGAGGATTCTCTGGTCCTCCAGACACTGATCATAGAGGTATCACGTATGTAATGTATAGTGCTTGCTCCCTTACCTTCTGCATGGTTGGAGACTTCTTGCTAGACCTTCTGCAGTCTGTAGCCTTGTGTTCTCCCAGAAGACTGCGAGCAGCTGCTCAGAGAAAAGACAGAGGACAACATTACTAAAGGGTTAGTCAGCAGAGGGAAAGAAAGGAGATAGGCAGGCGGGGGACATGTGTAGGAGGAGGAGGAGAGTCCTAGAAGAGAGGACCACAACACAACTCAGAGAGAAAGAGAGTGCTCATATAGAGGAAGTTATAGAGACACAAAGTGATGAGTGTGCCCAGCGAACAAATATTCAGGGAAGTAATACATCACATAGTCAATATACATCATAGACGTGTAAACGCTTCAATACAAGGGGTTAACCAGAAGCGGAATGTAAAGTAGTTTACGTGAGTACATAGTGAGTGGACTCCAGCGTCAGATATGTTTATGTCTCTTAGTATATCTAAGTGTTTAGAAACCTTTTCATCTCTGAAGGGGAATTTACTCATGCTGACTACTGGGGACAGCTGGCAAATTGCCCCCCAGGTCCTTTAAGTAGGTAGCCATAATATGTACCGCTGCCGGTAAGACAATTGGCAAGTCATTGTTATGGAGAATCCCTTAAAAATTGTCTGTGGATGAATTACTTATAGTGGTTAGCCCAAGAGTTAACCCCGATCTACAGGACAAGCTGATGGGCAGGGGTCTGACTGATGGGACCACCAATGATCATGAGAATGGAGGCCAATTTGCCCTTAAAGGGGTTATCCAGCTCTACAAAAACATGGCCTTTTTCTTCCAGAGACAGCACCACTCTTGTCTCCAGGTCAGGTGCGGTTTGCAATTAAGCTCCATTCACTTTAATGGAACTGAGTTAGGGTGCATTTACACAGAAAGATTTATCTGACAGATTTTGGAAGCCAAAGCCAGGAATGGATTTGAAAAGAGGAGAAATCTCAGCCTTTCCTTTATGACCTGATCCCTGTTTATAGTCTGTTCCTGGTTTTGGCTTCAAAGATCTGTCAGATAAATCTGTCTGTGTAAATGCACCATTACAAAACCTGCACCCAAACTGGAGACAAAAGTGGTGCTGTCTATGGAAAAAAGTGGCCATGTTTTTGTAGTGCTGGATAACCCCTTTAAGGACTTGGCTATCTCTTAATTCATTCCCTCCTATTACCAATTCCCAATCCCTGTATACAAATGTATGCTCGACCAAACAGGTTAAGCTGTTGCCAGATACCTCTGCTGGCAGCTTATGTCGCCAAGAGCAAAAGGATTGGATAGCTAAAATCTTTCTGTCCCCCAACATCTGCTATTGGTTAATGTAAGGAGCCCCTATACATATTAGATGGTTGGCCGGTCCTGTTAAAAATGGTGACATTTATCTAGTGTGTATGGTTGGCTTTAGGCAACCTACTAGAGATGAATGAAATTACAGTCAGTTTGGGTTTGCGAAACCCCAAACACTCATAGACTGTATCCACGTTTTCCCAGGACTCCCTAAGGGTGCATCCATCTTCTTTAACCACCAGGAGTCAAATCCCAAGTTCAGGCTTTCACGAACCTGAACTTACTGTAGTTTCACTCATCTCTACCTCCTACTCTTTCGACACAACAACTGATATCCAGGCATGTTTTACAGGTCGTGTTATGGTAGCTATACCATAAAGTAACCACTAAAATATGTAACCACAATCGGTGTCTGATAGTGGCAGCAGAATCAGGCTACTATGTAAGAAAGGAGCCACCGGAGGTTTACGGTGGACTAGTTCATCTCCATGGTTGGCCGACACTTTTTGAAAGTCCATCACCTTCTAAGGAGATTATTGTCAGTAGTTTCCATGAATACTTCAAATCAGCAATAAAACAGTGTTATTTGTCTCAATTTTGCCACGATTTTCCATAAAATAAATTTTTTTTCGTTCTGGAGCTGGTGGTAATCTGGGATGGAGAGTGTGACCATCTGCCAAAGCTGGATAGTTTAAGGGTCTGGTTACGATGAATCATAACACAGTCATGTTATTAAAGTCAAGAGTGTTATTGTAAGATCTGGTTATGGAAATCATATGTAGGTCATTCTCTTCTGTAGGGTTCACGTGAACTAAAAACTTATGCAGAAACTTCCAAAACCTGTCCACAATGGGTTAGAAGTTAAACAGGAGTTCTGTGTAATGAGGAATTCACAAACAAAGTGGTTTTCCAGCAGAGACAATCCCTCTAATCCAGGAAACCAGGCACTTGGGAAGGTTTAATGTTACACTACTGGTCACTACAGATGATGGTTGGGTACTAGGGATGGTCCGAACGTGCTGAGGTTCGGGTTTGTACGAACCTGAACTCTCGGCATCAGATTCCCACTGTCTGCCCGCTCCGTGGAGAGGGTGGATACAGCCGGAGGACCGCCTGGAAAACTGGGATACAGCCTTTGGCTATGGCTGTATCCCAGTTTTCCAGGCAGTCCTCCCGCTGTATCCACCCTCTCCACGGAGCGGGTAGACAGCAGGAATCATTGCCGAAAGTTCAGGTTCGTACTAACCCGAACCGCGGCAGGTTCGGACCATCCCTATTGGGTATTATAAAAGTGATCATAGTATGGTGGGTACCCACCCATCTTCTGGAGTGTTTAATAGTGTGACATTCAACTTCCTCAAGTGCCGTTATCTGATTTGCATAAAACATGAAAATGCTGAAAAATACAAAAAATACATGAAACAAAACCGTGCATGAACTATGCTTGAAAGTCTTTAAATCTGGTCATAAACATTAGACAGGCGTTCACCAAACGTGATCTCTTCCGATCCTCCCAATACAAATGCATCATTGGCTAAGCATCCATGTGTTTTCAACAGGCAAAGGGCAGTCTCCTTTGGTGGCAGCTTTTGTCCTCGAGAACAAAAGGATCGGGTAGTCCTTCACTTTACTATCTACTCTTGGGGGAGTGTAAGGAGGTCAGCGTACATATTATGTGGTTGTCCTGTCTCACTGAA
This sequence comes from Dendropsophus ebraccatus, assembly GCF_027789765.1. Lineage (NCBI taxonomy): Eukaryota > Metazoa > Chordata > Amphibia > Anura > Hylidae > Dendropsophus > Dendropsophus ebraccatus. Next base: position 203,137,493 of record NC_091454.1, read on the forward strand.
AATTGTGGGTTTAGATGACCTTTATCTAACGTGTATGCCAGTAAACTCGCGTATGCCCATGAACTCTTGGTGCAGGGTTGAGTAAAGTATTCCACAGTATATATTAGATATATTGACTTTTTTGCCTGTCCTTATATATGACGGTGTGTTTTCTCTTTGCTCTCCTGGCTGTTGTCTTCTAAGGAACCAGTGAGAAGGTTCTAAAGAACTCAAAGTTTACGGAGCCCTGTTTTAGTAATTCTGTCCACTGGTGGACCCGATCATTTCAATGGTTGGCCAACACTTTTTAAAAGTCCATCACCTGCTAAGGAGATTGTTTTGTCAGTACTTTCCGTGACAACTAAGTTTCCATACATTGGTGCTATTTAGTCTTGTCTCCACTACTTTCCATAGAATAAAATCTTTTTTTTAACCATCGGAGATGGTAGGAGATTGGGAAGGAGAGTGTGACCATCTTCCAAAGCCGGATAATTTAAGGGTCTGGTTACGATGAATCATAACACAGTCATGTTAGCAAAGATGATTATTTCAAGTTCTGGTTATGGAAACCATATCTAGGTCATTCGTGCAAACTAAAAACTTATGCAGACTTCCAAAACCTGCGCATGAAGGATGTGTCAGGAACTATTTATCCTCTTGTAGAGAGTTCAAGAGTTCTGTGCAATGATGAAATCACTAACCAAGATGTTTTCCAGTATAAATTATCCCTTTTTTGTTAGGAGAGCCCCAAAAAAAAAAGAAATCACTGCTGTAGCATCAGCTATAGTGTTCAATGGTGTAATATTCAATTTCCTCAGCTTCCCATAGTTTGGCTTCTTTTCACCTGGGGCAAAGGTTCCGTGTATTGCCCTAACCCTGTATTTCAATCCCTGGCTCAAGGGAAAAAATTTTGGTGGCCCCAACCAGTGGTAGAGCAAGAAGGTCTCCCCACTCTCCAAGCTATTGCTGAATTTCTCTACAGCACCGCCACAGGGGAAATGAGGCATTACACATCTCAAATGGAAATCAATGAGGTGTCCATGTCATGTATGGTCCTCCAAAGATCAGGACTCACTTAGTAGCCACTCTCAGCTCCCAAAGAAAAGACGCCCCTCTATGGAGTCCCAATAATGTATATAAAAATGAGTTTTCCAGTCAAGACAACATCCTGCTGACCATGTTTCATGGATCCAAATCATATCGTAGATATGTAAAACTCTCTATGATGGGTGACTATAGTGTGCATATGGTCCCTATTACTAGGATTTGTCTATATGTATTTTTCTAGTTTTTTTACTATCTTACTAGACATACAACGCTCATACCCAGACCTGGTTGGTATTGTTGGGTTGGGGGAGTGGTGGGCACTGTAGGTCCATCCTCAGTAGTGTGTGTTCCTGCATCTATGCAAAAAGCCTCCATAGACTCCAATAAAGTTTCCTATTGTTAAGTATTTGGAGGGTACACATCAATTCACCTTTGTATGGCTATGTTTACGCGCTGTATGAGACCGGCCGTTCCGTGACCCGACCGGGTCACAGAACGACCGGTCTAATACAGCGTGTGAATATAGCCATACAAAAGGATGGAACTGCAGTACCGGCCGGATGATCTTTAGCATCGCAGAGTTCTGATGCGGGCATATCCGTGCGCGCCCGCATCAGAATTCCCCACTGCACACTATGGATCGTGCGGCCAGAGCATGTCAGTTGTTTGCGGTGCCGCTAGAGATCCCGGTCAGAGTGTATACTATGAGGGAGATTTATCAAACATGGTCTAAAGTGAAACTGGCTCAGTTGCCCCCGGCAACCAATAAGATTCCACCTTTCATTTTCCAAAGAGTCTGTGAGGAATAATAGGTGGAATCTGATTGGTTGCTAGGGGCAACTGGGTCAGTTTCACTTTACACCATGATGATAAATCTCCCCCTATGTGTATACGTTCCGGCCGGGATCCCATAGACGTCAAGGTAACGTATATTTTCGTATTAATCACGGCCGTTGTTGCAATCGGCAACAACGGACGTACTTTTACAAAAATATACGTTGTGTGAACATGGCCTATAGCTGTAATGAAAGCAGCAGCATCCCTATAGAAGATATATGCTCCTATGTGGTATACACTTAGTACAGTTATATATGTTGGAGCTTTATCGTTGAAGATTGCAAAGCGGACGTAATTAAAAATCAAAGCAAGAGCAGAGTCTTAGATAATACAATGTAGCCTTGTCTGTGATACCGCCATTAAGTGGTCGGTGTGAGAGGTGACTCATGGTGAAAGCGTTCCTTGAAAGAATGTGCAATTGTCAGTGAAGGTAAAGGACACCTGGATATAAGGAGGCGACTCATACAAGAAACTCGCTTCAGATTACAGCTGATGGACGGATGCATCATCTACGGTGAAAGGGTATTAGGGGTTATCCAGGATTCTGAAAACATTGCTACTTCCTTCCAAAAACAGCGCCACACCTATCTTCAGGTTAAGTGTGGTATTACAACTTGGCTCTATTAAAGCAAAGAAAAAAAATTAACTATCATTACTCACCTGTCCCCGTGCCTCTCTAGTGCTGGATCGCTGCTCCGGGACTCCCATTGGGCTCTGTGATCTCTCCTAAACTAACGTCACAACCCAGTTGATGGGCTTCTGGCTCAGCCAGTCAACGACTGGGGTAGGACGCCGCTGCAGTCACTGATTGGCTGAGCGTGCAATGTGTCATCTGGGTCGGCATTATTCCCCACGTTGTGACGTCATCAGGACTCCGGGAGCCTTTGGCGCTTCGCAGGCACGTGGAGAGGTAAGTAATGTTTGGTTGTTATGTTTCCCCCTGCTGGCTGCCTGCTTTTTTTAAAATGTCCGGGCTTCTACTTTAACTTAAAGGGGAACTCCAGCAAAAAAAAACTTTTCAAATTATCTGGTGTCAGCAAGTTATATAGAATTGTAATTTACTTCTTTTTAAAAATTTGTAGCCTTCCAGTACTTATCAGCTGATGTATGTCCTGCAGGAAGTGGTATATTCTTTCCAGTCTTACACAGTGCTCTCTGCTGCCACCTTTGTCCATGCCAATTTTTAAATAGAAGTAAATTACAAATCTGTATAACTTTCTGACATCAGTTGATTTGAATAAAAAAAAAAATCTTTCCCCTTTGAATGGACTGAGCTGTAATACCACACACAAACTCATGACAAGAGTGGCACTGTTTCTGGAAGAAAGTAGCTGTGTTTTTCCAACCCTGCACCTGATGGTAAGGAGTGTTACTTGGTTCATGTGTCCTACAAAAACTTTTAGAGCCTAAACATGGAAGTAAAATGGCCAAAAAGAGTCACGTTTCCTTCCTCTTGCAGGTCATGTCATCACTGGTGCAGGTGCTGAGATAGTCATGATCTACCAAACGCAGGAAGGATCTCTGGGATGTGCACAGCATGGGACCCCTGTGACTCTATAGTGATGCTGGATAGTTTATACATCCTCTACCCATATGTACTATGAGCACCTGCAGAACAAGTGATTGTGGGGGCTCCTAGTAGGGGACCCCCGAAATCAGCCGCATGCAGGAGGACACATTGCTATTCCCCAGTGATGATTCTTATTGCCATCCTGATCCACAGGGCTGAATCTGTTTGTTTACCACGTGAGGTCCTGATACAGCCGATAAGGGTTATCTGACCCTGACACCATCACAGCCCAGGCCCCACACATACAGGAGCCTACTGATATCTGACCTCAAGAGGCCCAACACACATATAGTATACCGGAGCACGGAGACCGTCATGTCTATAGGATGGAGAAAGTCCTAAACCGGCAGGAGGGAAATACTGAGATACTGACCACAGAACAGTCCTCTATATATATATATATATATATATATATATATATATATATATATACAGTGGTGCCTTGGATTACGAGCATAATTCGTGCTTGTAATCCAAATCCACTCTTAAACCAAAGCAAATTTTCCCATAAGAAATCACAGAAATGCAGACAATTGGTTCCACATCCCAAAAATAATGATTTATTATTCTGAATAACATGTAAAATTAATGAAACAAACATTCAGAAACAGCAGAATCTGTGATATTATAGGTTACTGTACAGTAATGGAGAGGATGGGAAACACAAGGGCCGACAGAGACTGCAGGGAGCATGAAGGAATGAGCCGGACATATGTGGGCACAGTATAGCAGCACTCTCTGTCCGGGGAGAGAGGGGTTACAGCTATGGAGAGATTACCTCCACAGTCCTGTCCCCTGATGCAAGCCCGAGCCTGAAGTGGATCTGGTATGATTTGGAAGGTGAGGAAGACCTTTTGGGTCTGAGTACAGGGCTGTAGACCCCGCTATGCAGACCATGCCCCTCCTCCATGCGCACTCCCACAGTACAGGGAGCTCTTAAACCAAAGCAATGCTCTTAAACCAAGTCATAATTTTGAAAAACTGTGAGCTCTTATATCAAAACGTTCTTAAACCAAGTTACTCTTAAACCAAGGTACCACTGTATATACATACGTATATATATATATATATATATATCTATCTATCAGAGACTGTGTCCTATACACTGACATACTGACCACAGAACAGTCCTATATATATATATGTATATATAAATATATATATATATATATATATATATATATATATATATATATATATATATATATATATCAGAGACTGTGTGCTATACTCTGAGATACTGACCAGAGAGCAATCTTATTATACACACACATTATATATATATATATATATACACACACACATGATATATACCGGAAACTGTGTCCTATACACTGAGACATAGACCAGAGAACAGTCCTATTATATAAATGATATATGTATACAGTATATACCAGAGACTGTGTTCTTTACACCGAGATACAGACCAGAGAACGGTTCTAATATATATATATATATATATATATATATATATATATATATATATATATAATGAGACTGTGCCCTATATACTGAGATACAGACCGGAGAACAGTCCTGTTATATACATGATATTTACCAGAGACTATGTTCTTTATATCAAGATACAGACCAGAAAACAGTCCTTTTATGTAAAGTAAATATATATATATATATATACCAGAGACTGTGCACTATATACTGAGATACAGACCAGGGAACAGTCCTATTACATAGAATACACACACACATATATATATATATATATATATATAAAATGAGACTGTGCCCAATACAGATACAGACCACTTGCATATATTAATGTTTCAGTATTTTAGCATTATTCATCCTTTTCCTATCTGCATATAGCAGTTGCATCCATAGTCATTGGCTGTCCCCCTGCATCCGGGGAGCTGGCACTTACCTCTGCGGGTTTTCTGCCCCTGAGATGTGAACACTTTGATGCCACTTGATTCTTTATAAAGCTAGTAGCAGGGGGCTGGAGGGATTGGTGTAGTGGGAGAACGTGGGATGACGCCATAAGTCTCCACCCTCCGCATGCTTTGGCTTCACAGGCTCAGGACTTGGCACTGGTGTATTTTGTTTAGGAATTATTAGTGCAATCCCCCCTGCTAGCCGCTTTCCCTTTTTAGCTGAATAACCGGAAACCTGGTATTACAGTCAGGAGATAAGACAATGTGACCTGTACAGGCCTGGAGAGGCTGGCCGCTTATTCCGCTAGTCTCTTACACAATATATAGTTGTAAGAAAAAGACGGTGATCCCTTTGGAATTACCTGGATTTCTGCATTGGCCACTAATAAAGTCTAGTTTGATTGTTACCTATGGGCGAATTTATACGTATGGTGCAGGCACTCCCCATCCCCAGCATTAAGCTGATATCCACGCCATATAGTTCTTAATTTTGAAGGTAGGATATTGAAGTGAAGAATGAATAATGGAGCGGAGATTATCAAGAGTGATAATATGCCATATTGGTATGTGACTGATCGAGCAGTGACTGGCTGCCAGGCATACATTCAAGTCATCATAGAGATTTATAGCAGTAATGAGTGAAGTTGGTTGGTGCGTCCTTGGGGTTTGTCCGCCAAAACGAGTAACAATGACGTAGAGATGTGTGAAGTAATTTGTGTCCCCTATGCGGTCATCATGAGGCAAGTCCACCGTGAGTAGTGTCAGGGCAGGGCAGCCCATATCCTAAAGCACTGCAAAGAGGAATTGGGGGGAAAAAACTGGGAGAGGAACTCTGCTAATGTCAGCTGATGGGCTGGCTACTTGTTGCTACAGTTGTGCCGCAGTGCTTCCAGTGTTGTAGAGATGGTTGGATGCACAGTGCTTCCAGTGTTGTAGAAATAGTTGTATGCACAGTGCTTCCAGTGTTGTAGAGATAGTTAGATGCACAGTGCTTCCAGTCTTGTAGAGATAGTTGCATGCACAGTGCTTCCAGTGTTGTAGAGATACTGTAGTTAGATGCACAGTGCTTCCAGTGTTGTAGAGATAGTTGGATGCAGTGCCACCAGTGTTGTAGAGATAGTTAGATGCACAGTGCTTCCAGTCTTGTAGAGATAGTTGCATGCACAGTGCTTCCAGTGTTGTAGAGATACTGTAGTTAGATGCACAGTGCTTCCAGTGTTGTAGAGATAGTTGAATGCACAGTGCTCCTAGTGTTGTAAAGATAGTTGGATGCACAGTGCTCCTAGTGTTGTAAAGATAGTTGGATGCAGTGCCACCAGTGTTGTAGAGATGGTTGGATGCACAGTGCTTCCAGTGTTGTAGAGATAGTTGAATGCACAGTGCTCCTAGTGTTGTAAAGATAGTTGGATGCACAGTGCTCCTAGTGTTGTAAAGATAGTTGGATGCAGTGCCACCAGTGTTGTAGAGATGGTTGGATGCACAGTGCTTCCAGTGTTGTAGAGATAGTTGAATGCACAGTGCTCCTAGTGTTGTAAAGATAGTTGGATGCAGTGCCACCAGTGTTGTAGAGATGGTTGGATGCACAGTGCTTCCAGTGTTGTAGAAATAGTTGTATGCACAGTGCTTCCAGTGTTGTAGAGATAGTTAGATGCACAGTGCTTCCAGTCTTGTAGAGATAGTTGCATGCACAGTGCTTCCAGTGTTGTAGAGATACTGTAGTTAGATGCACAGTGCTTCCAGTGTTGTAGAGATAGTTGAATGCACAGGGCTCCTAGTGTTGTAAAGATAGTTGGATGCACAGTGCTCCTAGTGTTGTAAAGATAGTTGGATGCAGTGCCACCAGTGTTGTAGAGATGGTTGGATGCACAGTGCTTCCAGTGTTGTAGAAATAGTTGTATGCACAGTGCTTCCAGTGTTGTAGAGATAGTTAGATGCACAGTGCTTCCAGTCTTGTAGAGATAGTTGCATGCACAGTGCTTCCAGTGTTGTAGAGATACTGTAGCTAGATGCACAGTGCTTCCAGTGTTGTAGAGATAGTTGAATGCACAGTGCTCCTAGTGTTGTAAAGATAGTTGGATGCACAGTGCTCCTAGTGTTGTAAAGATAGTTGGATGCAGTGCCACCAGTGTTGTAGAGATGGTTGGATGCACAGTGCTTCCAGTGTTGTAGAGATGGTTGGATGCACAGTGCTTCCAGTGTTGTAGAGATATTTACATGCACATTGCTTCCGGTGTTGTAGAGATGGTTGGATGCACAGTGCTTCCAGTGTTGTAGAGATAGTTAGATGCACAGTGCTTCCAGTGTTGTACAGATAGTTAGATGCACAGTGCTTCCAGTGTTGTAGAGATATTTACATGCACATTGCTTCCGGTGTTGTAGAGATGGTTGGATGCACAGTGCTTCCAGTGTTGTAGAGATAGTTAGATGCACAGTGCTTCCAGTGTTGTAGAGATAGTTAGATGCACAGTGCTTCCAGTGTTGTAGAGATGGTTGGATGCACAGTGCTTCCAGTGTTGTAGAGATAGTTGGATGCACAGTGCTTCCAGTGTTGTAGAGATGGTTGAATGCACAGTGCTTCCAGTGTTGTGGAGATAGTTAGATGCACAGTGCTTCCAGTGTTGTAGAGATAGTTAGATGCACAGTGCTTCCAGTGTTGTAGAGATTATCTCACTATAATGGTAACATAGTGGGGAGGGAGGGTGGAGTCCCTGGACTAATCAGAGAAGGAACTCAAATTGCCTTGGTGTAAAATAGTTACAACTGTAGGACATCAACTGTTGGAGTTTACATGTTTCTTTTGAGGATAAGTTGTATCTGTCACAAAATAGTTGAGTGACCAAATGCCACCTAAAAACATCTGAAGCCTACTGTCAGGAATGGGATAAGGATGTGCATCCATATTTTACACCTGCACCCCTGTCCCCTGTTCTTTCTATTTGGATGAGCCATCCTATATAGTAGGGCCCGATAACATTATTCTGAGTTTATTGATCTGAGTAGAGAATGGTTACAAAGACTCCCACTGAGAAGGACCTGTCCTGTCATCCATTATACAAACAACTCCTTTAATTTAACAGTCTCTGTGTAATGCTTTATTCATACTGTGGTGGCGCTGCTGGGAAATCAAACACTGAAAAGTTATCCCAAAAATAACAACTGATCAATGGGACACTTTGAAATCAGCTTATTGTTAAAGGGTAAGTTCACCAAAACATGTTTTCCTTCAAATCAACTGGTGCCAGAAAGTGCCAGAGATTTGTAAATTACTATATAAAAAAATCTTTTCTTTCGGTACTTATCGGCTGCTGTATATCCTGTATGAATCAATATTTTTTGCAGCCTGGAGAGCAGGAGAGGTTTTCTATAGGAATTTGCTGCTGCTCTGGACAGTTCCTGACATGGACAGAGGTGGCAGCAGAGTGCACTGTGTCAGACTGGAAAGAAAACTTTTTGCAGGACATACAGCAGCTGATAAGCACTGGAAAACTTGTGATTTTTTTAATAGAGGTAAATTACAAATCTCTGGCACTTTCTAGTACCAGAAGATTAGAATTTTTTATTTTGAACTACCCCTTTAAGGGACAAGAATTAAGAAATTAATAGAGATCATTTAATAAGAACAGACAATAATAGGAACTGTCTATGCGTTCACTGCCCCTTTAACAGTATGACACCTAAAACTGTTATCATTGGCATCCAGCTATTGGCAGTCCCAGTTATTAAACACTGCGAGAGCGATTTAGGAATTTGCCGGAAATTTTCTGGAAATCGACCCAATGTTCACAGGAAGAACACTTGAGCAGGCTTATGGTAAATGCAATGGCAGTGAGTCCGGTACAGATGATATCTAACCATAACAATACTTCACCCATTACAAATCATTGGTAACTCTACAGTCACTAGAGAGGGTTGTGTAATTTTTTTGGCCATCATTATGATCAGTAACATATGACGATCACGAGACGACTTTACCAAGTGTCACAGGAATAGTAATGGAGAATAAGCTCAGGGCCAGTCAGCTGCTGCAACAGCAAATACAATTTTGTAATTCAGAAATGAAAGACTTTTTCATAGATAATTTTATGGTAAAAATAAAAATTATATATATATATATATATATATATATATATATATATATATATATATATATATGTATATATACACTCACCGGCCACTTTATTAGGTACACCTGTCCAACTGCACGTTACCACTTATTTTCTAATCAGCCAATCACATGGCGGCAACTCAGTGCATTTAGGCATGTAGACATGGTCAAGACAATCTCCTGCAGTTCAAACCGAGCATCAGTATGGGGAAGAAAGGTGATTTGAGTGCCTTTGAATGTGGCATGGTTGTTGGTGCCAGAAGGGCTGGTCTGAGTATTTCAGAAATTGATGATCTACTGGGATTATCACGCACAATCATCTCTAGGGTTTACAGAGAATGGTCCGAAAAAGAAAAAACATCCAGTGAGCGGCAGTTCTGTGGGCGGAAATGCCTTGCTGATGCCAGAGGTCAGAGGAGAATGGGCAGACTGGTTCGAGCTGATAGAAAGGCAACAGTGACTCAAATAGCCAACCGTTACAACCAAGGTAGGCAGAAGAGCATCTCTGAACGCACAGTACGTCGAACTTTGAGGCAGATGGGCTACAGCAGCAGAAGACCACACCGGGTGCCACTCCTTTCAGCTAAGAACAGGAAACTGAGGCTACAATTTGCACAAGCTCATCGAAATTGGACAGTAGAAGATTGGAAAAACGTTGCCTGGTCTGATGAGTCTCGATTTCTGCTGCGACATTCGGATGGTAGGGTCAGAATTTGGCGTCAACAACATGAAAGCATGGATCCATCCTGCCTTGTATCAAGGGTTCAGGCTGGTGGTGGTGGTGTCATGGTGTGGGGAATATTTTCTTGGCACTCTTTGGGCCCCTTGTTACCAATTGAGCATCGTTGCAACGCCACAGCCTACCTGAGTATTGTTGCTGACCATGTCCATCCCTTTATGACCACAATGTACCCAACATCTGATGGCTACTTTCAGCAGGATAATGCGCCATGTCATAAAGCTAGAATCATCTCAGACTGGTTTCTTGAACATGACAATGAGTTCACTGTACTCAAATGGCCTCCACAGTCACCAGATCTCAATCCAATAGAGCATCTTTGGGATGTGGTGGAACGGGAGATTCGCATCATGAATGTGCAGCCGACAAATCTGCGGCAACTGTGTGATGCCATCATGTCAATATGGACCAAAATCTCTGAGGAATGCTTCCAGCACCTTGTTGTATCTATGCCACAAAGAATTGAGGCAGTTCTGAAGGCAAAAGGGGGTCCAACCCGTTACTAGCATGATGTACCTAATAAAGTGGCCGGTGAGTGTATATATATATATATATATATATATATATATATATATATATATATATATATATATGTGTTATATGGAAAGTTGCAGTTCAAGGGGTTAAGTCACAAAAGTCCCATTCAGAAATGGCAAAATCTCTCTATGGGATCAGGTCCAAACCAAGTCTTTTGCCTTCTGTCCATTTGTTTTCTTGTATTTCTTAGGATATGTTCACACTGAGGAAAAGTTGCTGAATTTTGCGGCGGAGCTCTCTGCTGCAGGAGCCCTCCTACCTCAGTGTCAAACAGTGTCCCTATGAAAGGGCTCAAGCGTCTCTGCTTCCTCCGCTCTCCGCTTAAAGAATTGGCATGTCACCACTTTTGCTCAGTGTGATCATACCCTTAGGTGTCTATTACACATTTCCTACCATTTTCTTCCTACAGCTCCTATGCAGCACTATGTGTCTCCATGGTAACAGACAACAAACAAGCTCTGTGTAGTCTGTTCCTACAGCTGTACTCACGTCTATCTGTCCACAGCTCCAGGCCAACCTACCAAATGCATATTACTGCTATAATAAGGGGCAAATGGAAGAAAGTGGAAAATGGAAACACAGAAACTGTTGTCTGTTACCATGGAGATGCATAGGTTAGCATAGGAGCTGTTTAAAACCTATGTATATTTTAGATTATATTAGGGCATTAAAAAGTTAGTCGAGTGGACAGTCCTCAGATGCTGAATCAGCAGATCTTCCACACTCCACATAATAAATGCCACGACCACCACCACCACCATGCACGCCTGATGCTATGAGTTCCTACTGCAAAATGTTGTGTTTGCTTTATACCAGACATAATGGGATCTGTGTTACTGACTCATCTGTCCATACAGTTATGTAAAACAGCTGGAGATCATTTAGGCATATGGGTCCACCACGGAAATTTGAGTTTTGTTTTTTTTTTTTATTATTTTATCTAAGCAGCCGGGTTACAGGCCATGATGGCAGAGGTTACAGTACATAAAGTAGTTTTTTTTTTTATTGAATTCAGCCAGTGATCAGGTTATGAACATTCACCGATCAGTTGTGATCACCAGAGGAAACTCTTAGCTCTAGCTAGACATAGTTTTCTCTGACAGCGGCCACTACAGGAGAGATGTGGTATTACACAGTGACCATTCACTGTTTGCAGGATACTACCTCTTTAAGACATTCGGATTTCCTACATTATTATCACAGCTTGACTGTAAAGACAAACACATACCAGTCATGCTTATGGCGTAGTATTGTTTTCTTTTCATCATGGCTTCTGTACAGATTTCCCGCTGAGTAATTTATATTAATTATTTGTTGGCAGTGGGGGTGATTGGGGGGTTACCCGGCGAGGGTTGGGGTCATCCATTTTTTATTTTGCAATGCTATTTTTCCTACTTAGTATTAATCCTGTAAATTATGAAATAAATGGGGGAGTAATACATGTTAGGTCCGAATTACGGTCATCCAGGCCAGACTGCAGTCCGGCTGTGGCTTATAGCTGTAATATGGATATAAAAATGCAGTGTTATTACTATGGTTAACATAAAAACCTCTATTTGTAGCAACCTGGGTAAATATGTGTTAAGCAGGGGACACACCTTCAAAAACTGACAGCCGATCAATTGTTCAGCCATCAGTTTTCTTTTCTGTCCGGCCCCCATCCTTTCAATACACAGCATGCTGAGCGTTCATGGGCTCCCTGACGGCAGTGCTGTGATAGCACACAGGTGTGATGTTAGTACTTGTTTGGTATATGGCCGGTTTATGTCCCCAAATGGTCGGTAACCACCGGGCTTGTTGTGGGTCCCTTGGGCTCTTGGAGTGGTGGTTGACCCACCTGGGATGTTGCTACCACCACCCACAGGGAGGGGAAAAATAACCCAAGGTGTACGGTGGTGTGTGTATAGGTGTGTGAGTCCCATGCGTTTTGTAAAAATATAACAGTTTACTGTAGAACTTTGGAAATTGACAGTACACGCTCTGTAGTGCAAATCTTGACACAGACTCAAGTGCTGACTTAGTGTTTTAGAAGTAGGTGCTTGGAAAGAGTGAGAGCTTTGGTAGAAGTAGTAGTAGTGCTTCTTAGAGTAAGAGAGAAGAGAAGAGGAGTTTGCCAGAGGGGCCCTCGCCCAATGTAGATACTGTACTCTGCCGGAACTGGAGTGTCGATATATAGGGGTAGATAAGTAATACTCGTAATGACGTTTAGACAATATCTTACCGCCTTCTGCCCCCTGGTATCGTAGAATCTGTCCCAGATGGGTAGCACAAGCCCCAGTCGTCGGTTATCTGGATGTCGCAGACTTCCAAGGTTACCCGGTTGTCTTGCACTGCGCAGTAGGATACCTAGACCTATTCTGGTAGCTTTGTCTTACTGGGGTCGATTCCTCCTATTTTCAGGAGATCGCCCTGCACGTTTTTGAGAAGTTCCTGGTGTGGACTAAGTGGCTGCTCTCCCCTACTGTAGCTTAGCACTGCATGGTAAAAGTAATAGCTTGGGTGAAAGTTACCTCCGTTAGAGCTGGTCTCTTACACATCTGTCCCCTTGGACCTTCAACAACTAACTTCCCATACATTCTCCCACATGGAGTTAACTCCTCCTACAGGGCTGAGTGTTTGTAAGAGAGGACAGATAGGATAGGACAGAGAGAAAGAGAACCTACTAGTGGTCTACACATAAACACATAACATAAAGCAGTTAACCCATTACTTCAGCTGTGTATAGGAAAGACATATAAACAGTGGAGACATCTAGTGGGAAAACTAAATACTTCATCACTCTCTTTAACCTGGGTGAGAACTTTAGGACAGGTGCACCAGAAAAACACCAGTGGTGGGATACCACACTCCTCATCGTAGCCTATAGTGGTGCACAGCTGGACAGCTTTAGTACCTTTCTCTATCTCCAGTAACTTGGTTCTAACCAGGACGGTATAGAGAACTAGACCAGAGAGTTACTTTCCTCTCCTTATTCTAGGGAAATCTAGATATCTACTCATCACATAGGGTTACATACTGGTCAATACGAAAGACCTCTTGATTGTCTACAGGTCATAAAATGCATCTGTGCAATACATCTTGTTCGGCACAATGACCCTCTACCGTAATCTGATCCCTACCCCTTTTTCAACAATCTACTTAATATAAACATTTCTTCCAAATTTCGGGTGGAGCCTTACATTGCATCATCCTTTCCTGCTTATCAGAATGTTTTATTACTTTAAGACGTTGACACAGTAGGTGGCCAGTGAGAAGAATACACTGGGTACATGTCGCTGTAGCCAATGACAGAGGCTTTTTATAACCTCTTTCAAAATTCCATAGTCATAAAGAAAATTTCCTTCTAAAGTAAAATTGGTCTGGGCCTAGTGAGATTAGGAAGAACAAAACTGAGCAGCAATACCATATACAGCCTAGTGAGGAGAGTGGCACTGTTTCTAAAAAAGTACTATATGGAGCCATCGTGTAGGTATATTATGTCTGTTGTATTCCTATCACAGTATGGCGGTATTATTTCAGAAGTGTGAGACCCAGCACAAGTTACCAATTCTTATTCATGAATATATATTTGGTTTCTTGTCATATATACGGCTAAGACTATCCAGCAGCAAACTAAATATATTTTTCCTTTCTGTTTCTCATGGCTTCCGGTGTCCTATACTCCCTTCGCTTGCATTATGTCATCGGTCAGAGTTTCTACATTTCTGCAGGATTCTTGCTCGCTGCTCATGGTGACATCATCTGAAAGGTCAGACTCTATCCCCCATCTATCTGTTTCCTCCCTGGTGTGACGCAGCTCTCTGGGTCACTGTATGACAGTGGATGATGCCATGGACTGGGCATATAGGGATCCACCCTATGCATCATTCATACTTCCAGGGAAATCAGGAAATAGTGGTTTGATAGTTGGTATGGTACACATAAACTATTGTTCAGCACCATGTAAGAACAGCTTCCGCCTCTTCTACTGTTTTACGTGTTCCTGTTCTCTTAGTCTGCTTAATGTTTTATTAGTGAGAAGCAGAAGTTTGACCTTCAGAGCTGCTCTTCCTGTTGGAAGTTGGGTCAGGGAGTCAAACCGCAGTTTTGAAGGCCTGTGGGGGCTATTATTAGTCACCTGGTCACCCACCTGTATACAGAGCATACATATATGGTGTCCCACCATGGGTGTTTCTTGTCTTTACACCACACACAAAAGTCTGTACTCCAAAGTAAAAGTGGTAATGAAGTAGTACTTAAGTTTTGCCACTAGATGTCACTAGTATGTATATTGTGTACCTAAGTGTTGCACAGCTGTATGCAACTAAAGGGTTATTGTTTTTAGGATGTGTGCACCAATGGGAGTTCTTTTTCTTTTCTACCTTTCTCTGCCCTTCACTTTCTTTTGCACTCTCTTCCCACCCACTCACAGCACACCTTACAAATGCTGTAGAAGGAAGTCACATGGGGAGAGGAAGCATAGCCATACCTTAGGGAGTCTTGCTTTGGAAGAGGAAGGACGCAAGGCACAACGGTCCCTGTAATAGCCAAAGGAGGGCCCTGGCTTATGCCAGGTCCCCTGTGGACAGTGTTCTGGTTGGTCTCTGTAGAGAAAGGACGCACATGAGACACCTTAGCACTTGGTCCTTGAAAGCAGCGCTTCTACACACTGTGCAGTGCTAAACACCTACTTAGAGAGGACAAGTCAGGGATCACCCCAACCTACGCCGAGAACCAGTCTAAAAGTGCAGGACAGTATCCAACAGAAGAAAGGAACTGATCCGAATAGAGCAAATTTGCTAGAAGCCTACGTACTCTATCTCGCAGCGCAGGTGTCATCAGAGAAATCTGACCACTCTGCTCATCCCAGGTAACAAGGTCTGGGTCTTGTGTCACCCTTTAGGACGGGTTGCCCGACACTGGTGGGCAATATGTGGTGCAAAAACCAAAGAGTCAAAACACGGGCACAAGTATTCTCTCTACTCTCAAGTTTTCTACTTATTCTCCTTCTAAAGTTCCGGCAGAGCACACTTCTAACCTGGGTTCGGACTCTCTCGACATCCTCCTCTATGCTACTCTGAACCTCTTCTACCTCTCAGCACGATTATACCTCCCTCTAAACTCCCAGCACAGATCGGGTTGCTAAAGATTCAAGGACATTATCAGGCCAAGATCCTACTGTATATCACTGTATTTATACTTTCTGCAGTAAAGGAGAAGTTTTATTTATTTTTATTGGACTCAGTGGTTATTCCCTAAACACCTACACAGCCATTGCATCCTCCTTGGGTCATCATCCCTTTCTGAGGGTGGCAGTACTAATAGTCCGGATGGGTCATAACTCCACTTCAGACCACCGTGATAAGCACCCAAGGGACCCCCTCGTATCCCGGCAGGTTACTGACCACAGGGAAAAGGGTATAGCCAGCCTACTTAAACTAAAAGCAGGTGTGCCACCATACCTGTTTGACCAACCGGCACTGGCGTCACAACAACCTAAGATCTGGCTGAGCTATATTCCGAGCAACCACCATAGAAGTGGCGTCACACGTTACCAGCTAGCAAGTGACCGATCGAGCGTACACCACACATAGACTCTGCACTTATGTTATTTTGCATAGGTTTCTGTAGTCACACTGTCCTGCCTGCTTGGAATAACACATGCTGCCAAGAGTCACGATTCTGGTGGGAGAGGGAATAAGGAGAGGTTTATGGTAACCCTTCTCAAAAGTGGGTATTTTGTGGGTGTTCCCAACACTCTCATAGACAATACATAGAGTGGTAGGTCGCTTACCCACTCATCGCTCCATTCAGACATGAACTTCGTGGCGTCCTGTAGTCATGATTGCTGGGATCCCAGTGGTCATACGCTTATCCCCTATCCTGTTAGAGCCCTATTACATGGGGCTATTATTGGCCAAACAGTCACCCTGTGCAATAGACCCAGCCATCAGCCGACTAACAGTGAAATACTTCCCCATTAGTGTTGAGCGAACTGTTGGGGTTGGTCAACATTCTCCGAACTCAAACACTCGGCATTTGTCTCCCTGGGCCTAGGGCAGTTGGATGCCGCCCTATGGAGTATCCAACTTCTCCAGTTCCTGGACGCAAATGTCGAGTGTTTGGGTTCAGAGAACATTGCTGAACCCAAACAGTTCAGCAAGTTCACTCTACACTATGGTGCATTATCCTGTCTCAGGGTTTCAACGTGTTTTCGCTGTGTAATAGTGGACGTGCCATAAACAAATGATAGAAGTTAAAGGCTATATGAATAATCCAGTGATCGTCTATGTAGCTTTGCCCACACAATGACCAGGCCAGATAACAAACTCTTAATCAAGTGCTGATCTAGTTGATCAGTGCCCACATTAAGAAGAAATATTACCACTTAATACCACTCTAAGTGTTCATGGTGGAGAAGACCCATTAAAGAGTTTTTTCGTTTACAATTAACTTTTAATATCTTGAAACCTATCAATAGCCTATTGTTACCCTTCCACGCTCCCCTGGTGTCCTCTTACAGGTCTTCCGGTCCTAGCTAATTGATCCCGCCTCCACTTCCTTAACAGGCTCGTCTCGGTAGTGACAGCCCGCTCAGCCAATCACTGTCTGCTGCGCTGTCCTGTCTCGTCAGTGACTGGCTGAGTGGGCTGTCACTGCCAGACGAGTCTATCTCTGAAGTGACATGAAGATAACATAGGAGGACACAGAGGGAGCGTGAAAAGGTAAAAATTGGCTGATGTGTTGTGCTCTTACCAAGGGCAGTACCATAAAAAAATTTGAGTGTGATTCCTTCTTTAAAATTCTGAATTCACTAATTGTAGTGGGAGTGTCTGACTACGTAATGGGTATGGTTATAGTTATGGGGAGAAGAAGGATTGGGCATATTGGACATTGCTAGAAGGGTTTGCCAGTGCCTCGTGCCATTCTGTCTAATGAACTATACACATATACTTGATCAACAGCTAGGAATGACCATGGTGGAGTTGATGGGAATGGCAATTAAATAAATTGAAAATAAAACTACAGCCTATCCCTCAAGAAGGGAGTGTGAAAATCTTACACAAACTGCAAAGTGCACCAGGAAATCTTCATCATTGCTTTCTTCTTAGTCCCCAATTCCTTAAAAGGTCAATAAATATAAAAACATGACTGCTTTCTACTAGAAACAGCGCCATCACTGTCCCCAGTTTGTATTTAGAATTGCAACTTGTCTCTATTAAAGGGGTAGTGAATCAAAAAAGTTTTTCTTTCAAATCAACTGGTGCCAGAAAGTGCCAGAGATTCGTAATTTACTTCTATTAATAAATCTCAAGCCTTCCAGTACTTATTAGTTGCTGTATGTCCTGCAGGAAGTGGTATTATTTCCAGTCTGGAGAGCAGGAGAGGTTTTCTATGGGGATTTGCTACTTCTAACAGTCTCTGACATAGACAGAGGTGGCAGCAGAGAGCACTGTGTCAGACTGCAAAGAATGCACCATTTCCTGCAGGACGCACAGCAGCTGATAAGCACTGGAAGACTTGAGATTTTTTAATAGAAGTAAATTACATATCTATATAACTTTTTTTTTTTTGCTGAACTACCCCTTTAAGCAGAAGGGACACTTTAATTCCACATACAACCTGTGGACTAGAAGGCAGCCATTTTTTTCTGATTCTGGAAAACTTTGTTTGATCTTCATGTCTCATTATATAGAACTGTTGCTTTAGCTGGCTGGGGGATAGAAAAGCAGATTTCTTGTAAAAAGTTGCATAAGGAAAATTTCCCCTGAAAGCACCATGACACCTGCCCTGGGGGCCCACATTCACTTGGTTTCCCTGGCTAAGCTTCATTTGTTTTCCCAAAACGCGTCGGTTAACTGTTCAGTTGCCATGATGACAAGTTATTCAGTAAGACCCAGGGGGCCGGGGAGGTCAGCAATGGATTCGGTCATCGTCTGCTTGCAGGAAGGTGGAGTGCGGTGACATTGCTGATAGATGAGATGATTTCTTATGTGGTTTCATTCTGCCTAAATGGGAGAGAGACACAAAGTTGATGAATATTGCTGCGCAGGGTTAAAGGGGTTATCCAGCGCTACAAAAACACGGCCACTTTTCCCCCTTCTGTTGTCTCCAGTTCAGGTGTGGTTTGCAATTAAGCTCCATTTACTTCAATGGAACTGATTTTCAAAACCCCACCCAAACTGGAGACAACAGTTGGGGGAAAGTGGCCATGTTTTTGTAGCGCTGGATAACCCCTTTAAAACTGTGTTACCATGACTGATCTGCCACCATAGTACTTTCTTAAAGGGGAAATAGAGCCACAATTATTGTACACATTGGGGGAGATTTATCTAACATGGTGTAAAGTAAAACTGGCTCAGTTGCCCCTAGCAACCAATCAGATTCCACCTTTCATTTTCCAAAGAGTCTGTGAGGAATAAAAGGTGGAATCTGATTGGTTGCTAGGGGCAACTGAGCCAGTTTCACTTTACACCATGTTTAATAAATCTCCCCTGTTATTCACATACCTGATCGTCTTGAATGCAACCCTCCACGCATCATACATGTATATGATTTGATGGGAAAGGGGTCAGTAGCGAATTTTGGCACCGTATATGCAGTGGCCAAAAATAGCTGACCATGTAAAACAGGGATGGGAACCTTCGGCCCTCCAGCTGTTGCAAAACTACGATTCCCATCATGCCTGGACAGCAAAAGCTAAAGTTTTTGCTGTCCAGGCATGATGGGAATTGTAGTTTTGCAACAGCTGAAGGGCCGAAGTTTACCATCCCTGATGTAACACATGAATGGTCCTGCTTCGCTGTCATTTTAGGGACGAACTTGCTGCATGGTGACCACATGGATGTATAGGCCTTATAGAAAGTGTTGCCCCTTTAAAAGTTTGTATGTGTCTGATTGGATGAGGACTAATCACTGGTACCACCATCAATCTTCTCCATTTAAGGGGTATGCTAAAGAAAAGAAAAAATAGTGTCAGAAAATGATACAGATTTGTTAATTACGTCTATTAAAAAAATTCAAGTCTTGCAGTACTTATCAGCTCCTGTATGTCCTGCAGGAAGTGGTGTATTCTTTTCAGTCTGACACAGTGCTTTCTGCTGCCACCTTTGTCCATGTCAGGAAGAGGTTTTTGTATGAGGATTTGCTACTGCACTAGACAATTCCTGACATGGACAGAGGTGGCAGCAGAGAGCACTGTGTCAGCCTGAAAAGAATACACCACTTCCTGCAGGACATACAGCAGCTGATAAGTACTGTAAGACTTGAGATTTTTTAATAGAAGTAACTAACAAATCTGTATAATTTTCTGACACCAGTTGATTTGAATAAAAAATTTTTTCCTCCAGAGTATCCCTTTAACTCTCTATATGACTGATGGAAATAGCTGAATACAGAGCTCAGATGACCGACACAGGGAAATAAGGGTCCTCCATTCTCCTCATCAGCTGGACCTCTACTAATAAGATACTTATAGGTGACAGGTGATAAGTCGTAAGGATCTTAAGGATTAGGGTGACAAGCACTTTCGTTTTCACCACAAATACAATCCTAGGTTGTCACCGCCACACTCATGCCTGTTTTTTTCAGGGTCAGATGGCAGGGGATTAGGACAATGGTAAAGGAAGTGACTCATATTGGGTTAGTTTTTAGATACTTTACCAACTCCACCCAAAACCATGTTATCACTAAGGTGGATATAGTGGTATTTGTAACATACATTGACATGGTACTCATCATAGTCGCCCTGCCCTCCCCCAGTCATGAAATAAAAGAAATACTCAGGCAGGGACTATTATGTGTTACAGATGTGCACAGGACTTATCATATCTTTAGTGTTATTATTATTATTATTACTCATACTACTGCAGAAATGGCTTTTAAAGTGAAGCCCCACGTTAGTAGAAAATATTCAGAAAATCTTTAAAGGGGTACTCCAGCCCGGGGGTATTTTTAAGCTATGGCCGGGGAGGGGGTGGTTATGGACGGCTGAGGTCACTTGCCTCCCCGGTTCCAGCGCCGGGTCCCGCATCACGCCGCCCGGTACACCCGTCCTGCTTCGGTTGCTAAATGGCTGAGCTGCCTTGAGACATCAAGTCGCATGCAGCAGCTCAAACCAGGAAGCAGCCGCGGGATGGGTGTACCGGGCGACGCGACCCGGCGTTGGAACCGGGGAGGTAAGTGACCTCCGCCGTCCATAACCACCCCCTCCCCGGCCATAGCTTAAAAATACCCCTAGGCCGTAGTACCCCTTTAAGTAGCAGATCACCCAGTATGACGTTATAGTGCAACACTTCAGATTGCGGATTAAGACTTCTCTATTAAAGTTAATGGGGAAAACCCGCACTAACCTGTAGTGGGTTAGCACAACATAAATAGATGGGCTGCAGATTTTAAACCAGTTTTAAATCATCGCTGTCATTTGACACAACTCCCTTCCATGTGATGTAATTCCTACCATTTATATTACTTTACTAGTCAAAAAAAATTATTTCTTTCCACAGAAAAAAATGCTATCATCTTGGCCACTAGGTGTCTCCCTTCTCTGCAGTCTGTTGTCCACTGCCACTTGTTAAGCTCAGTCTGTCTCTAGTAACGGGTATCCCAGGACAGGACATCGGAAGTGGGGTTAGGGCTTAGCATGAGCTTTGTGCAGGACAGAGCCTGAGAAAGCCTGGGCTGGGTACCTGCAGAACTAAGCAAATTGACAGCCTGATTTGCACAATCATATCACCATAATAAAATATTCTAGTTGACCACACTCTGCAGGCACAGCCTATAGAAAATACTGTCGCTGTTTCTAGAAAAAAACAAGCATGTTTAAAGGGGTTATTAAAGGTTAGAAAAACATGGCTGTGTTTGTCCAAAAAGAGCTCCACCCCTGTCTTCAGGTTGTGTGTGGTATTACACCTCAGCTCCACTTCACTTCAATGGAGTTTAGCTGCAATACCTCTTCAAAACTAAGGATAAGAGTGGCGCTGTATCTGGAAGAAGGCTGCTATGTTTTTCTAATCGATGACATCCCTTTTTAATACAACCTCTTAAAGGGGTACTCCAGCAAAAAAAATATATATATATATATATATCAAATCAACTGGTGTCAGAAAGTTTTATGTAATTTACTTCTATTTAAAAATCTCTAGTCTTCCAGTACTTACCAGCTGCTGTATATCCTGCAGGAAGTGGGGTATTCTTTCCAGTCTGACACAGTGCTCTCTGCTGCCACCTCTGGCCATGGCAAGTATGGAAAGTAAATTACAAATCTATATAACTTTCTGAAACCAGTTGATTGATACTGTTAGGGTACGTTCACACTTACCGCAGCTGATTTTCTGCTGCGGATCCGCAGCATATCTCATTTAAATAACTGAACACAGCATGAAATCTGCACCATCAAATCTGCTGCGGATCCTGTAGGTGTGAACGCACCCTGAATGTAGTCACTGACTATTAGTTTTCTCTTACAGTAAGTAATTGAAGACTCCTTGTGAGATCATCTGGAAGGCCCGGATGACATAATACAGTCAGGTGCCTCACGGCTGAGCGCTCTGAGCGGCTGTATGTTACTAGGTGGCACGGCCTGGCATGATGTGGGAGAGGATGACAGGAAGGGATTCTTAGGATTCCTGGCATACACTCATCCGAGCGAGAGATACCATCTGCAGCCCTGTAATATCCTGCTGCTGGATACAGAACAGGTTAGGTCATCTGTGCGGAGCAGATAAACCATAGTGATGACCTAAGGATCATAAATTATCCCACACCACCATATTGTGGGAAAACGGTACCCTAAAACTGATGTGTCATAGAGAAAGGGGAGGGTCGCAGCAGGTGTCAGTCCTGGCTAATGGCTGCGGCTGATGGCAGTAAGGGAGGTAGCGATGGTCTTATAGAAAGTGGGGCCATCTGTTTTAGGAAGATGTTGTGTTATAACTATATTGAGAAGACCACCATTGCACTAAAAAAAAAAGTGGTGTTCTATGGGGTGGTTTAAAAAAAAAAAAAAAGGTTCTCTTGTTATTTAAAGTGGTTATCCAGTGAAAATCTTTTTTCTTTCAAATCAACTGGTTTAAAAAAAATTATATAGATTTGTAATTTACTTCTATTTAAAAATCTCAAGTCTTCCCATACTTATCAACTGCTGTATGTCCTGCACAAAGTTTTGTATTCTTTCCAGTCTGACACAGTGCTCTCTGCTGCCACCTTTGTCTGTGTCAGGAACTGTCCAGAGCAGTAGCGGTTTTCTATGGGTATTTGCTGCTGCTCTGGACAATTCCTGACATGGACAGAGGTGGCAGCAGAGAGCATTGTGTCAGACTGGAGAAAATACGGCACTTCCTGCAGGACATGCAGCATCTGATAAGTATGGAAAAACTAGAGATTTTTAAATAGAAGTAAATTACAAATTGGTATAACTTTCTGAAACCAATTGATGTGAAAGAAAAAGATTTTTCTGGGGTACCCCTTTAATAACTCCAGTATACTCTGTGGGCCCCTTAGTAGGAGTGATTTGAAGCTTTCCTAACTCTTAAAGCCACACCTTACTTTCCATGTAACAGCAAACACACTGAAACAATTATAGGATGCCAGGCCATCTATTTATGTAATCTACCAGCATGAGGGGCCTGAATTCTGGGAAAGCTCCCATTCCAAATGACAGGGTTCAGGCGGCAGAAACAGAGAACAGCACCGTCCTGGAAAACCGTGACACACGGTCGACTGCGCAGAACCGTAGGATGACTTGTTCTGATAGGATACGGATAAAAAAGGCCATCGTATGTGACCATGACTAAATGGTCAGCTCTGTAATAGTTTCCCCATATTTATTTTTAACCGGGCAGATAAGGGGGCAGAAATCCAGAGCTTTGATGTTCAGATTCCAGGACAACATAGTCTCTAACCTGCTGTTATGTTTCCATTGCATCAGGGACACTCAGAATTTCTTACCTTCATCCTCAGCACTGTTTTAGCTAACTCTTAACTTTAGGTAATATGCAAATTAGACAGCTTGGTGCACTGGGGGCGGGACTACCTTAGTTAGTGCACCAATATGCTCGCCAGCTGCCTCCCCTTGAATATTTATCTGGTACTCTGTAGTGATGAGCCCTGGAATAACGTATGAATATTCATGAAAAGGCATCAGTGCATCAGAGGGTGGCAGTTGCCTTAGCCCTGTTCTGAGCTGCTGCTTTCTGCTGAAAACACAAAAATCTGTGTGTGAGCTTTTCTCTATCTTTCTCCCCCCTCTTCCCACCTCCCTTCTGAGACAGCTGTTGTAAACAAGTCCCTGGCAGGCTTTATCTGTAACTTTGTAGCTTCTTTGTAATTCTGGGAGGATTATTCACAGTGAGTTCATTAACCCCTTAAGGACAGAGCCAATTTCGATTTTTGCGTTTTCGTTTTTTCCTCCTTGTGCATCAAAGGCCATAGCACTTGCATTTTTCCACCTAGAAACCTACATGACCCCTTATTTTTTGCGTCACTAATTGTACTTTGCAATGACAGGCTGAATTTTTGCATAAAGTACACTGCGAAACCAGAAAAAAATTCAAAGTGTGGTGAAATTGGAAAAAAAAAAGCATTTTGTTTATTTGGGGGAAATGTGTTTTTACGCCATTCGCCCTGGGGTAAAATTGACTTGTTATGCATGTTACACAAGTCGTTACGATTAAAACGATATATAACATGTATAACTTATACTGTATCGGATGGCCTGTAAAAAATTCAAACCATTGTCAACAAATATACGTCACTTAAAACCGCTCCATTCCCAGGCTTATAGCGCTTTTATTCTTGGGTCTATGGGGCTGTGTCAGGTGTCATTCTTTGCGCCATGATGTGATCTTTCTATCGGTACCTTGATTGCGCATATACGACTTTTTGATCGCTCTTTATTACAATTTTTCTGGATTTGATGCGACCAAAAATGCGCAATTTTGCACTTTGGGATTTTTTTGCGCTTACGCCATTTACCGTGCGAGATCAGGAATGTGATTAATTAATAGTTCGGGCGATTACGGACGCGGCGATAGCAAACATGTTTGTTTATTTATTTATTTACTTTATTTATAACCTGGGAAAAGGGGGGTGATTCAGACTTTTATTAGGGGAGGGGGCTTTTTATTGACAACAACACTATATATATTTTTTTTACACATATACTAGAAGCCCCCCTGGGGGACTTCTAGTATATATACTTTGATCTGTCATTGAGATCTCTGCAGCATAGATATGCTGCAGAGATCCATGAGATAGGCACTCGTTTACTTCCGGCTGTGGCAGCCGGAAGTAAACGAGTGTCGAGCCGGGGACGGCGCCATCTTGGACGAGTCCCCGGCTGGCATCAGACAGGGAGATCGCTCCTCCGGGATAACATCCCGGAGGAGCGATCTCCGCCACTAGACACCAGGGAGACGCTGGATACGGTAATCGGATGCAGCTGTCATGTTTGACAGCTGCATCTGATTACTGTATTAGCAGGCACGGCGATCGGACCGTGCCCGCTAATACCTACGGTCCCGGGCTACAAGCGGCACCCGGGACTGCCGCGGTTCAGAGCGGGGTCGCCGTGCGGCCCCACTCTGAACGCCCTTACTGGCAATAGGGCGTACCTATACACCCTTTGTCGTTAAGGGGTTAAAGGGGTACTCCAGCATGGGGGCTATTTTTGAATCTGGCCGGGGAGGAGGTGGCTGAGAGAAAAGACGTCCACTCACCTCTCCAGTTCCAGCGGTGGGTCCCGTATCGCGGTGCTCCGGTCCCCGGTTCCCGGCCGCTTTCTGGTGTCTGATGCGGGCTCGAGATGTGAAGTCTCAAGTCTGCTCAGCCAGTCAGTGGCAGAGGCGGATCTGAACGGACTTGAAACGGATGCCGCCTCTGTCACTGACTGGCTGAGCGGACTTGAGATGTCGCGTCTCGGGGCCGCGTCAGACACCAGGAAGCAGCCGGGAAGCGGAGACCGGAGCACCGCGATACAGGACGCGCCGCTGGAACCGGGGAGGTGAATGGATGTCTTTTCTCTCAGCCACCTCCTCCCCGGCCAGATCCAAAAATAGCCCCCGGACGGGATCCCATTCATCAATAGGCATTGTTCCTCTCTGCGGCGAGAACTACGGCCATATTTTTACGTAGTGTGAACGTAGCCTAAAAATAAAGAAGTAACAAACAAGTAAAAGGATACATAGATAAACAAAACCAAGGTCCATGTCCATGGGAGGACAGACAC
Organism: Dendropsophus ebraccatus; assembly: GCF_027789765.1. Taxonomy (NCBI): domain Eukaryota; kingdom Metazoa; phylum Chordata; class Amphibia; order Anura; family Hylidae; genus Dendropsophus; species Dendropsophus ebraccatus. The sequence goes on from NC_091454.1 coordinate 203,163,404, forward strand.
AATAGGTATTTTGTATAGACATCCATTTAGAAGAGGGATAAAGCAGCATTAGCCAGAATCTGATCCAACATATATATACAGTATAAAGTGCCCAGTGATGTGACCAGAGGAGCTAGCGGAGTCAGCGGCAGTGACCTCCAGAGAACAGGTGCAGCACTAGAGAAGTTCTATGGAAGGAAGCGATAGGGTGCAATACAGGATTAAAAAATGTCCTCTATTCATACAACGCTGGTGCCAAAGCAAATAATGACAGCAACAGTCACACTAACATAATAAAACGTCATCCTGGTTGTTGTAGTAGCTGACGTCACCCATTGAATCTGCTACTAGAGACAACATTGCTCAAACCTGGAGGACCCCCTTTAAGTGACAAAATGTGAGAATTGTGTCATCTGGGCAAAGTCCGGAGATTCTACGGGGGGTTAATTATTTGTCTCATTTATAGATCACATCCACAGTAATGTTTTCCATTGCGTTTCTTCATTGCTGTTTACACAGATGACGGCGTCCGTGATTTCCTTTGACGTCCAATGTTTATTTATCTGATTTCATGATGTCCACTATATTTCTTGTTCTCTATCCCTCTGTGATTACTCTCGTGATTTATACACATGCAGCAGATTTCTATTTAGCTGTTTATGCATACCATCCGGGTTATATAAGTAATAGATGACCTTAATCGTGACTTTTCTTCCTTTGTTTTTAAACTCCTTGCCTGCTTGTTGAGGGTTTTTATGTTGCAATAATTGTTTTGTTTTGTTACAATGCACAGGGAATACAGAGCTGAATATTACCTAAAAGTGGTAAAAAAACAGACAAACTGGTAATAAAAGTAAGAGTACATTACATATGAGCTTTCATGAGCTGGTAATACCTAGCCCTTTAATGATAGGCCTAGAAAGTAATACTGGCCCATAGCAGTGTAGCGTCCTATGGCCATAACCTTCGATTATACCTGTTACTCTTTAAGGCTATGTTCACACACAGTAAGAGACCGGTTGTTCCGCGACCCCATCCGGGTCACGGAACGGACGGTCTCTGCCTGGATCATCACCGGATGATCTGTCCGGCCGCAGAGCTCTGATGCGAGCGCATCAGTGTGCGCCCGCATCAAAGCTTCCCCCTGCACACAATGCTCCGGCCACTCGCTTCATAGTGTGAACTGACAGGGTTTCCCACGGCATGTCAGTTATTTGCGGGGCCGCACGGGATCCCGGCCGGAGCGTATACGATGTGTATATGCTCCGGCCGGGATCCCATTCAAACTAAGGCATTGTTCCACTACGGTCGTAGTTTTACATAGTGTGAACATAGCCTAAGGCCGCGCACAAAGACAGGCCTTTGTGTGTGCAGACACCATAGCCATTAGGCTCTACCCACTATCTCTTGAGGAACTAAAAAATTACTGATTTAACTTGCAGAACAGAAATCTGCAGAAAAAAGCCATATACAGTGGTACCTTGGTGTGAGAGTAACTTGGATTAAGAGCATTGCTTTGGTTTAAGAGCTCCCTGTACTGGACGGGGGGCGAGTGGAAGAGGGCAATGGTCTGCATTGCAGGGTTTACAGCCCTGTACTCTCACCAAGGAAGTCTCCTTCACCTTCCAAATCATAGCAGAGCCACTTCAGGCTGTGGCTTGCATCAGGGGATAGGACTGTGGAGGTAATCTCTGTAACCCCTCTCTGCCCGGACAGAGAGCACTGCATTTATGTGCCCACATATACCCTGCTCATTCCTTCATGCTCCCTGCTATCTCTGTCAGCCCTTGTGTTTTCCACCCTCTTTACTCCTGCCATAATCTGCCTGCACTCACACTCAGCTACACACTGCTGCTATAATGTGCCTTCACTTACAATCAGCTGTTTACACTGCTGCTATAATGTGCCTGCACTTACACTCAGCCATTCACACTGCTGTATAGAAAAGTTTCTGTCACTGTCCTCCTGCACAGCTCTGTGATTTTCACTTCCTGATTGGTCCATGCTGAACACACCCCCTTTCCCATTGCTGTCATGTGACCACACAGACCTCTGACAGCAGCCCTGCTTCTCTATTCTATCCTGTTGTACTACACTACTGCATTATGTGGATCTGCAGTTCCATCCTGTATCTACAAACTGCTGCTGTGTTTGCAGGTTTATGCACTTACTATACATTATACTCCACATGCTGATTGTTATACTGTACAGTAACTTATAATATCACATATTCTGCTGTTTCTGAATGTTTGTTTCATTTGTTCTTCATTTTATTCAGAATAATAAATCATTATTTTTGGGGTGTGGAACTAATTGTCTGCATTTCAGTGATTTCTTATGGGAAAATTTGCTTTGGTTTAAGAGTGGATTTGAATTACAAGCACAGTCCTGGAACAAATTATGCTCCTAATCCAAGGCACCACTGGATACGATAAATCCTGAAAAGTCAGCTAAAATGACAACTACATTACTCTAGTTCTTTAGCTTTTGTTCTTGGTTCCTGAAACATTTCTTGGTTCTTCTTTGTGTAATCTCGGTATTTCCTTCTGGAAGTTTCTGCAGTTTTGCTCCGTTTTTCTGGTTACAAGTTTCAGGTTTTTACTCGACTTTGTTTCTCTGGGTCCTAGAGACTTGTTTCTGTTTCCGCCGGGCAGAGTTAGTCCAGCATTTCATAGGAATATATAGGGAGGTACATTTTTTCTGGATATAGGTTAGAGTTCAGGGAATAGATATAGGAAAAGATTAGGGACAGCTAGCTAGGGTTAGCCCTTTGTGTCTCTCCTGTTTTGTCTTCTGCTTCATTCCTGCCCTCATCCTCTTTCATCTATTCCACCATCTATTGTTCTTGTTACCTATAGGGGTATGTCAGTGAAAAAAATTTTTCTTTCAAATCAACTGGTCCAAGAAAGTTTTAGAGATTTGTAATTTACTTCTAGTAAAATATCAAGTCTGCCAGTACTTATCAGCTGCTTTATGTCCTCCAGGAAGTGGTCTGACACAATGCTCTCTTCTGCCATCTCTGGAACTGTCCAGAGCAGTAGTAACTACCCATAGAAAACCTCTCCTGATGTCCAGACTGGAAAGAATACACTACTTCCCGCAGGACATACAGCAGCTGATAAGTACCGGAAGACTGAAGATTTTTTAAGCAAAGTAAATTACAAATCTCTGACACTTTCTGGCCCCAGTTGATGTGAATTTGTTTTCTGCTGGATTACCCCTTGTTTTTGTGACTTTTCTTCTGTAAATCCTGGGGTTATCTGAGATCCAGGAGTAACAGTGAGATTACTACAGACGAAGCTCAGTTATATATTCATTACAAATTTATATTTCGTGTGCATTTCTTTACACGGCTTTGGAATATGGGCACGAGCTGTGATTTATGGAGTTGTGCTGAATAATTACAAGAAAACGCTCAGTTTCTTCTTCAAGGACGCTGCTGATACAAGTAGCATTGTGTATGCGGCCACAAGGAGAAGAGGAATTTATCATTTGTGGAGATGATCAAGAACAAAGAAGGAAAGCGATCTCACTGAGTATACCAGCTGCTATAGAACTCGCATAATGGGTTCTGACTAGAGATGAGCGAACCTGGAGCATGCTCGAGTCGATCCGAACCCGATCATCCGGCATTTGATTAGCAGTGGCTGCTGAAGTTGGATAAAGCCCTAAGGCTATGTGGAAAACATGGATATAGTCATTGGCTGTATCCATGTTTTCCAGACAACCTTAGGGCTTTATCCAAGTTCAGCAGCCCCAGCTAATCAAATGCCGATCGTTAGGGTTCGGATGGACTCGAACCTGAATCCGGTTCGCTCATCTCTAGTTCTGACTGATAAATCGGGACTATGAGGCTGGGAATTATTTTAGAGGGGAATTCCACATAATACACAAAGCTCAAATGACAGCAGTACATGACATATGCTTTAATGTTCTAGTATAGATAACAGTGTCAGTCACGATTGTTCTCAGGCTCCCCCCCCCCCTCCTATACACACCAACAACCAGGCTACAATATATGTCTCAATAATACAAACTGCCCTGTACCATGAATAACACACAATGAAGGTAAGGAAAAAAACAGGAAAATGCACAGACATTACAATCTACGGCTATAATAACAATGGGGGCAGCAGAACAACAATGGCATTGGGTAGAAAAACACTAGAGAAATAGGCATGCTGGTCAATAGCAGTGATTGCAATAAGGCATTAAAGGGGTTCTCCAGTTATTTTTTTTTTTCTTTTGAATCAACTAGTGTAAAAAAGTTTAAGTGTAACTTGGTTTAAGAGCGTTTTGGTTTAAGAGCTCACAGTTTTTCAAAATTGTGACTTTGTTTAAGAGCATTGCTTTCGTTTAAGAACTTCCTGTATTGGATGGGAGCACGAGTTGAGGAGGGGCATGGTCTGCATATCAGGGTCTACAGCACTGTACTCTGACCCAGGAAGTCTCCCTCACCTTCCAAATCATAGCAGATCCACTTCAGGCTGGGGCTTGCATCAGGGGACAGGACTGTGGAGGTAATCTCTCCATAGCTGTAACCCCTCTCTCCCCGGACAGAGCACTGCATGTATGTGCCCACCAATGGCGGATTATAATGTAGGCGGTTTGGGCGGCCGCCCGGGGCCCGAGGCTCCGGGGGGGCCCATGCCTTGCCGCCCACATTATAATGCCGCCCGGGAGGCCCCCTCGCCACTGCACTCTTGTGACCGCAAGCATTGTTTCGCTTGCGGTCACAAGAGTCTCCAGCTGCCTCCGTCTGATGCGCGGCTGCCGGGGGTGTCCGGTCCTCTTCCCGGCAGCGCGCGCATCACACAGCTCCTAGTGCCGCCTGGGGCCCTGACTTCCGGTACTTGGAGCGCACGTACCGGAAGTCAGGGCCCAGGCGGCACTAGGAGCTGTGTGATGCGCGCGCTGCCGGGGAGAGGACCGGACACCCCCGGCAGCCGCGCATCAGACGGAGGCAGCCGGAGAGAGGATCGACGGGGGAACGCAGGGTAGGTGAGTTATATTTTGTTATTTTTGTGTTATTTACTCACCGGGGGGGCATCTATAAAGGGGGGGGGGGGGGGGGGAGAGGGGGACCATCTATAAGGAGGGGGGGGGGGAAAGGAGGACCAGCTATAAGGGGGGGGGGAAGAGGGGGACCATCTATAAGGGGGGAAAGAGGGGGACCATCTATAAGGGGGGGAAAGGAGGACCAGCTATAAGGGGGGAGAGGGAATAGGGGGACCAGCTATAAGGGGGGAGAGGGAAGAGGGGGACCAGCTATAAGGGGGGAGAGGGAAGAGGGGGACCAGCTATAAGGGGGGGGGGGGAAGAGGACCAGCTATAGAGGGGGAAAGGGAAGAGGGGGACCATCTATAGAGGGGGAAAGAGGGGGACCATCTATAGAGGGGGAAAGAGGGGGACCAGCTATAAAGAGGGAAAGAGGGGGACCATCTATAAGGGGGGAAGAGGGGGACCATCTATAAGGGGGGAAGAGGGGGAACATCTATAAAGGGGGAAAGAGGGGGACCATCTATAAGGGGGGAAAGAGGGGGACCATCTATAAGGGGGGAAAGGAGGACCAGCTATAAGGGGGGAGAGGGAATAGGGGGACCAGCTATAAGGGGGGAGAGGGAAGAGGGGGACCAGCTATAAGGGGGGGGGAGAGGGAAGAGGGGGACCAGCTATAAGGGGGGGTGGGAAAGAGGACCAGCTATAAGGGGGGAGAGGGAAGAGGTGGACCATCTATAGAGGGGGAAAGAGGGGGACCATCTATAGAGGGGGAAAGAGGGGGACCATCTATAAGGGGGGAAAGGAGGACCAGCTATAAGGGGGGAGAGGGAATAGGGGGACCAGCTATAAGGGGGGAGAGGGAAGAGGGGGACCAGCTATAAGGGGGGGGAGAGGGAAGAGGGGGACCAGCCATAAGGGGGGGTGGGAAAGAGGACCAGCTATAAGGGGGGAGAGGGAAGAGGGGGACCATCTATAGAGGGGGAAAGAGGGGGACCATCTATAGAGGGGGAAAGAGGGGGACCATCTATAGAGGGGGAAAGAGGGGGACCAGCTATAGAGGGGGAAAGAGGGGGACCAGCTATAAAGAGGGAAAGAGGGGGACCATCTATAGAAGGGGAAAGAGGGGGACCATCTATAAGGGGGGAAGAGGGGGACCATCTATAAGGGGGGAAAGAGGGGTCCATCTATAAGGGGGGAAAGAGGGGGACCATCTATAAGGGGGGAAAGAGGGGGACCATCTATAAGGGGGGAAAGAGGGGGGACCATCTATAGAGGGGGGAAGAGGGGGGACCATCTATAGAGGGGGAAAGAGGGAGACCATCTATAAAGGGGGACTATTTCCTATAGGATTAGCACCCTCCTCTCCTGACATCCTCTGTGCTGCTGGGACCTCCCCTATAGATCAACACCCTCCTCTCCTGACATCCTCTGTGCTGCTCGGTCCTCTCCTATAAGATCAGCACCCTCCTCTCCTGACATCCTCTGTGCTGCTGTGACCTTGGGGGGGGGCAACATCAGGGGACCAGGTGAGGTGGCAATATGTTTTTTGGGGGCAGTGGAGGTGGGGTGGGCAATGCTTACTGGGGGGTAGCAGCAAGGGACCAAACATTATGTTTATTGGGGCCAGCAGGGAGGGGAGGCAGGCAGTGTTTATTGGGGACAGTGGGGGGGGGGGGGGGGGGGTCGCAGTAGCAGATTATAATGTGGGCGAATTGACTGGGGGGGGGGGGCCCAGGTTGGGTGGACAGCCCGGGGCCCAGAGTACATTTAATCCGCCACTGGTGCCCACATCTGCCCTGCTCATTCCTTCATGCTCCCTGCAGTCTCTGTCCACCCTTGTGTTTCCCATCCTGTCCATTACTGTACAGTAACTTATAATATCACATATTCTGCTGTTTCTGAATGTTTGTTTCATCTGTTCTACATGTTATTCAGAATAATAAATCATTATTTTTGGGGTGTGGAACCAATTGTCTGCATTTCTATGATTTCTAATGGGAAAATTTGCTTTGGTATAAGAGCGGATTTGGATTACAAGCGCGGTCCCGGAACAAATTATCCTCATAATCCAAGGCACCACTGTATTTGTAATTTACTTCACTTTCACTACTTATCACTTCACTTATTTACTTCACTTTCACTACTTATCAGCTGCTGTATGTCCTGCAGAAAGTGGTGTATTCTTTCCAGTATGACACAGTGCTCTCTGCTGCCACCTCTGTCCATGTCAGGAACTGTCCAGAACAGTACAAAATCCCCATAGAAAACCTCTCTTGCTCTGGACAGTTCCTGACATGGACAGAGGTGGCAGTAGAGAGCACTGTGTCAGAATGGAAAGAAAACAACATTTCCTGCAGGATATACAGCAGCTGGTAAATACTGGAAGACTGGAGATTTTTGTAAACAGAAGTAAATTACAAATCTATGTAGCTTTCTGACACCAGTTGATTTGAAAGACATGTTTTTTTTTGTTTGTTTTTTATGCTGTTGTACTCCTTTAATGACATGGGTAGAGAAGAGGGTTGAGGAGGATTTGCACCAAACTTTCTGAAACTTTTCTGGGCATCCTTTATGTTTACAGACGGGCTATGCATGTCCACTTTTACCTGCATTATATACTTTTTATAGTCTTTACACACACAGGGGGGGATTTATCAAACATGGTGTAGTGTGAAACCGGCTCTGGTTGCCCGTAGCAACCAATCAGATTCCACCTTTCATTTTCCAAAGAGTCTGTGAGGAATGAAAGGTGGAATCTGATTGGTTGCTAGGGGCAACTGAGCCAGGTTCACTTTACACCATGTTTGATAAATCTCCCCCTGTGTGTATGAGCAATAGGATCCAACAGCTTATATATGAACAACTCCATATGAAATAAGTCCTATTGGGTAATTTTCCAATGGGGTTGTATTCGGCTGGACCAATAAGGCCCATGGAGTGGATTAGACGCCCAAACCCATCTGTACATAAGTGCCGATCTAGCTGATCGTTTACAGGGACTTCACAGTCGATCACTGGATGGGTCCATGAGCCATTACAACTATTACACACGGAGAGGCTGACTGACTCTGGGCCTGGTCAACCCTGGTCTGTTATATCCGCTAATGTAGGGAATGGGGAAAAATTCATTGACATATTCTTACCTATAGATGAGTACATGGCCCATCCATATGTGTGAGACATGCAGAACTTCATACTCAACATACTACCCAACATCAGCATGTAGGATTGATATTGCATCTGTTATTCAGGTTCCAAACTGCTGACCCTGTTAGATAGCTGTATGGTACCTGTCATATATCCATCTGTACTTCCATAGCATAGCAGAATTATACATACAGCTCTGGAATATAAACCAGACTCTACTCTGCATTAGAACAAAATACATAATATAACACAAACTTAAAGCCAATCTGTAACCAACCACTCCCAAAACCATTGTTTCCTGCTGTCGGGCTCAAATTGGTCCTGGTGCCTTCTTTGGGGTAAAAAAACACATTTGCAATCCAGGGGAGCAGTGTCAATGTGGCGGAGTCTAGAGAGTCCATGCCCCTTGTCCTCAGCAACACCCCCAGGCGGGATTTCTCCTCTGAGGAGCTGATCACTGTGGACAAGTGGGGTGGAGAGGAAGACGGAAGAGGCGTTGCAGGCCTAGGACACCGATGCTTTAGGCCCTGTCTCATTGTCCCCGCTTCTCCGGATTACAAATGTATTTTTTACCCCAAAAAAGACACCAGGACCAGTTTGAACCCTGCGACGGGACAGCAGTAAAGGGGTAGTCCAGATTCAGACATTTTTTTTCAGAAAAGCCAGGGAGGAGGTGGCTGAACATATTACAACATGCATCTACCTCCCCGACTCCAGTACTCCGCTCCAGTTTCTGGTCCTTCAGCCACTTCCTGGTCTAAGCAGGGACTCGGGTTGTCACTTGTCAGTCCCGCTCAGCCAGTCATCAGCCGTAGTCAGGGCCGCCGATAGGGCAGTACAACCGGTACTGCCGTATGGGGCCCGGACCCTGAGAGACATGGGGGGGGGCCCGGCGGGCCCGCCGGCCGCCGCCCCCCCGACCGCCGCCGCCGCCGCCGCCCCCCCCGACCGCTACGCTAGGGGGGCCCGCACGGCCCCCCTTGCCACCTGGGGGGGGGGGGGGTTGTGCCGCTTCGGTCCGGTGAGCTTCCGGCACACGCTGCCTCTATCACTGGCCGGAAGCTCACAGCTGCAGCCCTGCGGTCCTTCTCTCCTGCTCGGCAGCGGCGCACGTGACGTCATCGCGCCGAGCAGGAGAGAAGTTCCTGGACCGCGGGGCTGCAGCTGTGAGCTTCCGGCCAGTGATAGAGGCAGAGTGTGCCGGAAGCTCACCGGACCAAAGCTGCATGGGAAGGGGGGACCTGCCTCACCTGCCTCACCTGCCTCACCTGCCTCACCTGCCTCACCTGCCTCTGCACCCCCGGCCGCTCCCTCTTCCCCCAGCCTCTCCTTCTGTACCCCCCCCTCCAGTCTCTCCTCCTGTACCCCCCCAGCCTCTCCTCCTGTACCCCCCTCCAGCCTCTCCTTCTGTACCCCCCCCCTCCAGCCTCTCCCTCTGTACCCCCCCTCCAGCCTCTCCTCCTGTACCCCCCCCCTCCAGCCTCTACTCCTGTACCCCCCCCTCCAGCCTCTCCTCCTGTACCCCCCCTCCAGTCTCTCCTCCTGTACCCCCCCAGCCTCTCCTCCTGTACCCCCCTCCAGCCTCTCCTCCTGTACCCCCCCTCAGCCTCTCCTCCTGTACCCCCCCTCAGCCTCTCCTCCTGTACCCCCCCCTCCAGCCTCTCCTTCTGTACCCCCCCCTCCAGCCTCTCCTTCTGTACCCCCCCTCCAGCCTCTCCTCCTGTACCCCCCCCCTCCAGCCTCTACTCCTGTACCCCCCCCTCCAGCCTCTCCTCCTGTACCCCCCCTCCAGCCTCTCCTCCTGTACCCCCCCCTCCAGCCTCTCCTCCTGTACCCCCCCCTCCAGCCTCTCCTCCTGTACCCCCCTCCAGCCTCTCCTCCTGCACCCCACAGCCTCTCCCACAGCCTCTTCTCCTGCACCCCCAGCCTCTCCTCCAGTCTTTCCTCCTGCACCCCACAGCCTCTCCTCCTGCACCCCAAAGCCTCTCCTCCTGCACCCCACAACCTCTCCCCCTAGCCTATCCTCCTGCAACCCCAGCCTCTCCCCCAGCCTCTCTGTCAGCACCCCCCCAGCCTCTCTGTCAGCACCCCCCAGCCTCTCCACCAGCACCCCCAGCTGCTCTCCCTGCCCCTCAGCTGCTCCTCCTGCCCCCCATCTTCTCCCCCTGCCCCATCTGCTCCTCCGCCTGTCCCCCATCTTCTCCCCCTGCCACCCCAGCTGCCCAATCTTCTCCCTGCCACCCTAGCTGCCCCCTATCTGCTCCCCCTGCCTGCCACCCCAGCTGCTCCTCCTGCCCCCCATCTACTCCCCCTGCCACCCCAGCTGCTGCCCCCGAGCTGATCCCTCTGCCCTCCCCAGCTGCTCCCCCTGCCCCTCTCACCCCAGCTGCTCCCCCTGCCCCCATCTACTACCCCTGCCCCTCTCACCCCAGCTGCTCCCCCTGCCCCCCATCTGCTCCTCCTCTTGCCCCCATCTACTCCCCTGCCCCCAGCTGCTCCCTCTGCCTCCCCAGATTCTCCCCCTGCCACCCCTAGCTGCTCCCCCTTCCCGTCACCCCAGCTGCTCTCCTTCCCCCTGTCACCCCAGCTTCTCCCCTTCACCCCAGCGGCTTCCCCTGCCACCCCCAGCTGCCTCCCTTCCCCAGTCACCCCCAGCTGCCTGCTTGCAGACTAGTTGTGGTCGGAGAAGTCTTCTTCGCCAGATGGAGAAGAAAGCAAGAAGCGACGGCAATCGGAGAAGACGTCACCTGTGAGTCATTAGTAACTGCACTGTAATCACTTCTATAGTGTGCAGAGCCTGTGTACCATTGGGGTCTAAATGGGTCAGTGTATTGTTTGCGGTAGTGTACTGACACAGCCCCGCGGTCACTACAGTACACTAGCGCAAACTTTTAAACTAGGACCCAACTACAACAGCCGCAGGCACTACAACTCCCAGCATATGCTGAGGGCTGCAGACTGTCAGTACATGCTGGGAGTTGTAGTGCCTGCAGCTATTGTAGTTGGGTCCTAGGTGCATTATACACTGGAGGCTTTGTGGCATATAAGAATACAGAGATCTGTGGGGGCTCAGTGTAGGGAAGTGACCCCAGAACATCACTAATAGGGGATAGGGGGAGATGTTTTGTTCTATCCCCTATTAGTGATGTTCTGGGGTCACTTCCCTGCACTGAGCCCCCACAGATCTTTGTATTCTTGTATGCCACAAAGCATCCAGTGTATAGGACCCAACTACAACAGCTGCAGGCACTACAACTCCCAGCATGTACTGACAGTCTGCAGCCCTCAGAGTATGCTGGGAGTTGTAGTAAAGCGTAGACAGATGTATTGCTGGACCTTTAGGGCTGATGGTTGTCACCCACAGATTGCAGCCACCAGGAGCCTCTGCACACAGTGATTTATTACAGGGTTGTCCTCTCAGAGACTACAACTCCCAGCATACCCTGAGAGCTGTATAAATGTAGGGATTTGTCACAAATACAGATGAATTCAGGAAAGGAGCGGGTCAGCATGTCGTGTCTCACTGGTTGTATATTGGTGGCCCCAGGTGCCCCAGTCCGACACTGGACAGAAGCGGCCCCCAAACTAAGACGTCCCCGGCCTCCTTCCTTCCTCCATCACATTTGTTTGATGAGAACAGCGGGCATCAAGCAGAGCGACACCCAAGTGCCAGGGTATATACCATGCATGTACAGCAACGTGGGGGGGGGGGGGGCGCCGCAGCGTGCAAAGTGCCTAGGGCAGCATAAACTCTAAATACAGGCCTGGCTGCCGGCACTTCATACCAGCAGCCTATTGGAGGCCGGGCCGTGACCTCTCCGGCAGGCGTGATCATGTGACGTCATCACGCCTGCCGGAAGTCCCGTCCCTGCGGCTCGCAAGATGGAGCCCGAAGAGGAGGAAGAGCTGCTGCCTGCAGCTACACAGCGCGGATTAGGTGAGTAGGATGTTTGTTTTTTTAGGGGCACCTCTGGGGGCATTATTAGTTCATGAGGGCACCTCTGGGGGCATTATTAGTGTATGGGGGCACCTCTGGGGGCATTATTAGTATATGGGGGCACCTCTGGGGGCATTATTAGCATATGGGGGCACCTCTGGGGGCATTATTAGTTCATGGGGGGCACCTCTGGGGCCATTATTAGTATATGGGGGCACCTCTGGGGGCATTATTAGTATATGGGGGCACCTCTGGGGGCATTATTAGTTCATGGGGGGCACCTCTGGGGGCATTATTAGTATATGGGGGCACCTCTGGGGGCATTATTAGTATATGGGGGCACCTCTGGGGGCATTATTAGTATATGGGGGCACCTCTGGGGGCATTATTAGCTCATGGGGGCACCTCTGGGGGCATTATTAGCTCATGGGGGCACCTCTGGGGGCATTATTACTGTATGGGGGCACCTCTGGGGGCATTATTAGTATATGGGGGCACCTCTGGGGGCATTATTAGTATATGGGGGCACCTCTGGGGGCATTATTAGTTCATGGGGGCACCTCTGGGGGCATTATTAGTATATGGGGGCACCTCTGGGGGCATTATTAGTATATGGGGGCACCTCTGGGGGCATTATTAGTATATGGGGGCACCTCTGGGGGCATTATTAGCTCATGGGGGCACCTCTGGGGGCATTATTAGCTCATGGGGGCACCTCTGGGGGCATTATTAGTGTATGGGGGCACCTCTGGGGGCATTATTAGTGTATGGGGGCACCTCTGGGGGCATTATTAGTATATGGGGGCACCTCTGGGGGCATTATTAGTATATGGGGGCACCTCTGGGGGCATTATTAGCTCATGGGGGCACCTCTGGGGGCATTATTAGTATATGGGGGCACCTCTGGGGGCATTATTAGTTCATGGGGGCACCTCTGGGGGCATTATTAACTCATGGGGGCATCTCTGGGGGCATTATTAGTTCATGGGGGCCACCTCTGGGGGCATTATTAGTTCATGGGGGCACCTCTGGGGGCATTATTAGCTCATGGGGGCCACCTCTAGGGGCATTATTAGCTCATGGGGGCACAGCAGGGAATCCTACATACAGGGGGCACAGCAGGGGATCCTACATACAGGGGGCACAGCAGGGGATCCTACATACAGGGGGCACAGCAGGGAATCCTACATACAGGGGGCACAGCAGGGGATCCTACATACAGGGGGCATCCCACACAGCGCAGTTACTATGGAGCCTACAGGGGGGAGAAAGGGAAGGAAGTTGCTAGAAATGTGCGGAGCCTAAATTTTTTGTCTCGCAGGTTCTGAAAAGATGAAACATATCTGGAAGGAATCATCCTGGAGGTCTGGGCCGGATGGAGAGGAAAAGGGAAAGTGACGCCTCAGATCAAAGAAGACGTCACCTGTGAGTCACTGTATGACACTTTTCTTATTTTGTAGAACATCATTTAGTAGGGGCGCCCCGAGGTGACAGCTACTACATTATCTGTACTCAGAGATATCACTGTGTTATCTGTGCTGTTACATAGGACTGCAGGTGACAGCTACTACATTATCTGTACTCAGAGATATCACTGTGTAATCTGTGGTGTTACATAGGACTGCAGGTGAAATCTACTACATTATCTGTACTCAGAGATACCACTGTGTTATGTGGTGTTACATAGGACTGCAGGTGATATCAGGTGATTTCTCCAGGTTGCAGAAGTTCAAACTTTATTGTGCCCTGGTGTGCTGGTGTCTGTATACATGTGTGCTGGTGTCTGTATGTGTGTATACATGTGTGCTGGTGTCTGTATACATGTGTGCTGGTGTCTGTGTGTGAGATCAATTCTAGAGAACTGGCTCATATACCCCATTTTCCCCAGTGGCTTAAAATGTAACCTCTGTTATACAGTTATAAAATTGTAGAACCTAAATGTGAACAAGGTGCAATTCAAATAGACACTTGCTTGTATAGCTGCCTCTTG